>NW_027185697.1:10142649-10147518 GCF_028583685.1 Petaurus breviceps papuanus | reverse complement strand
CTTTCTTTCTTTCTTTCTTTCTTTCTTTCTTTCTTTCTTTCTTTCTTTCTTTCTTTCTTTCTTTCTTTCTTTCTTTCTTTCTTTTCTTTCTTTCCTTCCTCTCCCTCCCTCCTTTCTTCCTTCTCTCATTCATCTCCAATCAATTAAAAATGCATAAAACAAATATGCATAACCAAGCAAAAATAAATCTCCTACATTGGCTATGTTGGAATATATGTCTCATTCTATATTTTAGTTTCATTCCTGGATCTCTGTCAGAAGAGGAGAGCTTGCTTCATCACTGGTCCTTTGGAATTGTAGTTGGTCATTCCACTGATCACAGTTCTTAAATCTTTCAAAGTTGTTTGCCTTCACAATAGTGGTGTTATTGTACATATTGCTCTCATGGTTTTGCTAACTTCACAAGTTTTCCCAGGTTTCTCTGAATGTATCATGCCCATCATTTCTTAGAGCATAGTAATATTCCATTGCATTCATATGACATAATTTGTTTAGTTTTTTTCCCAGTTGATGTACACTCCTTGAGTTTCCAGTTCTTTGCCATCATAAAAAGAGCTACTATAAATACTTTTATGGGCAGCTAGGTGGCAAAGTGGGTAGGGCAGTGGGCTTGGAATCAGGAAGACTCATCTTCCTGAATTCACATCTGGCCTCCGATACTAGCTGTGTGACCTTGGGCACATCACTTGGCCTTCAGTTTCCTCATCTGTAAAATGACCTGGAGAAGGAAATAGCAAACCACTCCAGTTTCTCTGCCAAGAAAACCCCAAATGGGGTCATGAAGAGTTGGACATGATGGAAACCAACTAAGCAACAACAGAATCTTGGGAGATAAGTAATTTGTCACTTACTATTATGGTTGGAGAGAGACTGCTTGAAAACAGAGAGAAAAGACTAAGAAACATTCTTTCCTGAGACTCAATGAGTTTAGTGTCAGGGCAAAAGACTCTGAAGAAACATTTCATCAGAGAACTGAATCTAACTCTTGCCTGTTGAAAAAAGATAGACTTTGGAGAAGAGAGCTTAAAATCGATTGTTGAGAGATTTTGACATCTTGAGAGAGCTGAATGGTGGGACTGTGTTTCTAGAATTGAGAATATCAGTAGTTGCAGTTAAGGATTAGAAGCAAATTTTTCTTTAAACTTTATCACTGTTATATGTTATTGAAATATTTAAAAATTAGTAAAAGCTACTAAGATAGCTAGTATTTGTATTGTGCTTGAAGATTTGCAAAGCACTTTTCAAATATCTCATTTGATTCTCACAACAACCTTAGAGGTAGGTGCTATTATTATTTTCATTTTATATATGAAGAAACAAGTCAAGTTGAGTTTAAGTGACTTGCCCAGGGTCATACAGTGTCAAAGATAAGATTAAAACTCAGGTCTTCTTGATTTCGCCACCTAGATGCCAGTAATTATGAGTCTTTGCTTTGTTTGTTATATTATCAATGTATTATTTTATCAGTCACATTCATGCTTATTTAAACCTACAAGACTAGGGGATTTGAGAGGAGAGAACATTTTAGGGTACATATTAAGTAATTAATGATTTTTTTTTTAATTTAAGCAGTCGGGGTTAAGTAACTTGCTCAACGTTACACGGCCAGTTATTTCTGGGTGTGGTGCTAAGTGTCTGAGCCCGGATTCGATCCCCAGGTCATCCTGACACTGGGGCCAGTGCTCTTACTAGCTGTGCTACCTGGCCGCCCCACTTAATGACTTTTGATGATGCTGGTGATATAGCCTAGTTGATACTTTGAGTGAGTGGGTGCCATAGCTTTGCTGAGAGCTATGGGCACATCCACTGTGTGTGCTTTGTACGCTCATGGCACCCACTCAGAAGAAATCACAAATGGATCATAAGTCAACCCTTTATTTTACTATCTTTCTAGAGTCAGAGAAGAGCTGGAAAAGAGCTTGCCGGGAAAAACAAAACACAGGTTGTTTACAAAGGATTAGCATCAGAATTATTCTGGTCTTGTTCCAGGGATTAATCCAGGGATATCAATTCCCAGAGCACACTGCTCCAGGCAGGGGCCCTCCCTTCCTAAGCCCCGTGGGGGGTCTCGACCTTGGCTGGAATTGAGCTCTGCAGTAACACGAGCTCTCAGGGATACAGCCTTATGCTGCCACCTGCTGGCCCAGTAGGTCAATGTCGCCTTGCCAACAGAGAATGCCACTCCAGCTTTGAGGTCTCCCTTGTTGGCTTTATCTTAGGGAGGGGTGAGGAGGGACCAGTATCATTGTCCTCAAGTGAAGACCAGGTCTAGGGCTGGACTTTGAGTCAGGCCTAATTTGGGTGGCTTAGAAGATGGAATACAGTGGAAGAGTTACTGGCTTTAGAGTCGAAAGACAATTCAAATTCTGGCTCTTACACTGCTTGTGAGATTTTTGAGCAAAAACACCTCTCTGGGTCTCAGTGTTCTCAGTGTAAAAATGAGGAGATTAGACTAGATGACCTCTCCATTTCTGCCTCTAAGCCTATGGTTCCTTTACTCTATTTTTCCTTATCACCTCTGTCTTTTGTGTCTAGGGCCCTCGAAACCTGCCACTTTCTCTTGCACGTGGCCCTTATTGGGACATTTTCCAGGGATTGGATGATCAGTGATAGAAGGAGATGTGGGATGTCAACTGGGCAAAACACACCCCTCAAAAGGCAGAGGAGTCCAAGCTGAGTTGAAAGCAGAAAAATTTTATTAGGAGGAAAATAAGATTCTTCTTTCTCAACATGACTAATGTAGAAATATTCTTAATATGATTGTAGATGTATAATCTAAATCAGATTGTTTGCTGTCTTGGAGGGGAATGGAAGGGACAGAGGGAGAAGAAAATTTGGAACTCAAAATCTTACAAAAGTGAATGTTGAAAACTCTCTTTACACATAATTGGAAAAATACAATACTACAGTGTGGAAAAACAAATAAAAAACCAACAAAAAAGAAATTCAGTCACTAGTGCTGGGGAGCTTACAGTTTAGGATAGGTAGGGGCAATTTATGCTAAAAAATCAAGAAAGGGAGGTTTGGGGAGAGGTTAGGCTAAAGAATGGACATTCTTCCCTAGATACAGGTGGGGCATGTGGAAGGTGGATGTTTTGTTAGGACTGTGAGGTTGCTTTAGGCTAGTTTGGGGTACACAGCTCAGCAAGGGCTGCCAGTAAACATCAGAAAAGGGGGCTGGGAGTGAGCAAGGCTTTTGTCACTGCAGGTTGCTGATTGGCTCTTTTCAGAAAATAGGCTTCCTCTGTGTCCAGCTCACCTGCCAGGTAAGGTAACTTATAGAAAGCAGACATATTAATCTCAGGGGTATTCTCAAAGGGATCAAGAAAGACAGAAGTAGAATAATAGAAGGAAGACAGTATCATAGCATTTTAGAGCTGAGAGGTACAAGAAAACTCATTTACAGGAGATATAATGGAAAGAATTCTGGATTTAAAATCAGGGGGGAATTGAATCCAAAATATAGCTCTGGCATCTATTGGCTCTATTACCCAAGGCCAGTCAGTTGATTTCTGATCTCCATCCCCTTGACAGTAAAATGTGAGTGGTCATTGAGTTATTGTGAAAATATACTTTTAAAAATAAACTTTAAAGCCCTAAATGAATAAAAGAAATTGTAATCGAGTCCAGCAACTTGATTTTCAGAGGAAGAAAGGAACCCTTGGGACCATCTTGTCCAAATCCTCATTTTTTCTCTCAGGAAGTTGAGACCCAGAAAGGCTTGGCAAATTGCTCAGGGTCTGATAGTAAGCAGGTAGCAGAGGCAGATTTGAACCCAGGTTGTCTGATTACAATTCTATCTCTTCTCCTGCCATTCAAGGTACCACACAATGAGAGAACACTTATAGCTCTTAAGGAGTTTGAATCCTTCCATTTTCTTTCTTTTTTTTTTTTTAAAGCAATCGGGGTTAAGTAACTTGCTCAAGGTTACATGGCCAGGTGTTTCTGGGTGGGTGCTAAGTGTCTGAGCCCGGGATTCGATCTCCGGGTCTTCTCAACACTGGAGCCGGTGCTCTTACTCGCTGTGCTACCTGGCCGCCCCCAAACCCCTCCATTTTCTCCTGCATGTGGCCCTCCCTATAGTATTTCCCTGAGACTGAATGATAGGTGATAAGATGAGATATGGGAGTACCAGGCCCTGACTAGATAAAAATCCAGGTTAATGAAAAGACTGAGGGATGGTATTACTTTGAAAGACAGCAGAGGAAGGAAGGACTGAGGCAGGACTGGAGATTGGTAAATACTGTTGTTTATCCTTCATTTTCAAAGAGGACCAATGACATCATGGGGTCATGTCTTGACTTTTGAGTGAATTGGCTGTGAGTCAGAGTTGTACAAAGCCTTTCTCTCTCTTCCAGAGTTGTAGAAGTCCAGTGGCAAGACAGGAGTCAGTGTGCTTGGTGATGGCTGTCTGACCAAGCTCTAAGCTCTCCATAGCTCCTGCTTCAGCCACCTTTATGGCCATTGGAAAAATTCTCTGGGGGAAGTTGTCACATGCTTGTGGTTGACATCCCCCTAGTTTGCTGATGGGT
Organism: Petaurus breviceps papuanus; assembly: GCF_028583685.1. NCBI lineage: Eukaryota > Metazoa > Chordata > Mammalia > Diprotodontia > Petauridae > Petaurus > Petaurus breviceps. The sequence goes on along the minus strand of NW_027185697.1, from coordinate 10,142,986 downwards.
TTTGAGACCGTTGGTTACCTCAACCTGGTTTAGCCCCTCTGCTGAGATGACTTACCTGGTGTGTGGGATGCCTTGCATGCTACAACTTCTTGGAACCACAGGTGAGAGTTGGGTGGCTCAGGATGACACCAAAGGTGGATGACCAGCCCTGAAAAGAACTTGGCAATCATTCACACCAGTCCTCCTGAATACCCCATACACCCCTGGTTCAATGCTATACTTATTGTCAAGAAAAAGAAGACAATGAAGTCTCTAGATGTTGACTTTGATTTTTTATGAGATTCTTGACCACTTATTAAAGGCACATATAACCCCTTGGGCTCACTAACCCAGAAAA
>NW_027185697.1:10120847-10142639 GCF_028583685.1 Petaurus breviceps papuanus | reverse complement strand
TTTTTTAAAGCAATCGGGGTTAAGTAACTTGCTCAAGGTTACATGGCTAGTTATTTCTGGGTGTGGTGCTGAGTATCTGAGCCCAGATTTGATCTAGGTCATCCCGACACTGGAGCCGGTGCTCTTACTCACTGAGCCACCTGGCCGTCCCTAAGCAATTGGGGTTTAGTAACTTGCTCAAGGTTACATGGCCAGGTGTTTCTGGGTGGGTGCTAAGTGTCTGAGCCCAGGATTCGATCTCCAGGTCTTCTCAACACTGGAGCCGGTGCTCTTACTCACTGTGCTACCTGGCCGCCCCATGATTTGTATTCTTATAATTTAACTCAATTCTCTGTCTATTTTAGAAATGAGCCTTTATCAGAGACACTGGTTATAAAATTTCTTTCCAAATTTTTCCACTTCCCTCCAGATCTTGGTTAAATTAACTTTATTTGTACAAAAACTTTTCAGTTTAATGTAATCAAAATGATCCATTTTGCATTTTGTAATGCTCTTTATATTTTGTTTGATCATAAATTACTCCCTTCTCCATAAATCTGACAGGTAAACTATTCCTTGCTCTCCCAGATTGCTTACACTTTCAGCCTTTATATCTAGATCATGCACCTATTTAGTCCTTATTTTGGTATACAGTGTAAGATATTGGTCTATGCCTAGTTCCCCTCTACCCTCCAGTTCTCCCAGCAGTTCTTGTCAAAAAGTGAATCCTTATCCCAGAAGCTAGGGTCCTTGAGTTTGTCAAACTGTAGATTACTATATTCATTGACTGCTGTGTCTCATGTGCCTAATCTATTCCACTGACCCACCACTCTATTCCTCAGCCAGTACCAAATAGTTTTGATGACTGCTGCTTTATAATATAGTTTAAAATTTGTTATGGGTAGGCCCATTGCCAATTCTTTAGCCTATAACCTAAGTGTGATCTTAGCTCTTAAAAAAAATCTGACTCCAGTAAGCTCTCCATAGTCAGTTTCTCTATGGAAACCCTGAAGCCTTTAGGATTGTCTTGTGGACTCTTCCAGACTAAATTTTTATTAACTTAAAGTAAGAAAATTCCTTTCATTTCTTTTTTATTCTATTTATTTACTTTAAACTTAAATACAAAATAAGAAAAGAAAAAAATATTTCCATGTACACAGGAGAATAAAAGAGAGGATTCATCATAAAACAATACATTTCCATTTCATGAAAATAATAAACACTACACATTCAAAGCAAAACTGCTTTTCTGTGCTTCCTTCTAGGTTTTCTTTTGTTCTCTGCTGTGTGCTTTTTATTTTATTTTTTCTTCCTTTCTCTACCTCCCCACCCTGCCCCCAGAGAAGGCTACAATTAAACACGAATATATATATATCTATAAACATACACATATACAATTATATATATATATAAACCATACTATGCATAAATTCTATTTGTCATCTCTTTCTTTGGAGGTGGATAGCATCTTCCTTCATAGGTCCAAGTCTTTTCATGTTTTTCTAAATCAACCAGCTCATCCTTTCTTATAAAACAGCAGTGTTCCATCACAATCTTATCTGAGAGATTGTCCACAAAAGTTTTACCCCAATTGTCTGCTTTCCTTCTAGTCTTGGATAGATTGGTTTTATTTATAGAAGAAAACTTCAATTTAAAATAATTGAAATCATCCATTTTACACTTCAACAATGCTCTTATCTTATAATATTGTTTAAGGTCTGGTACTGCTGAATTTCCTCCTTTTACATTTTCTCCCTTAGTTTCTCTGAAATTTTTGACCTTTTGTTATTCCAAATGAATTTTGTTATTTTTTTTCTAACCCAATAACATAATATTTTACTAATTTAATTGGGATGGCATTGAATATTATTAATTATTATTAATCTAATTATAATTAGATCAGTTAGGTAAAATTATCACTTTTTATTATATTGGCTTTACCTACCTATAAATGATGAATATTTCCCCAATTATTTGAATCTGACTTTGTATAAAGAGTATTGTATATTTCTATTCATGTAGTTCCTGTGCCTATTTGGACAGGTATTTACACTGTCTAGTTTTTTTTTTTTTTTTTTTAGCAATCGGGGTTAAATAACTTGCTCAAGGTTACACGGCCAGTTATTTCTGGTTGTGGTGCTGAGTGTCTGAGCCTGGGATTCGATCTCCAGGTCTTCTCAACACTGGAGCCGGTGCTCTTACTTGCTGTGCTACCTGGCTGCCCCCTGTCTAGTTATTTTAAAGGGTTTAAAACGTTATTGAATAGTGTTGGTGATACATAGTATGGTTTCCCTATTTTTCTCTTTTAAATAAATCTGTTTTAGCTCCTTTCATTTCCTTAGCATTCTCAGGATGCCATGTGCGGTTGATACAGACTGCAGGGACTGGGTACAGACGACTGAACAGGGCTGATGACCTTTTCTCCTGGTTCCCCTAGCAACTGAAGAACCACACTCCCTAGAAATAGCCAGTGACTCTTTAGAAAAGGAATTGGTGATCACAAAAAGTTAATATAACTCCATTAAGAAAAACTTAAATCTTATTTCCTTTTTTTGGTATAGTTACTAAATGGGGAAGTGGAAACATGTCGGCTATTTCCTGTGTTTTGCTCAGCTACAGCAAAGCACTTAAAAAAACCCCACAAATCTTGTGTATTAATCTTGGGGGGGAGGAATGGATTAAGTATTTATACAATGTCCAGCATGTCAAGGGTTTTTATAAATATTATCTAATTTAATCCTCCCAACAGCCCTGGGAAGTAGGTGCTATTATGGTACTCATTTTACAGTTGAAACAGAGGTCTGACTTGTCCAAAGTCATACAGCTAGTCTCTGAGGCTGGATTTGAACTCAGATCTTCCTTACTGCAGCATCAAAAGATTGTACAGTACATACGAGAGATAAAAAGAGAGATTGATATCAAGAATTTTAAGGAGTAATAGTAGTTGCTGGGTTTTACAGTGAGAATCTTAGAGATACTGACTGATATTGAGTTAGAATCAAGATCACTATTAATTTTGTTAAATGTCATTTCCTTTAACTGGGGTACATGTTACTAGAAGGCTCTGATTTCCTCTTTGCAGCCAGACATCAACTCTATCATCTTGAGAGAATCTCATTCTCTTTGAGTAAATGGATTCTCCTTGGCCAGTGTGGATAGGTGTAGAAACATTCAGCTCTTCTGTCTTTCACCTATTCATCTAATCTACCTTTCTTTGTTGGTTAGGGCTTGTTATATGTAGCATTATATTGTTATTTGACTTGGAGAAGAGGTTCTCAACATTTACAGAGTCACCTATCAAACACAAAGAGAAAGATCGTAGTACACATATTAGTCAAATGTTTTAGCTGATTTGAAGGGGCTGCTTTTCCCCATTCACTTAGTCACCAATACCTCAGGCTTTACAAGTCCATGTATATTTCTTGTCAATCAACTTAGTTGACACCACAGAATGTAATGGAATCACTACATTTTGCCACACCAACTAAGGAAGAAGCCATCATTTTTCTAATTATACATATGACAACTCAATTAAATACAAGTTTATTCAGCATTATAAAAAAAGTGTCAGAAGGATGACTCATGTTTGGTAACTTTGTGAGACAGCTGTAATCTAAAGGTGGGCAGTCTTCCCAGTTTGCTTACTAATAATTAACCTGAGAATGACCTTGGAAGAAGTTTTAATTAACTTAGAATGAAGGGGAATGGATGGGGATGCCCAATAAAGTTTCTTAGAGAAGTTATGAAAGGGGAAATATGATTGAACTTTTAACATGAAAATTATGTGGTTAGAAGGGACTCTTCCTTAAAAGAAAACCATTAACTCTATAACTTATTTATTGTTTATTATTTTTCAAGTAACATTTAAAAACTTAATCTATCCTCTCACAAACCCTCGCTCCACTGAGAAAATTAAATTGCTCAATATAAAGCTACATAATCCAGCAAAACAAATCCCCATTAACCACGTCTGAAAACCATGCATCTTTGTGGGTTTTTGTTTATCACTTCTTTATCAGGAGGTGAGTGGGATTTCATCTTTATGTTTTTGGAGTCATCATTTATCACTGTATTGACTGAAGTTCTAAAGGCTTCCCAAGTTGTTTTTCTCTGCAATTGTTATCATTGTACAAATTATTCTCATCATCCTACTCACTTCATTTTGTATCAGTTCATAAAATTCTTCCTAGTTTCTTCTGAAATTGTCCGTTTTGTAATTTCTTATGGCAAGATAATATTCCATGACATTCCTAATACCACAATTTCTTTAGCCCTCCCCCAGTAGGACACACATTTAGTTTATCGTTTTTGGCTAGCATGAAAAGAGCTGTTATAAATATTTTTGTACAATTTCTTTTTAGATCCTCTTTCTCTTTTTTTTTATATCCTTGGCTTGGTCTGTGTCTATTGGTGGTATAGCTGGGTCAAAGGGTATGTACAGCTTGTTAACTTAAAGATCATAGTTCCAAACTGAGCTCCAGAATGGCTGGACCAATTTACAACTTCACCAACAATGCATTAATATGCCTGTTTACCTGCAGCTTCCCCAACATTTGTCATGTTTACTAGTCTGTGTGAGACAGAACCTCAAAATTGCTTTAATTTGCACTTCTCTATTAGTGTTTTAGAACATCTAAAATATGGCTATAGATAGCTTGGTTTCTTTTTCTAAAAAACTGTCTATTGATATATTTTGGCCATTTATCTAGTAGGGAATGGTTCTTTGTCCTAGAATTTTGGATAAATTCCTTCTATATCCTGGAAATGAGATTTTAATCAGAAAAATAAAGTTTTCTCCCCCAGTCACCTGTTGTCTTTTAAATTTTTGCTATATTATATTTGTGTGGAAATTTTACATAATCACAATTGATTATTTTTTCTTTTGTTTAGCCATGTTGTAGTCTCTCTTGTTTAGTCACGAACTGTCTCCCTATCCATAGATGATGATGAAAGCTAGCATTTGTATAGCACTGCTGTATGCCAGACTCTGTGATTAGTACTTTACAAATATTATCTCATTTGATACTTACAACAATTCCGAGAGGTAGGGGCTGTTATAATCCTATTGTTATGGGGAAAGTATGGCAAAAGGAGGTTAAGTGATTTACCCAAGATCACACATCCAGAAAATGTCTAAGGCAGTAATTGAACTCAGGTCTTCCTGATTCAAGGTTCAGGACTCTATCTACTTTGCCATCTAACCACCTCTATCATATCTATATATCTGAAAGGTCCTTTCTTCCTTGTTTTTCTAATTTGTTTATGATATGACTTTTTATATCTAGGTCATGTATCCATTTAGAGTTTACTTTGGTTTATCATGTGAGGTTTTGGTCTAAACCTTATTTCTTCCAGACTTCTGTCCAGTTTTTGTCAAATAGTCATTCCCCCAACATGCAGGTTCTCTGGCTTTATCAAACACTGTGTTACTTTGTTTCTGTAAGTTATGTACCTAATCTGTTCCATTGATCAACTTCTCTTTTTTAAGAACCAGTCATTAAAAAAAACCAACCTATTGCTTTGTAGTACTTTGTACTATGATATAGTAACATAGTGCAATTTGTGATCTCATACTTATAGATTGCCCTTCTCGCTTTTTCCATTATTACACTTGAGACTATTGAACATTTACTCTTCCATATGAACGTCATTATTTTTTCTAGCTCTATAAAATATTCTTTTGTTTTTTTTTGGTACAGGATTGAACGAATAATTCGGCAGTATTGTCATTTTTTATCATCTCAGCTTATTTTACCCACGAACAATTAATGTTTCTCTAGTTATTTAGTTATGTCTTTATTTCTGCAGAGTGTTTTATAGTTATATTTATATAGTCCCTGGTGAATCTTGGTAGATACACTCCCAAATATTTTATTGCTTCTGTAGTTATTTTGAATGGGATTTCTCCTTCTAGTTTCTCTTGCTGAACTTTGCTGGTTATATATAAGAATGTAAGTAATGATTTAGATAGATTTATCTTAATGATATCTTACAACATTGCTCATTTTCTTAATTATTTAAATTAGTTTTTAGTTGGTTTTCATCATGTTATTTGCAAAAAGCTACAATTTCTTTTTCTCTTTGCTTTTGTTTATTCCATCCATTTCCTTTTCTTAACTTGTTGCTAATGCTAACATTTATGACACTGTTAAGTAGTAATGATGATAATGAATATTGTTGCTTTATGTCTCATCTTATTGGAAAAGCATCTAACTTTTTTCAATTATGTAAGTTTGTCCTTGGATTTAGATAATTGCTACTTACTATATTAAGGAAAGGTTCATTTAATCCTGTGATTTCTAGATTTTAATGAATGTTGGTTTTTCTCAAAAACCTTCTCTGCACCTATTGGTATAATAATGTTTTGATTGTTCATATTATTGACATGATTTATCTTATTTGTATTTTCCCATATGTTGAACTATGCCTGAATTCCTAGTAAAAATACAACATGGTAATAGTGTATAATCTTTTAAATATGTTGTTGTAGCTCACTTGCCAGTATTTTATTTTACAATTTTCAACCACCATTCATTAAGGAAATTTGCCAAGATTTCTTTTTCTAGTTTGTCACTTCCTAAAACAACGGCACAACAACAAAACAACAAGTTTAGATATCAAGACCTCAGTTGACCATAAAAAGGGATTGGAAAGATGCTTTTAAAAAGATATTACTGCAAACAGTTTATTTATTGTTGGAATCCATTTTTCTTTGAGTATTTGATAGAATCCACTTGAGAATACATCTGATCCTAGGTTTTTTTTGGGGGGGAGTTCATTTATGGCTTGTTCAATTAATTTTTATGATATTGAGTTATTTAAAATATCTATTTATATCCATTTTCTCAGAGTGGGCAGTCTTTTCAATTTCCTTACTAAAAACCTGAAAATGACCTTGGAAGAAGGTATAATGAAGAAAGAAGGGAAGGAGATTCCAATAAGCTTTATTATTGAAGTTATAAATGGGAAAATTGATGAGCTTGTGGCATGTAACTATTGGTTATAGGTAGCTATACTTTAAAAGAAAACTATTTACTCAATTTGTTTTTAATCTTTAATGTCTTTAAACATGCTTTTCATTCTTAAGAAGGCATAAAATAAAACTATACTTTATTTAAATGTTTTTTTCTTTTTGGGAAAGGAATCTTACCAAAAGAGGATTTCGACATTCAATAAGTGATACATGGATCCAATCTCATCAAGGGACTGGTTCATCTCTTCTATAGGTAGAAATTCACACATCACTAGCAACTTGAACTGTGAACTTGGACCTTGAACTGTGGATCATAGTAGTCACATAAGGCACTAGCTAAAAGGTCAGTCAAGAACACAGCTTTAGGGCGGCCAGGTGGTTCAGTGAGTAAGAGCACCGGCTCCAGTGTCGGGATGACCTGGGGATCAAATCCGGGCTCAGATACTCAGCACCACACCCAGAAATAACTGGCCGTGTAACCTTGAGCAAGTTACTTAACCCCAATTGCTTAAAAAAAAGAACACAGCTTTGTCAAGGACCCAATCAGCATCATTTCATGACTTTCTCCAGTGGCACTGGGTAGTCCCAGAGTAGGAACAGAGAAAGTAGGTGCTATCCAGTTTGGGGATTCTCAGCCAAGACTAGTTGAAGGTCAAGGGAGAGAAAGTAGTAGGAAGAGTCTGGAAATAATGATAGTCATAATGAACACATTCCAGTTCTGGTTTTCCCACCATGTAACCTTGTCAGATGACTTCACCTTTTTGAGTTTGAGTTGGCCAGTCTATAGAATGGAGACTTTGATGCTTCCATTACCTACCTTCCAAGAGTTGATGCAAGAAAAATGAGATGAAACTAAAGTAATAGTGTCTGTAGTTGTCTCTCCAGGAAGAATATTTCAGGGGTCTCTCCATTTAACTATACTTTTTTTTAATGCTTTCTACCTATGGGGTTGTGATAAAGGAAAGGTAAGAGGCAAAATGCTGTAGAGAAAAGGACACTGGTCATGGAGGCAGAGTCCTGACCATGTCACTTACTACACTTATGGCCCTGGTAAATCTCCTAATATCTCTGAGCCTTCCTTGATACTCTCTTCTCTTTAGGTTTTTAGGACACCACTCTACCTGGTTCCGCTCTTGCCTATCTGACCTCATGTTCTTTGTTGCCTTTGCTGGATTTTCCTCCAGATTATGCCCTCTAACATCAGGTGTCCCTCAGGGTTCTGTCCTGGTCCCTCTTCTCTTCTCCCTCTTTACTATTTCCCTTGGTGATCTCATCAGCTCCCATGGATTTAATGACTACCTCTATGCTGATGATTCTCAAATCTACCTTTCTTGCCCCAATCTCTCTGATGACCTCCAATGTCACATCTCCAACTGCCTTTCAGACATTTCAAATTGGATGTCTAGTAGACATTTTCAGCTCAGTACATCCCAAACAGAAGCCTGCTGATTTTACCTTTGTAACATCTCTCGAATCCCTTTCTCTCCTCTGACGCTACCACCACTCTAGTGCAGGCCTTCATCATCTCACTCCTGGACTATTGCAATAGTTGCTGGTGGGTCTGCCTGCCACAAATTTCTCATTATTCCAATCCATTACTTTATTCAGTCACTAAAATGATTTTCCTAAAACACAGATCTGATCTTGTCATCTGCCTCACTCGACAGACTCCAGTAGCTTCTTATTGCCTCTAAGAGCAAATACAAACTTCTTTGCTTGACATTCAAAACCCTTAATAACCCAGAGCCCTCTTACCTTTCCAGTCCTCTTATACCTCATTCCTCAACACATGCTCTTTGATTCAGTGACACGGACTTTCTGGTTTTCTGTGAAAAAGACACTCCATTCTTTTTTCTGTCAGTTCCCCATGCATGAAACACTTCTATTCCAGCTATTGACCTCTCTGGCTTCCTTTAAGTTTCTTTTCTTCTTCTTCATCTTTTTTTTGCTTTTTGGAGCAGGGAAGGTAGGGAAATTGGGGTTAAGTGCCTTGCCCAAGGTCACAAGGCTAGTTTTTTTTGTGTTAAGTGTCTGAGGTCGAATTTGAACTCAGGTCCTCATGACTCCAGGGCCGGTGCTCTATTCACCACACCACCTAGCTGCCCCACTTCCTTTAAGTTTCAACTAAAATCCTACCTTCTGTAGTAAGACTTCCTTAACTCCTCTTAATTCCATTGCCTTCCCTCTGCTAATTATCTTCTATTCATCTTGTACATCATTTGCTTTGTATATATTTATTTGGATGTTATCTCCCCTATTAGATTGTAAGCTCCTTGAGGGCAAGAACTGTCTTTTGCCTCTTTCTGTCTTCCCAAAAACTTAGCACAGTGTCTGGCACATAGTAGGCACTAAATAAATAATGACAGATTGAATAATTGACTTCTGAGATTCCTTTCAGTTTTCTGAACTAAGGTCCTCTGAATTTGAGTGGGTTTGCCAAATTATTAAAAGACTTTAATTAGTTATAAAAGTTGTAACCAAGTGCTTAGGGTCATGATATGAAAACCCACAGCTAGTTCATAGAAACAAAGCAGAAAAAATCTCAGCCATTGGGGAGAGCAGGGGAAATTGTGGGTTACTGGAAGCAAGTTTATGTCTTTCATAGAGAATGGGAAATTAAGAAGAGAGTTTTAGTTGGGGAAAAGATAATGGGGACATGTTGCTTTGATGTGTCTGTGGGATGAGGGTTTGAAATTTGTAATAAGCTTTTGGTGATGTGGGACCACAGCCCAGGAGAGGAACCAGGGTTGGATATACACGTCTAGGAGACATCTGCATACATATGGGATCTGAGAAGATCTATAGGAGAGACAATTTGTAGAGGAAGAGAGAGAGAAGAGAGCCCATGTTGGAGTCCCATGTTGGGAGGGAAAAGGAAGGGAATAAGTACATAGAATCTACTATGGACCAGGCACTGGGCTAAGTTGATCCTCACAAACCACTCTGCAAGGTGTGTGTGTGTGTGTGTGTGTGTGTGTGTGGTGACATGTATTGGGATCTAGCAAGGGATACTGAGGACAGGCCAGTTGGGTATGAGGGAAGCTGAAAAAAGTGTCAAAAGAACCCAAAGAATTTCTTCTGTAGTCCAGGAGGAGGTACCTGATGCTGCAGAGAGGTCAAGAAAAAAGGTGACTCAGAAAAAGCCATTGGACTTGGCAGTTAAGAGAGATCCCGGGTAAATTTGGAGAGGGCACTTTTGGTTGAGTGATGCTTGGGAACTGAGAAGTGAGTGAGAGCAGAGGGAATGGAAGCCCTTCCTCCCTCAGGTTGGTTTTTCCCTCTAAGAACTTCTATTTTATAGAGGACCAGGGCCGCCATGTCTTCATTCCTTTCTGGGCTCCACTCATGACTTTCTCCCTCATTCTCCACTGGGGTACCTTTTCCATCCCCCCTTTTTCACCTTCCTTTTATATGTTGTTTCCCGCCATTACAATATTAACTCCTTAAAAGCAGGAATTGCTTGTCTTTCTGCTTGTATCTGCAGATTTTAACACACTTCCTGGAACATTGTTGTTATTTAGTGGTTTTTAGCTGTGTCCAACTCTGTGATCCCATTTGGGACTTTCTTGGCAAAGATACTGGAGTGGTTTGCCATTTTACAGATGATTAAACTGAGGTAAACAGGGTGAAGTGACTTGCACAGGGCATGTAGCTAGTAAGTATCTGAGGTTAGATTTGAACTCAGGTCCTTCTGTTCCCAGGGACCGAGCTCTAACCACTGCCCTATCTAGCTGCCCTCATGACCAGTTGGCACTTACTAGACACTTGTTGACTTGCTTTGCAGAGGACTTTTTATAGGAGTTTGGCTGTGAAAGTGAAGTGAGCTATTGGAGGCCATTCAACAGTGGCAGTAGAGACCAATGATTCAGCTACCCACGTCCATTCCATGCAACTCTTATCCATGCCCTTCTATGAATCCTACATAGAGAGATCCAAGCAACACACTGAAGGGGACCTTCCTTTACTTCTCTCGACAGTGGATACCACTGCATTGCATGGGTTCGCCATTTTATGTTCCTAATTCTTTGTATATCAAAGGATCACAAATCTGGAGGTGGAGACAATCTCAGAGGCCATCTAGTCCAGCAACCTCATTTTGCAGAGTTGGAAACTGAGGCCCAGGGAAGTTATATAGCAAATTAAAAAAATCACATCTATCTTCAGTCATATATGTTTTAAGGAAATCGTTTATGATGCTTCTTCTGCATAAGTCTTCATCTGCAGTGTGTTTGGTTGTTCCCTCCCAACCCATGAAACGGTGGCAGAGAGTGATGACCCATTTGGAAGGAAGGAAACAAGCATCATATGGAACTTCTTATATATAACCAGGCATAGTGCTAAGCACCTTACAAATATCATCCCATTGAATTCTCACAACAATCTTGGGAGGTGGGTGCTGTGATTATCACCCCCATCTTACATCGGAGGGAACTGAGACAAACCAGAGGTTAAATGACTTGTTCAGGATCACACAGCTAGTAAATGTCTTTGGCTGAATTGGAACTCAGTTCTTCCTCATGCCAGGCTCAGCACTCTATTCCCTGAATTCCAAGAAAATAATAAATTACAAATGAGAGGGACAGAGGGCCATCATTAAATACTATTTTTGGGGCAATGTTGCATGGCAATGATTCACGGCGTACTGCTCTCTGAAGAATTGAAACTGAGGATCAGCTAGAAGGCAATGGAGAGGTGGGTAGAGGTGGTGAGATGGTCGCAACACTCACTACCCCATTCACCACAGCAATTTTTTCCAAGATTTTAATCTTTCTTCAGACCTTTCATGGCTCTGCCTCCCCTGATCCTCTGAACTGAGAGAGAACCTTCCCTCATATTTTACAGAAAAAAAGATAGAGAACATTTGCCCAGGTTCCCTTTTCTGCCCTCCTCCCCATCTTCTGGGTCACTTCCGACAGTATGTCCTCCTTCATCCCTGTCTCACTGGAAGAAGTGGCCCTTCTCCTTGACAGCACACACCCTTCTATGTACACAAATAATCCCTTTCCATTTCATCTTATCCAGCAGATTGCCCCGTCTCTCATCTTCACTCTCTTCAATTTCCCCATCTACTGGATGCTTCCCTTCTGCCTACACACATGTCCGTATCTTTCTCATCCTCAGAAAAACCCTACTTGATCTGTCTCACTCGCTATAATCCTCTATCTTTCTTCTCTTTCATATTAGAAGAGCACTCATACCTAGTTCACTAGGAAGCTCCAGATGTTTTCCTGAGGACTCAGCTGAGTGGAAGGAGCAGTAATTTATTTCCAATATTATTGTCCTAAACAGCACCAAGCACCAACAAGTTGGCACAGCTTGTAATGTCCCTGAGAGGAACATTGTGGCCTAGGGTGGCTACCTCATTTATCTGATTGTACTATTATCGCATATATTTTGAATCAACTCAACCTCACCTAAAAGTATGGGTACCCCCTCAGCACAATTGCTTTCTGTATCTCTAGAATAGATATAATCTGAGAATGGAGGGGGGCAGGAAAAATCTAGAATGTTTTTCTATGAGGGATGAGTAAAAAACCTCTACACTTCATACACATACACGCATATCCATACAAATGCTATGTGATGACACCCAGCTCAGCAACCTTTCCACCATTTGCCAGAGATCAGAAATTAACTTTACTAAGCACTAAAGAGGACTGATATACATGAGTGGAATGCTGATTTATGTTGCCTTCTCTCCACACCATATCCATTTGTTTGGTACAAATGGGGCTGGCCTGACTCCAGGAGCAGGAGTCAGACTCTGATTCAATTCAATTCAACATTTATTAAATACTTACCATATACCAGGCACACACTAGGTGCAGAGAATGCAAAAAAAAAAATTCTCTCTCTTTTTTTAAAAAAGCAATCGGGGTTAAGTAACTTGCTCAAGGTTACATGGCCAGGTGTTTCTGGGTGGGTCCTAAGTGTCTGAGCCCGGGATTCGATCTCCAGGTCTTCTCGACACTGGAGCCAGTGCTCTTACTCTCTGTGCTACCTGGCCGCCCCTAAAATTCTCTGTCTTTAAGGAGTTTTCATTCTACTGAATATTTGAGACCGGAGAAAGACAATAAAGAAAGAGCCCTGAAAGTTACTCCTCCTTTTCAAATAAATATGCACCCCATAGAATTCTAAAGAGTTCTTATAGTTAGTTGGTGTATTGATTCACAAGAAATGAAAAAGAGAAGTTAGATGAGGAGAAGTGAGAACCAGGAAGCTTCAAAAGGGAAACAAGTAAAAATAGGGTAAAATAAAAGACATCCAAGAAAAAGGGGAAAGGACCTATTTGTACAAAAAATTCACAGCAGCTTTTTTTTTTTGGTAGTGGCTAAGAATTGGAATTATAGGGATGCCCATCAATTGGGGAATGGTTTAATATATAGTATATGATTGTAATGGAATATACTGTGCAATAAGAAATGACAGGCAGGATGATTTCAGAAAAACCTGGAAAGACTTACATGAACTGATGCATAATGAAGTGAACAGAACCAGGAGAATGGTGTATACAGTAACAACAATATTGTTCAGTAAAGGATTTGGAATGACTTAGTTATTCTCAGCTATATAATAATCCAAGACAATCCCAAAGGCCTAATGATGAAGCATACTATCTGCCTCCAGAAAAATAACTGATATCGACTGAACACAGATTTAAACATACTATTTTTCACTTTCATTTTTTCTTTGATTTGAGTCTTCTTGTACAAAATAACTAAAATGGAAACATTTCAAATAATTGCACATATATAACCTATATCTGATTGCTTACTGTCTCAGGAAGGGAGGAAAGAAAGGAGGGATAGAATTTGGAACTCAAAACTTTAAATAAAAATGTTTAAAAAAATTTTAAAAATAAACAAACCACTCTTTTGCCAAAAAAAGGGTAAAATACCATCTGGAATCTTAGCAATAACAGTGAGGTTTCTGGAAGATGTTTAGAACTTCCTTATCACTCTCACATGTCCCTTTTTGGTTTTATGCCTATTTCTTCTCTAACTGTAGAGTCCATTTGACCAGGTCAACTCTTTAGCTCATGCTGTGGCTCCCTATTACCTTTAGGAACAAATACTATAAAGTCCTCTATCTTTTAAGACCCTTTCTAACTTGCCACCTTCTTAACTTCCCAATCTTTTTACACTTTATACTCCCCACCCTATAATCCACTGACACCAGCTGCATTGCTGTTCTCTTACAGGACACTCCACCTCTAGACTCGAAGAATTTTCCTGACTTGTCTCCCATGCCTGGAACTCTATGACTCTTGATGTGTGTCCTGGTTTTCTTGGTTTCCTTCAAGTCCCACCCGAAATTTCACCTTCTACTAGAAACTTTTCTTGACTCTCCTAATGCTCATGCCTTCTTTCTATTGGTTTTCTCTAATTTATCCTGTATGGATTTTGTTTGCAGTATGTCTCCCCGATTAAACTGTGACCTTCCTAAAAGCAGGGATTGTCTTTTGACTTTCTTTATTTCCCCAAATGCTTGGCACACAGTAGATGTTTAATGCTGGTTTAAAAAAAATCATTAATTTATTTTTCATTTTCAGCATTCACTTCCAGAAGATTTTGAGTTCCAAATTTTCTCCCCACTTCTCCCCTCCCTTACTCCAAGATTATGTGCATTCTGATTACCCCTTCCCCAATCTTCCCTCCCTTCTATCCCTCCTTCTCTTCTCCCCTTCCCTGTCTTTGAATTCCAAATTCTCTTCCTTCCTCCCTCCCCACCCACCCTCATTGAAAAGGCAAGCAATTCCATATAGGTTTTATATATACGTATATATAAAATGATTCAAAACACTTCCATAACAGTCATGTTGTGAAAGACTATTTCCCTCCATCCTATCCTGCCCCTCTGTTTTTTCTGTTCTCTCCTTTGACCCTGTCCCTCCTCAAAAGTGTTTGCTTCTGATTATCCCTCCTCCATTCTGCCCTCTTTTATCACCCCTCCCCTCTCTTATCCCCTTCCCCCCTATTTTCTTGTAAGGCAAGATACATTTCCATACCCGATTGAGTGTGTATGTTATTTCCTCCTTAAGCCAAATCTGATGAGATTAAGGTTCACTCATTCCCTCTAACAGCCCCCCCCTTCCCCATCCACTGTAAAAGCTTTTTCTTTTTTTCTTTTTATCTCTTTTGTGTGAGATAACTTATCCTATTCTCTCTCTCCCTTTCTCTTTCTCCCAATATAGTCCTCGCTCACCCATTAATTTTGTTTTTTAGATACCATCCCTTCATATTCAGCTCACCCTATGCCCTCTGTCTATATATTCCCTCTAACTACTCTAATAATGAGAAAGGTCTCATGAGTTGCAAATATCATCTTTCCATATAGGAATGTAAACAGTACAGATTTAACAAGTTCTTTATTATTTCTCTGTCCTTTTCATTCTTCTCTTGAGTCTTGTATTTGAAAGTTCAAATTTTCTCTCTAGTTCTCTTTTTCCCCTCAAGAATGCATTAAATTTCTCTATGTCACAATGTTAGTTACTCTCCCCCCATTGATTACACTGTTTTGCTGGATAGGTAATTCTTGATTTTAATACTAGTTCCTTTGACCACTGGAATACCATATTCCAAGTCCTCCAATCCCTTAATGAAGGAACTGATAAAGCTTGTGTTATCCTGATTGTGTTTCCTTAATACTTGAATTATTTCTTTCTGGCTGCTTGCAATATTTTCTCCTTGACCTGGGAACTCTGGAATTTGGCTATAATATTCCTGGGAGTTTTTCTTTTAGGATCTCTTTCAGGAAGTGATTGACGAATTCTTTCAATTTTTATTTTACCCATCTGCTTGCAGAATATCAGGGAAGTTTTACTTTATAATTTTGTGAAAGATGATGTCTAGGCTCCTTTTCTAATCATGACTTTCATGTAGTCCAATAATTTAAAATTATCTCTCCTGGATCTATTTTCCAGGTCAGTTATTTTTCCAATGAGATATTTCACAGTCTTCTATTTTTTCATTCTTTTGGTTTTGTTTTATAATTTCTTGATTTCTCATAATAAGAGTCATTAGCTTCCATTTGCTCCATTCTAATTTTTAAGGAATTATTTTCTTCATCGACCGTTTGGACCTGCTTTTCCATTTGGCCAATTTTGCTTTTTAAAGCATTCTTCTTCTCCTCATTGGCTTTTTGACCTCTTTTGCCATTTGGTCTATCTGTTTTTTAAGGTGTTATTTTCTGCAGTATTTTGTTGGATCTCCTTAAGCAAACTGTTGACTCATTTTTTTTTCATGATTTTCTTGCATCACTCTTATTTCTCTTCTCATTTTTTCCTTTACTTCTCTTACTTGATTTTCAAAATTCTTTTTGAGCTCTTCCATGGCCTGAGACAAATTAATATTTTTCTTGGAGGCTTTGGATATAGGAGCTTTGACTTTGTTGTCTTCTTCTGAGTGTATGTTTTGATCTTCCTTGTTACCAAACCATGTTTCTATAGTCTGAATTTTCTGCAATTTGGTCATTTTCCCAGTCAATTATTTGATTTTTCAACTCTTTGATAAGTTAGGTCTCTGCTTCCAGTGTGGAGAGTGTGCTCTCCCCAGCTTCAGGGGTTTTGTGCATCTGTTTTCAGAGATTCTTCTAGGGACCAATAAGTTTTCAGTTCTTCCAAGGTGGTATGATCTAAGGAGAAATGTTTACTCCTCTCCTGGCTTGTGCTCTGGTCTATGAGTGACTGAAAGCACTCTTTTCTTCCTTGGCACGGTGAGGAGGGTTCTCTCTCCACTGCTGCCACAAGCTCTGCCATGCCAGTGCTCCTCCTCGCCCCAGGGCTGCCACCTAGGACTGTGACCCAGATCCAAGGATGGGCAAAGAAACAGAATCCTGCCTCAGAGCCAGCAAAGAAACCCTTGGAATCTCTTTCTGATCAGTTGTTTGATTCCCTTACTGTCTGTGGGATGACAGTTCTGGAAGCAGCTTCTGCTGCTGCTATCGCTGCCCAGGAGCAGTGATGGCAACAGGGCTGGACTACGCTCCTTTCTCACCCAGGTCTGACAGACCTTTCCTACTGAACATCTAAGTTGTCTTTGGCATTTGTGCGTTGAGAAGTCTGGAAACTGCCACATCTGCTAGTGATTCAGTCCCCTAAGGCCCGCTCAGGGTTCGCTGGGGTCCAGTCTGTGATGGTGTGGCTTGCTCTGGACTGTGTTCCTCTCCCAGCTGGGTGCAACAGAACTTTCCTGTCAACCTTCCAGGTTGTCTTCGGCTGGAAATTTGTTTTGTTCTGTATTTTTGTGGGTTCTGCTGTTCTAGAATTTGTTTAGAGTCACTTTTTACAGGCATTTGGTGGGGTTTGGGGGAGAACTCAAGCGAGTCCCTTTCTCTCCTCTGTCATCTTGGCTCTGCCCCCTCCTCCCTCCTTTAATGCTTGTTGACTTGACATTACATATGGGGAATTAGGGAGGGGGAGTGAGGTAAGGATTAGAGAAATGTATGGTGGAATTGAAAAGATGTACTGTTCATGAATAGAAAAGAGGGGATAGCCAATGAACAGTCCGTGTATTCCATTGGTATACTTGTATGAGGGTAGGAGTCTATTAATTACACTAGCCCATTTCAAAGTAATTATCTTTGTCAGGTGAGAATACTTCTTGATCAACCAACCAACCCAACAACCAATCAACCAATCAGAACAAGACCTGGATATTTTCTTGAATTAATTAAAGCCATTTTAACTAAGGCCTCCTAAAACCAGGGCCTTAAGATCCTTGAGGATGAGAATGAGGACCAATCCATAAGGTGAGAGTGCTCTAGCTGTCTCCATGTGAAGGAATTACTTGGGGAGGATCTAGAGCAATTACTCAGCTTTGACTAAGACCTTCCCTTCTACCCTTGGTTGGAGGATTTGGACCTTTGATTGGGCATTTCAGCAGCATCCCCAAGACAACAGAAGTTGCAAGGACTATCTCAGGAGCTAAGGACAGAATGAATTAAGATTCGAGGTGCTTCAAAGAGCCAAGTAGAAAAGCTGCATCATACCAAAGGGAAATATTTTGAATACTTCAGCAAAAAGATTTCCATGGGGTATAAATGAACCCTTTGCCACATAACTCTCTAAGACTGAGCCCACTTTCCCTGAGACTTGTGGGACAGAATGTCACTGACTTCTGTTGGGATATTGTGTATTAACCATTCTTACTATAAAAGCATAGTAAATACTCCTTCCTAAAAAGGGACTAAGACTGGCTGACTAATTGATATCAACTGATAGTCTTAGGAGAAGCAAACTCATGGGGGCTTATGCACAAAAGTATTAGAAAGATAACTTCCAACTTCTTAAGGTTGCTGCTAGGGTCCTGAGAGAGCATAGTGGCTGTGCTCTGGGGACCTGACTCAGTGATAGTGGGAGCTGGGATAGTCACCCAGACTATGTGCTAAAGTGGGAGCTTATGGAGGATAACTATCAATCCTTTTGCACTTGTTAGGACCCACTGGAGAGGTTCTCTGCTCGGATAGCCTTATTTTGAGATTCTTTAAAAAAATAACATATTTCTTTTCCTTTTGTTGGAGACTGCAATAGAACAGTCTTTTCTGGTGTGTTTCTGTAGAAGCCAGAGCAGTTTCTTTTTTTATAACTTTTACTTATTTGAATGAGTAAGTTACTAATATTATGTTGGATTACTTAATCTTTTATAAGTATTGATTTTTAAATGATGATACCCTAGTGCAGAAAGGGAGTTGGGATAGTTGCCTTAGACCATGTGCTACATATGCCAGAGGGAAGAGTTAGAAGAACTTCTCTGCTTCCCCCTCCCTCTCCCAGCACAGTGATGGAACTTTTGTGTTATATTTATGAGATGAGTCCCATGTGATTGGTAGGCATAGGTTGCAATCTGTATCATTGCGGGGAATACCAATGCTGATGACCAACTGATTTATTGGAGCAGGTTCTGGTCTTTGATTTACCACTTACTAGTTGTGTGACCTTGTATAAATCCTTTAATTTTTTTGAGCCCCAGTTTCCTTTTCTGTAATACTGGGACAATGATGCCCACCTCATATACTGTATATGGAATTTTTGAGGATCAGATGAAATAACAGATGAGATAAGTCTTAGACAACTCATATTTTAAACGAATGTGAGGCATTATTTCTCACAAGGTGCCTGGGAGATTTGCGTCATACTTTAAGAGTTTGTAGTTTCTGGTAACACCCACATCTTTTTTAGAGACTTTTCTTAGGAACTGTCGAATGACCAGTGGTGTGAGGATAGCCACCCTTGCTGAGAGAAATGAGTGATGACCTTGCATCAAGAATGTAGGCATGAGAGTCACAACCTGACCACAGGTTGGGGGCTGATGAGAAGAGAGCCACAGTGAGCAAGAATGGTCTATTCAGAAATTGACAGAGAACTTTCAAGTAAGCAATGGCAGCATCTTATGAGGGGAAGTGGTTTATCAGGGACAAACCCAGACATTCAGAGATGTTCATGCTTTCAATTAGGGTATACACTAAGGGGGTAGCTCATGCCTCCTTTATCAGACTGGGAGTTCACCAAGGATAAGGACCATGACTTCATCATTATGCCTGGAGATCTCCAAGAAAGGGGGTTGTGTAACTCTTCCAGCAGCTCAGGGGCTGTGAACTATTTCTCTTCAGATGAAATTGTAACACGGGATAAATATCAAAACATTTCCTCAGGTTGCTTAACTTTCACAGCATAGAAAAGATATAACACTGAATTTTGAATGTTGACCAAATTTTGAATTCAGCTCTGATATTTACTACTATGTAACCTTGGGCAAATCAGTTACCCTCTCTGGGTCTCAGTTTCCCTGTCTAGGAAATAAAATGGCTGGATGTTGCCTGAGGTATTTTCTAGCTCTAAAGACTCTGATCCTTGGAATCTGATCCTTGGAAGGATCATACCTCTATCTCTTTAGGGAGAATGCTTGGCATTATTCATGTGAATAATAATAAAAGATGTAAATTCCAAGTTGGTAGCTCTTTATAGTTGTGTCAGATTTTCAAAAGACAGTCTATCAAAAATGTGCCTATTTCTGAAAATTATCTCTGTTCTCTCTGAGTGTTTTTAAATTAAAAAAAAATATAGTGACAGGCATATAGCTGGACAGTTATTTCCTACATCTCAAATCAATTTCTCTTTCCCAGAACTGAATGATACCCCAAATAATTTCATTTTCTGAGGCAATGTGAAGACATATCTCTAGGTTTGGCAATGAACGTTTTGGCATGGAAGGGGACAGCATTTGTGGTTTTGAAATGTGAGATTTATTTCTGCTAAGTTTAAAAGCACATATGGACCCACAAGTCATTGGAGATTGGGATTCTCAAGCACATGTGAGTTAATAGCTTGTCATATCAAAGAATCATAGAATAATTATATTTGGAAGGGACTTCAGTAGCCACCTAGCCATGACCCCAAAAGAAATCATCATCATAAGGAACCTAAAAAGTAGTTATCCAGTCAGTCTCTGCTAGAAGACCACCATTGAAAGGGAAATCCACTCTCTTCTGGCAGGTCATTCTAGAGGACTAACACCTTTTTGGGGGAGGGCTTGCCAAGCTCTTTTTAGGGCTGCTCATCCATTGATGTTTACCCAATTAACCCAACTCTCACCTATGGTTCCAAGAAACTGTAGTATGCACAGCAGCTACCCCCTGAAAATGAACTCTTTAGATAATCTCTTTATCTTTTATAAATCTAAAAATACTCAGAGATAAACTGTCTCAGCACAGGGGATGAACCAGGCTGAGAGTAACAGATGGGCTTCAAACCTATTGGTAAATTAGTGGGGTGTCTACTGCAAATATGTAGAGACTTTCATCAGTGGAATGGGCAATTTGTTCCAATGGTCATGAAGGCAGCTGAAGCATTAGCTGTGGAGTGCTCAGAGCTTAGTCAGGCATCAAAGATGCCAATGTCATCCACTGATTCAGGGTCATCAAAAGTCATTTTGACTTTTGTCCTGCCACTGGACTTTGGTGACTTGGGAAGAGAGAGTGAAGCTGACAACTTTGTGTAACAGTGGTATGCGTTGGGATATTTACTGAAAAGATACAAGAGTTAAAGTATAAGTCCATTCCTCTGACCCAGGGCACCTTCTCCCCTCTACCACCTTGGTCTCTTCTCACACTTGAAAAATTTGCTGCAGATATTTCCACCACTATGTTAATGCCTGGGTGCAGCACACCTGATGCTTGAGAATACAGTGTCTTGGCTGTTGGGTTGGTCCACTGTTGGGCTGGGTCAAGAGGGTCACTCCTTCCCAGCCATTGGATTTCTGGAGGCTATTCTAATCTTTTAAAACCCATAAGATTACAATCTGGGCCACTCCATCTCTGATACACATTCACCTGAGATCAGGAAAGAAGGAATACAATAGTGGCCGAAGAAACAGTAGTTCCATATGTTCAATGCAAACTATTGGCTTGGGTAGAAAGAATAGGCCACTGGCATTGCTTCTCGGTCAACCAGGAGGTTTACAGCAATTTTTGGAAATCAGGGAAGAGAGAGCAGCTTAGCTTCTTTATGCTTTTTGCTTGCATGCTTAGTTCTGGCTGAGCAGAATGGCTTTTCTTCACCATGCAGCAAATAGATAGGAAATAGTCACAGCATACTTGCAAATGTTCTAAGGATGAGTATCCTCATCGGCCAGACCCCATCACAACAGGATACTTTTAAAGGCTGGAAATAGTTGAGGGAGGCCTTGGGTTTAAGATCCCTGATGTAGTCTAGCCCCTTCCTCCCTCTTTTCATCCCTCCTTCCCTTCTTCCTTTCATCTATTCCTCCTTCCCTCCCTCAGTCCTTCTTCCCTCCCTCCCTTTTCTTTCCTTCCTTCCTTCCTTCCTTCCTTCCTTCCTTCCT
>NW_027185697.1:10082928-10120747 GCF_028583685.1 Petaurus breviceps papuanus | reverse complement strand
GACCTGCTCTATTTCTGTATTAAAATGATTTGACCCTTCTTAAGCAGTCTGGTAGCTCCCCACTATCAGGAACTCACTATAATGGTTCCAGGCTTATTGCAAACATCCTATTGACTTTAGTCCTATTGTAACTCAGGGCTCCTGAGCTCAAGTGGTCCATCAGCTTCATTGAGGATTATAACCATGTACCATTATGTGTACCCCTTTGTTTTTAAGATGAGGAAATAAAAACCCAGAGAATTCAAGTGACCTAGTCAAGATTAATTAACTTGGCAGAACCAAGCTACCTGACTCCCAATTCACGTGACTCCCACACAAGGGCCATTCCCATCTACATGCTGAGCTCATACTACCCTCTCTACCCCTTCCTTCATCACCACTTAATACTTTTTCAATACATTAGAGTGAATCTGAAGAGACTGAGGGGAATCACAGTTCTTAGAAACAACTCTGAAATGCCCACACTTCCCCTTGGGCTTCTCTAATAATAGCTGCATAGAACTTTGGAGTTAAACATTCATACTACAGACTTCCTTTCACTTCCACCCTCATACTCACTAGCTGAGGTATCAGTTCTGCTTGGCAACAGTTCGTTAATAATTTTATGGCAAAGATCAGGATGAGCCAATGTCAATAGGTGGAGGAGGGGACAGGGATTCATGTGTATATATAGGGACATGTTTGCCATCAGGGCTTTGATTAGGCTACAAGGCATACCTTTTGGAGGAGAGCCTGGAACTTCTCATGCATTGATTTTCCTCTCTCAAACATAATTAGATCATTCCTTTGCTTGCAAGGTAGGTGTTGACATTGCTGGTTCTGGCTCTCAAGGAGCTCCTGAATCTGTAAGGAGGCATATTCTCAGAAATGGAAATCTCTTGACAGGGGGCAAGTCCAGTAGTAACAGAAGCTGGCAACCATTCAGGAGGGAGACTCAGTGGAAGATGTGGTTCTCCTCATTCTGGCTGCTCATTCTGGGGATATTTGTTCTGACAAAGACCCAGGAAGGTGAGTCTGAAGGCTTGGGGGTAAGAAGAGGGCTGAGAGTGTGGAACTCTCAGTATCTAGGATTTCTAACCATTTTTTCCTGGCTTGGATCCCTTTGGTCATGGTCTAGTGAAGTCTATGGACCTCTCTCAGAAGAATGCATAAGGTAAAATATGTAGAATTACAAAGGAAACCAATTACATCAAAATTTAATCATCAAACTATTTA
Source organism: Petaurus breviceps papuanus (assembly GCF_028583685.1). Lineage (NCBI taxonomy): Eukaryota > Metazoa > Chordata > Mammalia > Diprotodontia > Petauridae > Petaurus > Petaurus breviceps. The sequence goes on along the minus strand of NW_027185697.1, from coordinate 10,119,532 downwards.
AAGAATAGATTCATAAACCTCAGGTTAAGAACCCGTGGTAGATGATAGAGTATAGGAAGTCTTAGGTACAAATTATGCTGCAGACTCTTATTATAGGTGTGATTCTGGGCAAGTCATGTAACATCTCAGTCTCTTTTCTCATTTGTAAAATGGGGCTGAGGTATAGTGTTATAGAGAGTTGACTTTAAAGTTAGGAAGATGTGGGTATAAGTTTACCCTTTAACATGTACTGCCTGCATTACCCTGGGCAAGTCATTTAACATCTTAATGCTCAGGTTATAAGTGGTAGGTAGAGAAGGTGCTGCCCTATATTAGTAGAGGGAGTTTCCTTGTTGTGAGTTCCTTATGTCAAAGAAATCATGAACTCACGATCTGGTACAAAATAAAAAAAGGGGAGAATAATATCTAGAGACCTTCCTTCACAGAGTTGTTGTGAGACCCAAATGAGATAAGTTTTGGAAATTTCATTCCCAACCTTAAAGCCCTCTATGCATATCACTTGTTATTTTGACCTGATCTACCCTTCAAAGGGAGATCTCTCTAGCCTGATTTCTTCCATCTTTTCTCTGGCTAACTTTCCTTTACTATGACTTAATCAATCAACAAACACTAATTAAGTTCTTACTTTGCCCTTCTGTCCTGGTGCTAATTGTTGGGCTTATTAAAAAATGGGCAAATACCTTAAAAATAGTCCCTGTCCTCAAGGGGCTTACATTCTAATCACCATTCTCTTCCAAAGTCCTCCTCCATTGGATGCCTGACCTTTCTCCACTCTGGCCTTATTTCTTACCTCTTCTCTTCCTGAAAATGCATCATGGGTATCTAATTCAAGGGCGCAAACTTTTTATTCTGGGGTGAGGGAAACTAAAGTGATAGTCTTTCTACAGATGAGGTAAATGTAGAATGATTATATAATTCCCATTACCACCAGCAGACCTTTCTTCTAGCCTTAGCCCTTGAGGTGACAGTCTTCTCTTTCTTGGTTACTCTATCTCTACCTTCTAGGTCCAGGCCCAGTTCTTTTCTTAGCTTCTGATGCCCTGGGAGAAGCTATATTCCTTTCTGTTTGACCCCCAGATGCACTCTCTTAGTTTCAGGTGAAAACTGCTCTCTTTGAAGTCACTTGACTCACAAATATCTTTGGACCCTGCCTCCCCTACATCCTTTGATCTGACCCTTCTCTCTTCTGGGCACACAGCTCATTTCTCCTGAATTAAGCCTCCAGTCTTCATCAGTGTATCCTTTTTTTTTTCTCCAGCTCTCCCACCTCTCTTCTCTCTTCTAATCCTGTAAACTAGCTCTAATTTCTTTTTCATCACAATTTCACTATTTTCCTCTTCTGCCTCCATTTCATACCAGGAGTCACTCTGGCCCCACTCATTTCTTGGATAACTTTCCCCAAACCCTTATCTGTTGGGCACATGCGCATATTTCATTCAGTCAAAGTGGAGGTAATGTTTTAAAGAGAAAGCATATTGACTGTAGAATCAGAGAACCTGAATTCAAATCCTGCCTTTGACATTTTACTACCTTCATGACCCTGGGTAAGTTACTTAAGCTCCTTGCATCTCTGTCAAATGAGGGGGTTGGATTAGATTGCCTCTGATATCCCTCCAGTTCAAGAGTTATAATCCTATCTAATCCATTTCCCGTGTGATAAATCTTTGAATACATGAAGATAGCTATCATCATGCCCCAGATCCTTCTCTTCTTCAGAGGGAACTTCCTTAGTTCCTTCAACCAATCCTTATCTGCCATAAACTCAAAACCATTCACAATCTTGTTCCTTCACAACTGGATGATTCCCATTTTCTTCTATATCTCTTCTAAACTGTGGGGGTCAGAAGTGCAAACAACACTCTAGTGTAGCCTGCCTAGACTATAGGTCTATCATCTCTTTCTGAATGAATATAAGTTCCATGAGGAAGACACTCTTTTCTTTTTCCTTTGTATCCCCAGTGTAAGAGACAATGTGATGTAGTTGATAGAGAACTGGCCTTGGAGCTAGGAAAACTTAGGTTTAAGTCCCACTTCCAACACATACTGGCTATATGACCCTTGGTTAGTCACTTAACTTTTCAGTACTCTGGACAACTCTCCAAGAATGTGAGTTGAAGAGAAGGCACTGACCTGCACTGGTTGAGGGAGTTACCCAGGTCAATGAAATCATAGGACTAGGCCCTATCCCCTATCTCAGCTCCATTGGACAAAGCATGGAACAGCGTAGGAGCTTTATAAATGTTTGATTCTCATACTTCCTGGATGTGTGCTATATGTTACACCATCGAAATGAGATGACTTGGAGACATTAACTTACTTAGATACTATACTGGCTTCCTCTTTTTCTTTTCATTGAATTTAATCAAATTTACAATAAAGAATACATTTCAATCAATTAATCAATCAACCAATAAGCATTTATTAAGCACCTACTTCATGCCAGGCACTTGGTATACAAGGACAAAAATTAAACAGTTTCTAGCCTCAAGGAACTTACCTTCTAAAGGGGAGATAACTGTATACAGATATAGGTCCCATAAAATGGCAATGCAAAGTAGATACAAGGACATCTCAGAGGGGAAGAAAGTAGGATCTAGGGTTGTGGGGAGAGAAGGGAGAGCTAGAAATATCTCTTTTTCCAGAAGGGAGAAGCCTCAGAAAAGGATGCTTGAGTTGAGTCTAGAAACTATCTAACTTAGAAAGCAGATTTTAAGAAGAGGAGATGAGGAAGGGAGAGAAATGAGATTAGAAGAAAGAGCAAGGAGAGGTGGCAGAGAACTAGGGAAAGCCAAAGATGCACTAATGGAGACTGGAGGCTCAACTCAGGGCAAATTAGTTGTAGGCATGGGGTACCGCCAGAGCAAAGGCATGGAGATAGGAGATGGAACATTATATAACAACAAATTGGCAAGTATGGGTGGTCCAGAGAACATAACAGGTCAGAAGACTGGGAAGGGGACAGCTAGGTGACAGAGTGCATAAGCACTAGCCCTGGAGTCAAGAGGACCTGAGTTCAAATGTAGCCTCACATACTTGCTAGCTGTGTGACCCTGGGCTAGTCACTTAACTCGATTGCTTCCAAAAAGAAGAAAAAAAAGAAGACTGGGAAGGCATGAAGGGGCTAGGTTGTGAAGACCTTTAAATGCCAGAGGACATTATATTTGGTCTTGAAGATAATAGGGAACCACTGGAGTTTAGAGAGTATGTGTATGTGTGAATCAGGCTTATATTTTAGGAAAATCACTTTGGCAGTTGTGTGGGGGATAGATTTGGAGTTGGGAGAGGTTAGAAGACAAGAAGTCAATTAGAAGGCTATTGGAATAGTCCAGGAAATAGGTGTTGAAGAGGTCCCCTGTACTAGAATTGTATCTGTGTGGGTAGGCAAAAGGGTATATATGTGTATGTGTATGTGTGTGTGATGTACACACATATGTATATATAGACATATATATGTGTATATATATGTATACACACATATTTATGTGTATTAATATTAGAGATGTTGTGCAGGTGAAAGCAGCATGATTTGACACCTGATGGCATTTGTGAGATATCAGAAAGTGAAGAATCAGGATTTTTCCTGAGGTTGCAAACCTGAGGAGTGGTGGTGCCTTGGATGAAGCAGAGGTTCAGAAGAGGTCTGGGTTTTGGGGGAATGACAATGAGTTCTGTTTTGAAACTTGAGTTTGAGATGCCCATGGGACCTGAGTCCAGGTACCATGCCTAGCATATAATAGGTGCTTAATAAATATTTGCTGATTGACTGACTGGAAAGAGCACTGAATTTGGAAGTCTAGGAAAAGGAAAGCAGTTTGGAAGTTTTGGAATTCCCCAGAGTCACCTACCTACTAGCTGTCAGAAGGATCCTGCCTTTGAAACTTACAACATGTGTGATCTTGGGAAAGTAATTTTACCTTTTAGAGCCTTGGTTTTTTTAATCTGTAAAATGAGAGAGTTGGAATTGGTGATATATAAATTCCATCTCTGAGTCTATGGTCTTTCAATTGCTGTTTTCACTTTGGATTATTTCATAAAGACCTGTAGTTTCTAAACTTTAGAGCATCAGAACCCCTTTCTAATGTAAATTCCCTTTCCTCCCCACTAAACATCATGATAGTTGTACTTTTAGTATCTACTGATTGAGGAAATCCATTATTTCAAAAAAGTGACTTGCCCAGGGTCACACAGTCAGAAAATTAATGAATTCAGTAGCGCTCCTAAGTGAATCTTTAATTTATTAATCACAACAGTATCTACCTGCATAGGGAAAATCATGTGACATGTATTTGTATCATTAGTCCACATACAGCGTGTTCGCTTATTTATCATTCCAAGTTCTTTAATGAAATGGACGCTTGCAAGAATTCTGTCAGACCTGGGAGTCTTGAGACACTCAGCTTGTGAGTCACTAATGTGGACTTTTCCATATTTTTTACATTCTTTCTGCTTAACATTTTTTGTGACCCACTTCCACAAATTTTCTGCGGCCTGGTCATTCCCTGATGATTGGCTCTTCAAGGTTTTTTTTTTTTTTCAGTTTTTCACTATTACAATACAGTTGGTATGGAAGGAAGCTGGTGTAGGAATTAGGAGACTTGGGTGCTATTATTGGCTCTCCATTAATTGGTCAGGTGACCTTGGGCAAGTCCCATTTCCTCTTTTAAGTTCAATTTTCTTATCTTCAAGGTGAGGGGATTGGGCTGGATAGCACCCAAGGCCACTTTTTTTTCCACGTCCAAAAATATATGTTTTATTCTGCATATTTAGCCTATCACCTTTTTCTCTGTAAGGAGATAGCATTTTTCATCAATGGAACTCTGGAATCATGACTGGTCATTTCACTAATCAGAGTTCTTAAGTCTTTCAGAGTTGTTTGTATTTTTACCATGTTGTTGCCACAACTGCTATTTTAATAGTAAAAATGATCACTAGCATTTACATAATGCTTTGACATTTGCAAAGCTTATGTAATTTATATGTTATTTTCATTTGATTTTCACTCTGACATTCTATGTTTTGCCATCCTTCCCACTTATAATATTTTATGTTTTACCAGTCTGCCCAGCTTTGTCAGAATTCTAAAAAATTTAATTCATGAGATAAAACAAGCATTTTCATAATATAATACAACAAAAAGATTGCATGTGAAACTGAAAATCTTTTATGTACAACTTGATATTCCATTTACAGATACAATAAATTTTTCCCACCCTCCCCCACCTCTGAGATGGCTACCATTAGACACAAATACATACATACATACATATATATATATATATATAATTATTCTATACATACTTCTACCTTATCAGTTCTTTCTCTGGATGCAGATAGCATCTTTGTATGTGTTTTGTAGCTAATTTGGGTATTTATAATAGTCAAAAAGACTTAGTCACTCAAAGTTGCTCTTAAAACAATATTGCTGTTACTGCATGCAATGTTCTCTTAAGTTCTGCTCATTTCAGCCTTCACTATTTCATGCAAGTCTTTCTTTCCATGTTTTTCTAAAATCACTGAGGTCATCATTTCTCATGGCACAGTAGTATTCCATCACAATCATATACCATGATTTGTTCAGTCTTTTTAAAAAAAGTTCCCTCTCAGCTCTGACACTCTGTGACTCCCCCTGGTTCTCCTATGCTATGTTCTATGTTACTTCAGCTCTAATCTATGAGCAGATTACCCTTTTTCCCCCTATTTCTTGGGATATTGTTTCCATACTGGAATCTCTAGGGTAAAGGATAATACCAGTTTTATTACTCTTGTTGCTAGTGGCCAGACTTTTCTAGAAAGATTGCAGTAATTTGAGTTGCCCCAGCAGAGCCTTAATATGCTCCCCCATCCCACAGTCCCATTGACACTAGTTTTGATTATATACGTGTATTTTTGACCAATATAGATTGATATACTTAATCTACTGCACACATTATAACACGAGAGGAAGGAATTTGGTGATATCTCCTGGAGGAAGAACAGAGAGGCACTGTTAGTTTCTCTCCATCCTTAACCCTAGCTCCGCCTCCCCTCCTCTCTGTTAGTTTGGTTAATATGGTAACATAAAGAACCCATGAGTCCCCAAACCACAGGGAACAGTGAGTGCATCTTGAGTTATTTCATTATCACTTGGACATTTGGATGTAACATTTAATTGGAATTTTTAAGGATCAGAAAAGGTGATGCCTATTTACAGTGGATGGGCTTTAGAAGACAGAACAGTATGTAGCACAGTGGTCCTGGTCTTGGGTTGGGGGAACCTGGTTTGTCTTCTGAAGGTAAAAGGGAACCTGGAGAGGATGAGAAGGAGAGAGGGCAAGAGAGGGAGGTAGAGGAAAAGAGAAGGGAGGCAGAGGGAGGGAGATGGAGAGAAGAAGGGGGGGGGAGAGAATGAGAATGCTGATTTGCCAGCTTGTTTTTGTAGATGACAAGAGTGGGTCAGCTCCTCTGGCAAAAGTCTATCTTCTGAAATCCTGCTTAGTCAGTCAGTCAATCATCAGAATTTTCTTGCATTCTCCCAGCAAGGGGACAGTGCCTACGCTATAGCAGGTGCCACAATCTCATTAAGTCAGTTGGGGAAACTCCTCAAATTGGTCCAGAGTCTTGTGATCAACTACTTTTACATGTAGAATGGACAGAGTGGATTAGCTGACCACTCTGGTTCCTTCCAAACCTAAATCCTGTGATCCTTGCCCTAGGAGGTCACCAAAGTGGGTCAGTCTCCCTTCCTATTTCTAACCACAATTTAAAAGTTGTTTGTTTTCTAAACAAGGATCTTTTATTAAGACATAAAATAAAGTCACTGGACAGAAGATAAGAAAGGCACAGAAAGGAACAGAGTCTCAGAGGTAGAAGGACCTGTAGACCTCATCTGGCTCAAACTGCTTTCTCCCTGAGGGCTGAATCCCTTTGCTAGTGTGTCCAACCATTCACTCTGTGACCATCAGTGATGGTGAACTCATTACCTTTTTTCTCTCACTGGCCATAATCAATACATTTATTAATGTATTATAGCTAAATGCTACTGTAGCATCGTGGAATCACCTTCCTCACAGTTTACAAAGCAACAGATACCAAAGCACAGATCAAACCCTGTCTTCCCCCTCCTCTAGAAACTTCAGTGACTTCCTTCCCTTCTAGAAGAAAACAAAACCGCTTTGTTTGACCTCTGAAACACTTCATAATCTGGCTCTGGCCTTTCTTTAAAAAATATACATATTTTCCATTGAACCAAAATTCACCTTCTCTTCTTTTCACTTCATTATGCATCTGTTAGAACTCATTACCTTTCAAAGCAACTGGATTCACTGTTATACCAGAAAATTCTTCCTTTTGTTGAGATATAATTGGTCTTCTCTTTGTGAGGACGCTAGGTGGTGCCAGCGTGCCAGGCTTGGAGTCAGGAAGACTAGAGTGCAAATCTAGCCGTGTGACCCTGGGCAAGTCATTTAGCTTGTGTATCTCAGTTTCCTTATCTGTAAAATGAGCTGGAGAAGGAAATGGAAAACCACTCCAGTATCTTTGCCAAGATAACCCCAAATGGGGTCATTAAGAGTTGGACACAAATGAACAACAACAATCTGCCTTCTCTTAACTTCTATTCATTTGGTTTTGGCGCTGCCTTCGGGAGGCACCTCGAATAATACTGATGCTAATAATTCCCACTTCTACAGCATTGTAAGGTGTAGAAAGTGCTTTCTCTGTAATCTTCTGGCATGAAAAGTGGTGGAGAGTATTATCCCCATTTTACAGGTGAGGAAACTGAGACTGCAGCTTAGAGTGTGACTTGCTCATGGTCAGATGGGTAGCAAGTGATAGAGCCTTACATTGCCACTTTTGTTGAATTTGCTGTTCCCTACAAGTCAGTTCTCCCTTAACTGACCATTCTGAAGACTGTCTCCTCCCTTTAAGGGGCTCTGTGTGGGCTTACTGTGCAGCCTGGCTCAGGGCTGTGGGGTCCTGCCTCCTTCCTGGAGAGTCAAGTTTTCATAATGCAAATTTATATAAAGTGCAGACTCTGCCCTCGTGTTCTTCCTCTTCCTCTTCTCCTGTGGGAATCTCTAACTCCTTCAATGTTCATTCACCTCGAAGGCTGTCCAACCTAAGGTCTTTCATCATCACTAATCACTACTTCTCTCCTTCTCAAATGCCTTTTATGGCATATATTTTATCAAGATGTCTGGTGATGGCCCAGGATGCAGGGACTGACCTTGGCCTTTCTAAATTGAGTTGCCAGCCTCGCTCTCTCCTCCAGAGTTATCAAAATCCAGTGAAAAGACAAGTCAGGGCATCGCAGCTCTGCTTCACTTAAATCCAATTCTCCCACAAGTCAAGACATCACCCTTGAGAGGTCATCGGTCCTCTTGGAGAATGAAGGACCAACAGTAGCAGCAGCAGTAACATTTTGTATCTCCTTATCTGTGTACGTGCCAAAGGGACAGCAGAGCTTAATGGACACAAAACTGCCCTTGAAGCTAGGGAGATTTCAGTGTACATTCTTGGGCTCAGATCCCTCCCCTGCCACATGCTGTCTGTGAGTCCCTGCACAAGTTTGCCTTTCAAGGCTCTCACCAGTGTCTAGATCTGTAAGCTGCAGAGAAGGTGCCATCCTGTATTGGTAGAAGCGTTTTCCTCAACACTAATGAAGCTATGCATTTAGTCCCTATCCCTACTTGTGTGTATCTTGTATCCCTTCTAGAATGTAAACTCTATGAGGGCAGGGACTGGTTCCCCCCCTTATTATCTACAGCACCTTTTTAAAAAAATCACAAGAGCTTAAATGCTTGTTTGAATGAATACTTGTGGAATTGAACTCTAGAATCGCTCCATGAGAGGGAATCAAGAAGCCATCTGGTCCAACTTATACTTTAATAAGGCTCTTCTCTATGACCACCAGACATGGGCGTCTACTTTCTGTCAGAGTCCCCAGGAGAGGGAGAACTCACTGTCTAGGGGATCCAGGTCCTCTTGTCCCAAACCTAGAGCTCTTTCTACTTCTCTGTTGTCTTCAAAAAGTTCTATTCTTTTCCATGCAGACTTTCCCATTTTTGAACACAGTGACTGTGGTTCTGATAAGTTTCTTCTTCTCGGGGATGACCATCCTTCTTTCCCCAAAGCACAGATTCTCTAAAGTATGTTATTTTCTTTAAAATTCCTTCTGTTACCTCAATATCTGGGTCTTCCTTTCTCTTACCAGAAACCACCTTTAAGAAGTAGCCTAATGAAGAGAAAAGAACACTAGATTTAGAGTCAGAGGAGTCAGAAGACCTTAGTTTAAATCTAGGTAGGTCACTTGAGCTCTTTGGGACCATTACACCACCCTGATCATACTACCATCAGTTAGCCCCCCTGATCATACTACCCCTACTCATAATGCACCCTTTTGTAAATATAAGAGGAGATATACTACACTAGCTAAAGATCTTGGGAACTGTAGTTTTCACAGCACTGGGAAGAGACCAAACCCTATAGACTCTAAGCTGAAGGGCAGGGCTTTCACCCCTACCCCCTCACTAAGCTGGAGATTTTAAAGTGCCCTAACCTGGGAGACAGTGGTAGATGGGTAGAGCATAAGTAGAGATAGACAAGTGAAAAGAGGATAAGACTTGAAAACCACATTTCCCTAGATAAGATCAATTTTTAATGGTTTTGAGTATATGTCTTTAATGGTGTCCAGAGAGAGTCAATATAGGGGGCAAACCAGTGACCAGCTTGTATACACAGAGATTCTAATCTGTGGACATAATCAGGAATCTGTCCTAACACCGGCCAAAGGTGACTTTATCAATAACTGCTAATAAGGTTCTGAGAAAGCAAAGAAGGGCAAGCATTGGACCTGAGGGTAATGAGGTGTGATTGGTTAAACAAGGCACTTTAGACAATCTCCATTTTCTGATGCAGAGGAGGCTGGGGAGAGGACAGAGGCTTATCCAAAAGAAGGCTATGCACAGACTAGGCTGATAGTAGTGGTAGTGAGATAGATGTGGTCTGGAAAGAAATATGTCCTCCCTTTTTCAGAGAGGAGGGGAAATGGCTCTTAACCAAACTTTTCCTCCACAGCAGCAGTTGTTGTATGTGTCTCTGTGTGTTTGTATATATATTTGAGTCTGTGTGTGTGTGTGTGTGTGTTATAAACAGCTGAGCAGGTATCAGAGGTTGGATTTGGTGTGTTTCACCCTGTACTGTCAGGGGAAGTGTCATCTCAAGCCTCCAATTTGTTCAAACCAAAGGGCATTTCTTTCTTCCAGTCCTCCTCCTCATAGAATTGTAGTGCAGATGGAGTAGTGGAAGACCTGAATTTAAACCCTATCCCTGACATTTGCTAACTGTGTGACCAGGAACAAATCACTTAATTCCTCTGAGCTTCATTTTCTTTTTCAGTAAAATGGATGTGATCCTGTTCCTCAGAGAGAGAGACATTGTTGTTGCATCCCCTTTTGACCCCTTCCTTTGGGTTGAAGCACACTAGGGACACAGGATAGTGCAGCCAAACCTCAGAGAGATTGCAAATTTACTTCCAGACCATCGCAATAAAGCAAACACCACAATAAAGTGAATCACACTAACTTTCGTTTCCCAGTGCATATAAAGGTTATGTTTATATATACTGTAATCTATTGTGTGCAACAGTATTATGTCTATGTATATACATATATGTGTATATATGTATGTATACATATGCATACACACACTTTAATTAAAATATTTTATGGCTAAAAAATTGTTAGCCATCACTTGAGCCTTCAGTGAGTCATACTTTGCTGGAGAGGGTCTTAATACTGATGACTACTACCCGATCAGGATGGTGGTTGCTGAAGGTTCGGGTAGCTGTGGCAATTTTTTAAAACAAGACAACATGAATTTTGCCACACCGATTGACTCTTCCTTTTACAAAAGATTTCTCTGTAGCATCTAATGCTGTTTAATAACATTTTACCCAGAGTAGAACTTCTTTCAAAATTGAAGTCAATCCTCTCAAACGTTTCCATTGCTTTATTCACTAAGTTTATGTAAATATTCTCCAATATCATTGTGTCTATGGGAATAGGGAGGTTCAAAGAGAGGGAGGGAGGTGGGGGAAAGAGGTCATCGAAGCAGTCAGAACATACATAACATTTATCATTGAAGTTCACTGTCTTCTATGGGTACATTTCTCACTACCTTAAAATAATTCTGATGGTAACACCAAAGATCACTGATCATAGATCACTGTAATAGTTATGATAATAACAAAAAAGTTTGAAATACTGTAAGACTTATCAAAATGTGACACAGAAACACAATGTGAGCACATGCTGTTGGAAAAATGGTGCCAATAGACTTGCTTGATACAGGGTTACCACAAAATTTCAATTTGTAAAAACCGCAATATCTGGGAAAAGCAATAAAATTAAGCACAACAAAATGAGATATGCTGGTATAGTGAAAAGAGATCAGGACCTGAAGACAGAGGTCTAGGCTCCAAATCCTCCCTCAGATATCTGATAGTCTCATGACTCTAGCAAGGCATTGAACCTCCTTGAATCCCACTTTCCTCATATGGAGAATGGGGTTAGTGATTTTTCTGCACTGTGGCTGTGAGGAAAGTGTTTCATAAACCTGAAAACAGTATAGAAATAGAGTTGTTAATAGAACATAAGCTCCTTGAGGGCAGGAAATGAATCACTTTCGTGTTTTCAAAGTCACACCGATTCTGCCAGAAGCTTTGCCCCATCCTTCTTAGTGCCTTCTCTGTTGATTAGCTCCAATTTATCCTGTATGTATCTTTTTTTGTAAATAGTTGTTTGCGTGTTGGCTTCCTCATTAGATTATAAACTCCTCGAGAGCAGGGACTGTCCTTTACCTTTCTTTGTATTCCCGGTGCTTAACACTGCCTGGCACTAGTTGTGTGACCCTGGGCAAGTCACATAACCTCCCAGGGCTCCAAGCAGCTCTAGAAGACCAGACGTTTCAGAGAAGGTGCCAAGCTGCGTTAGTCTCTACCAGTGAATTTCATCATTGAGAGCTTACATCAGTGAAGTCACAGGTTCAGTGTCTAGCCCTATTATTCTATTAAAAGTGGAGTGGAAGGGAGGTGCTCCCATTTGCAGGAAACCTTTCATCATCCCCTCCCTTGTTGCACTTCTCAGTGAGAATATAGGCTCCTGGAAGCTGGGGACTGTTATTTTTGTCTTTATTTTCTTAGCATCCAGCATAGTGCCTGGCATGTAGATTTTTTTAGCTGCATCTCTGATTTCATTAGTCTTTGAATTCAAAGTGAGGAAATTCCCTTTGCTAACACCTGCTCTTTAATTTAAGTCTTGAGAATAGCCTGGCCACTGAGAGGTTAACTTTATGAGGCCCAGGCTCACACAGCTGGTACATATATTAGGTGATAGTTAAATTCAGGTCCTTCTGACTCTTCACTATGTTAGGCGGCATAGTGGATAGAGTATTGGGAAAAACCCCAGGAAATCCTGAGTTCAAATCCAACCTCAGACATTTTCTAGCTGTGCGACTTTGAACAAGGCGGTTAACCTATCTTTGCTTGGGTTTGTTCATCTGTAAAATGGGGATAATAATAGCCACTACTTACCAGGGTTGTTATGAAGATCAAACGAGCCTTGTAAACATTAAAGTGCTGTATATATGCCAGCTATTGTTATGGCATGCTGCTTCTAAACTTGACTTTAAAAAAATCTCTTTAACAGGCTGGCACATAGTAATCATTTAATAAGTGTTTGTTGAATTAAAATGAAGTTTTACATTCGCCCTGACCAAATACCATCCTCTTCTCCCTCTCCCCCTTAAGAGCTTCACAGCCTAGAGATGCAGATAACTGTGATGGCCTCTCCTGAGATCCCTCCAGACATCTTCCTCAATGGCTTTTTGGATGATCATCTGATAATCTCCTATAATAGCCTCCATAAAGATCTGATCTTTAAGTTGGATAGAGTCAGCGGACCCATGCAGAACTTTCTGGTCCAGAAGAACCGAGAAGAACTGTTGCAATTAGAGGGTGAAATCCACAGGATCCTGAAGAACAAGACGAAGTATTACAACTGGACTGAGGGTGAGTTAGCTCTGTTGGCTGTTCTGCCCTCGGTTGCCTTGGCCCCTTCTGTTTGCTCTTCTTTCCCCAGATTCATTCCCAGGAGATCAGGCCATGGAATTGAGTGCCCAGTGGCACAGGTCACTGCTATTCAGTCTTACCACCCTGGCAAAGAATAAACAAGACTGGTTCTTTCTTCCTTCTACTCCTAAACTTGTTGGTTGAGTGAAGTTCAAACTCCCCCTGCCCTGGCACTCAGAGCCCTCCACAATCTGGTGATAACTTTCCTTTTCAATCTTGCCCTGTATTCCTTCCTTCAGTTCTATTCTCCAGCCTAATGGGATTAGGCTTTGTCTCTTGAACACAGACTGTGATTTCTTTTCTCTGTGCCTTTACTCATGCTGTACCCTGAAATATCCTACTTCCCCTCCTTTTCTTTAATTCCTACCTATCCTTTAAAGCCCACATGAAATGTCACCATACCTAGGAAGTCTTTTCTGCTCCCAGCAGTTGGTAAACTTCCCTTCTCTGATCTCGTGCAAAGCATCATGTCTGTCTCTTTCTTGTAATTATCTTCGATTCTTCTTTATAATAGTTATCCTCCTCTTAGGCAGTGAACTCTAAGAGGGCAGGAATGGTGTTCGCTATTTCCCCTAGCACCTAGAATCGAGTTCTGCACACAGAAATCGCTTTAAAATGCTTGTTGAGTGAATGAATGGATGAATGAAGCCCAGTTGTATCTCTTTTCCTTCCTCTTGTCCCCATCAGGAGCCCACACAGGACAGGCCATTATGAGCTGTGAGACCAACAAGGGCATCCTTGTGAATAGTCGAGTGGCTGTTGCCTTTGATGGTGAAGATATCTGCCAACTGGATATGAAGCGAGGACAATGGATAGTCTTAAAGAAAGAGGCTGAGGATTTCTGCCCATACTGGAAGGATAACTTCTGGGACCAGGCCATTCGGAGGGATTGTCCCTTTTTCCTAAAACTTCTCTTGCTAATTGTGCACATGAAGGAAAAAAGTAAGTCCTTGGTACCTTCTTACTTCTCTCCTGTGGAGTCATCACAACTCCAAGGTGGGAGTCCAGAGTCCTGGGTTCTGGTCTTGCCAATGCCAGCTAGCTGTGTGCCTTTGAACAAGTCATGTAAAGTCACCAAATCTTAACATCCAAATTTTAAAAATGGGACAATTATTGTAATTATTGAAGCAGAGAAAGTGGTGAACTAGGTAACAAATTCAGGAAGACCTGAGTCTGAATCCTTCCTCAGACCCTTATGAACTATGTGACTAGGGACAAGTCTTTAATAGTCAGTTTACTCATCTGTAAAATGGGGATAATAATAGCACTTAACAGAATTATTGTGAAGATCAAATGACATTATATGTATAAAGCACTTTTCAAACCATAAAGAGCTAAATAAAAGTTATTATAATTATAACACTACTAATAATTATGATCATCCCTGTTCCACAAACCTAGACATGTCATGTGGATTGAAGGGCTGGTTGGAGTCATATGAATAAGAGTAACATGTCTGACAATAGGGTCATGTCTTGTGAATAGCAGGAGGGTAGGTGTGTAGCCTAGAGGGAACTCTGAGGGAAGAAGATCTGGATGCCATATTAGGAGAAATTAGATTTGAATTAAAAGGGAAAGAGAGGGAGAAATAGATTCTGCTCATGAAGGGACCAACTTTGAGGTTCTTCTTATGGGTTGCCAGAGGTGGGATAGATGTATGATAATCATAATGGAGATGTTTGAAATGCCCATGAAATCTAGGTGAAATGACATATGACCTTGAACATGACCCTATGGCTGCCCTGCTAACTCTTTCCGTGGGGTGGATGGTAGGTGGTGAACTTCTATAGCCCAAGGCCTGTGGTGTTCTTACAGACTGACCCAGTTGTCTATGGCAGTGAGGCTGAGGGACAAAGATGGTGGGGGAGGAGAAGGGAGTGAAACAAAGACAATAGCAGATCTTTCTTGCATTTCTATTCCCAGTACCCCCTGAGGTGACTGTATCTCGACATCACACTCCTGATGGCAGCATCATCTTCTCCTGTTTGGCCACGGGTTTCTACCCCCATTCCATCCTTCTGCGCTGGGAGAAGGATGGGCAGTTGGGTGTGTGGGGGCAGGAGAGCTCGAGTGGCACCTTGCCCAATGCTGATGCCACCTACTACCTCCATGTTACTTTGAAATTGCCACCAGGGGATACAGGAAAAGGTTATGCCTGCTTGGTTGAGCATAGTGAGCTGGAGAAGCCAACTGTCTACCCTGGTGAGTTTTCCTCAAGAGGGTCAGGGTAACTCCCAGAATTTCTTGAATTCCATGCAGACACCCCTATTCCTTTTTTTTTTAAGACACAAGAAGGATTAAGTATATCAACTGATTCAAAATTTTATTGTAATTTTCCTTTTTTAAAAAATTGAATTGGTTTGTTTATTTACTTTTAGTTTACAACATTCAATCCCACAGTCCCCTGAGTTTCAAATTTTCTCCCCCTCTCTCTCCTTCCCCTACCATCATGGCAGTATGCACTCGAATATAAGATCTATAATTGTCCTTTGAAATAAAGATTTTCATCCTACAACAAGGTTGCAATTAGTGTAAATAATAAATTTCCTGAAGTGGTTGCATTATTTGGATTTTAACTGCACATTTCCATTGGGCTGGAACCAATGACCATATTTTACATGATTATAACTTCCAATAATTTTGGGTTTGAATACAAGTGATCACCTCAGAGGATTCATTATTCACATTGATCAGGAGCTATCTGTATCTCTCTTTTCTTTGCCTTATGGATATTAAAACATGCATTATGTCAATTGATGCAGTTTGATCCTTCAAGGTATTCTTCAATTCTGGTCCTTCTAATCTTGGGATGAGATCCAAGATGGGACGATCCCTCAAAATCAGGGGTATATCCAGGCTATGAGACCACTGTACAGGGACTAAGGGCATAGTTCTCCCCCGCTCCCAATTTTCCTGAGATGGATGATGGGTGGACGTTGGACCATAAGCTGTCAGCGGACAGAACTCCCCATTGTGTCACCTCTCAGTTCTGCGGAGAATCTCCTTCATTCTTCCATCTTCTCCATGTACCATTTACTTGCCCTTTATTCCCTATAGTTCCTGGAGAGACAAGCAGGGGAGGTTTCTGGGCCATGGTCCTAGTTCCCGTAGCAGTTGCTCTCCTTGTGCTGATCTCATTGGCAGCTTTTGTCACATGGAAAAAGAAGAAGACAGGTAGGTGGGGTGGCCAGGGAATGGGGAGGGCAGGTGGTGAATGGGACGGGAGGTTGTTGGTCTAGACAGGGGTCAAAGGACTGAGGGAATTTTTGGAGAGTGTTCTCTCTGGTTGTTTGGAAACTGAGTTCTCGTCTCGTGATCTACCTGACATGTGCAGAGAGGTCTTTCCTGGCATTAAGAGGAGAGATGACAGAAAAATATTGCTAGAGGCAAGGGGCTGGATGAGATGACATCTCAACATTTTTCTCAAATTGATTGTCTTTTCTCATTTTCCTCTTTTTGACTTAAAGGCTATATGAGCTGGTGAATATGGGGAAGGAGGGGTCACTGTCTAAGGGGAGCAGATGACTGGGGTGTGTGCACGTATTTTTGTAAAATTCTCAAACACTGCTCTCACATGTCTTCCAATTTCTACTTTCAGATGTTAGGAAATTCTTGTGGAGAGAAAGCTTTGGCTAAACTAAAGATCTTTTTTTCCCACAGGGAGGATCCCACTAAGTCAACTGGAGTGTTCTTTCCCACCTCTTTCTTCATCTACTGCTCTATAGTAGAAGACTGAGTGGACGTCCTCATCATATACTCTGAACCACGCGTGGTCATTACTAGATGCTTCCTCACAGGCTAATGACAACAATGACAACACCCATTTCTCTGGTGCTTTACAGTTTATAGAAGTTTCTCACATGGCGCACAGTGCAAGAAGCATTCTCTCCCTTTTACAGATGAAGAAACGGAGACCCAGAAAGGTGAAGAGACTTGCCACAGGCAAGAATTTAGCAAATTTTGAAACTAGAACTTGAACTCAGGTCTTCTGGTTCTAGGTCTGGTGATTTTTTCCATCATATCCCATCACTGGGTAGAGGGGAAGGATTTAGGGAAGAGAAAAAGAAGTTACATCCCTCACTGTCACCTTCATCCTCACCATAATCCAAACTGGATCTGTGTTTGTGAAGAATATCCATTTCCTTGAGGGACATATCCTACTCTCTGAATACAAAACATTTCCTTTAGGCATTGGACAAATATCTGTAGCCACGTATTCCCCTTTCATCTCAGCTTCCCTGGGCAATGAGAATATTTGATCCAGTCTAGAGATGACAGAATTAGAGAGACAGAGGACCTGGGGGATGGCTCCAGATCTAACCGAGTATATGAAGCAACATTCCAGAATGGAATCATTGAATCATTGGGACCGTCTTCCACTACTATCTAACCTTTCTGAACAAGGGCAATGAGACACAATTGCAGTAAGTAACAGGGTTAGCTCTTCATCAGGCTAGCAGGAAGATGAAGAGATAGAAGCAGGGTTTTAGTAGCCTGTGCTGTAATGATGATAGAATGCTATTACGTGTTAGATGCATTCATCTCCAAATGTCACAGAAAATTAGGAACTTTTTGCTTGGTTATGCTTCTTTGTTGCTATTTCAGTTAATTAATTGTTTTAGTTTTCAACATTCACTTTTATAAGATTTTGAGTTCCAATTTTTTCCCCTCTCTTCCTTCCCCCTTCCCCAAGACAGCAAGCATAGGCTATACATGTACAATCATATTAAACATAATTCCACATTAGTCATGTTGTGAAAGAAGAATCAGAACAAAATGGAAAAACCACAAGAAATAAAATAAAAAAAGTGAAAACAGTGTTCTTTGATCTGCATTCAGACCCCATAGTTCTTTCTCTGTATGTGGATAGCATTTTCCATCATGAGTCTTTTGAGATTGTTTTAGATCATTGTATTGTTGCTAAGAGCCAGTTATAATGTTGCTGTTACTGTACACAATGTCCACCTGGTTCTACTCACTTCATTCAATATCAGTTCATGTACATCTTTCCAGATTTTTCTGAAATTTGCCCACTCATCATTTTTTTATGGCACAATAGCATTCCCAAACATCCAAATACCACAAGTTGTTCAGCCATTCCCCAATTGAGGGGTACCTCCCTCAGAACCTTCCAGTTCTTTGCCATCACAAAAAGAGGACATGAGAGTCCTTTCCCCTTTTTATGATGTCTTTGGGATACAGACCCAATAGTGGTATTTCTGGATCAAAGGGTATGCACAGTTTTATAGCCCTTTGGGCATAGTTCCAAATTGTTCTCCAGTATGGTTGGATCAGTTCACAGCTGGTGGTCATGCTTTTTGGCATACAAGGCAGACCATTTGGGAGAAGGATAAAGGTAAAGAGATGGTTGTTCCACAAAGCTGTGAATGTCTGATGAGTAGTCTGCAAAGCTTTTCTTGATAAGGCATCGATATAGACATGGTATCACTCCTCACTACATTCCATCCTCTATTAAACTGCCAAAGTGATTTTCTTAAGGCATGGTTCTAACTATGCCACCACTTCCCCACTCAATAAACCTCAATAGCTCCCTATCACTTCCAGGATCAAATATAAAATCCTCTGTTTGAAGGTCAAAGTCCTTTAGAATCTACTCCTTCATGCCACCCTCCCATCCCTTTCCAGTCTTCTTCACCTTACTCCCTTCCACATATCTTTGATCCAGTGACACTGGTCTCCTTCCTGTTCTATGAACAAGACACTCCAATCACAGAACTCGAGAGCTTAATGGGGTCTCAGAAGTCATCTAGTCCAACCCATACCCAAAAGTATTCCCCACCACAGTATAGTGCACCTTCGTTCACTTTGCTGCTCATCATATTTGGGATTCTCAAAACTGCCATTGAATTTGATGGGTGTCATATTAGAGTTATTATCTGGGCTGTCTCAAGAAGGCCTTCTCATATTAGTAGAGTAGACTCACCTAATATGAAAGATGGATCTCCATCCACTGGGGAGGCATCAAGCACAGTTGCAGCATACAAAATGCTCTGGGGACAAGAAAACACATATACTTTCCGTATTAATTTCATCAAGGGCAACATCCCAGGAAAGATACAAAAAGACATGCTATGAGATATAGTGCTCTGTTACTTATGTTGCTCCATAGAACTTTTACTCAAAGTCCAGTTTGGGTTGGAGTTGAGGAAAGAGTCCATACTCACCACCTAAGGCAGGGTAGGCATCACATCTGACCTTGTGATAGAGTGAGTAGAGGTCTTTTCTAGATAAGATGGGAGATGTAAGCACAAGAAAGGAACAATTTCAAGGTGTGACAGGGCAGCTGTCCATGACTGGGGGTATACTAAATATCAGAAAATAAGTAATTTATCAAACCTATGTTACAGAAATGAGAAATGACATGTCTCCCATTTTTCTCTGCCCTCTCTGCCCCATATGCCCACAGCAGAGAAATATATTGGGAATCTTGATGGTACAGTTTAATATAATGCCCCAAGAATGTGGGAAGATTGTGATCCTAATACAATATCTAGAGTATGGAGGAGTTGGGTTAGCGTCTCTATTGTCACTTATTTTATGTGTTACATTGGGCAAATCACTTGAATTATCTGAGATTCAGTTTTCTCAGTTGGACTAAAAGACCTTTGATGTACCATCCAGTTGTAACTCTACTCTTCTATGATAGAACACAAATCACTGCTAGATTTGAATTATTGCCCCCAAAAGAAAGAAAGCTGCTACTATACTCCATAATTGTGTCTGGTCTGTTGCCACCACCTGGAAAATCCATTCTTCTTCTTTATAAATATCACTTCTGATATGTTGCCCCCTAAAGTCCATAAATGATAGAACAAACAACTGAGTTCTTCTGGGCTTGGCGCTGTCCATTGCTGTAGTGCTGATGAATTGTTTCCCTCAGCTTTGAGGCTGACCCACCTGGGCACTAGCACCACGATTAATTACTTCTGAATGGAGTTTCTTCCCTCTCTGGTCACTGAGAAAAAGGAGCATAATTTTTTTAAAAATCACACCCCATCCTTTCCCATTAAAACCAGGACAATGACCTTTGAGTTTATCTGATGTAGGAGGTGCACAGGTATGAAAACAAAAAGGAGAAAATGAGAGACAGCAAGTTTTAAGCCTCTCCAAGGAAAGATGTCTCTGTGTTACTGAGATTTCATATGGTGTTTTGCCCCATTTTTACTTGATTTCTGCTTGGAACTTCCAACTCCTCAGTCCTCCCTTCTCTCTTGGATTTCTTGTGAGATCCTGGACCAACCTCAGGAACTTAAAAAATTTTTTAGGATGTACATTTCTTTGAAAAGGAGAGATAACTTCCAGTGTGTCTTTCTTTTCTTCTCCTTTTGGTCTCAGATATCTGGTGGAATTCAAGCTCTTTGAGGGCATTTTAAAAACTTCTGTGTCTAGCACAGTGCTTGGAGCAGAGTAGGTGCTTGATAAGTTTTAAGTAAATTGGATTGTACCTGCTGCTCATAGAGTCATGCCAGCACGGTTTGTACCAAATGGGTATTTTGTGGATAGTTTGCAGAATAGATCAAGATGGGGGGCATTCAGTTATATCACTCCCTCTCTACTACTTCAGGTCTTAGGACATTGCATTACTGAACTGCCCAAGGTGGCAGAAAAATCTGCAGAGCTGAATGTTGTCACACAATATTTATACTGGCTCTGCTCATTTCATTCTTTGTCACTTTATAAAAGTCTTTAAAATTTTCAGATATGCTAATATTTATATTATTATTCAAATGCCCTGAATTGATAGGTGGACAGGGTCCTGGTCTCAGTGGAGCAGGGGAAAGGTAGAATTAGTGTGTATTTAAAGGGCCATGGTCCCCAGTCAAACACCAGAAGGGCTGGAGTTGTTTAGCAGGGTTGGGGGGAGCTAAACACTTTGGAATTTCCATGCTACCATTATTTTCTCTCTTACATGAAATAAGACCTGGGAATTGGTCCTCAGCTTTACTGACCATGGCCATATCCACTCCAGTTAGTAGAATTTGTGCTAGGGTTGGGACATGTTAGAGACAGAAGACCTAGGTTCAAATTCTGCCTCTGATGTTTACTGTCTGTGTGACCTTGGGCATGTGGGGACAAAAACACCCTGAATGACTAAAAGAGAAAGTGAGATAAAGGTCTGAGCCAAAAGTATTTTATTAAAGGCACCTGGTCCCCCCTAATGAAGTGGACTCTAGACCTTCCTCATGGTCTGAGAGATTGATACTTCCAGTGCCTTTTTTTATAAGGCTTAATATCAGATTTAATACTTGAACATTCTAGAGAGGCTATACAAAGTAGAGAAACCCATTGGTTGATAGATATTGCTTTGTGGGCCAAAAATTATGCATCACTTAAAATTGGTATGTCAGCAGGGTCGTGGATTGAATCAAGTAGATCCTAAGATGGATGGCTCCTCCTTATGTTGGGCAAAAGGGGACGGTACAAACTATACATATGTTCAAAACTAGATTGGAGGGACTTTCCATACCATGCCACCATGCTTGGTTTGGTCATGGAATTTGAGCAAAACAGGATGGAGATGTCTGTATCAGCACTCTTGTAGTTATGCAAGTAAGCTTCATAGCTGGTAAACAAATAGTGAACATAACATTAAAGTTTGAGGTCTAGTGTAGGGGCCCTTCTGTAAAAACCTATATTCCTATGTGATTTATCCAAAATATCATTTAATACATTGTTTATTCTTATAATTATTGTTC
This sequence comes from Petaurus breviceps papuanus, assembly GCF_028583685.1. Classification (NCBI taxonomy): domain Eukaryota; kingdom Metazoa; phylum Chordata; class Mammalia; order Diprotodontia; family Petauridae; genus Petaurus; species Petaurus breviceps. Next base: position 10,097,710 of record NW_027185697.1, on the reverse strand, counting down.
GTTGACTGACTAAATATGCATTACAAGATGGGCGCAGTCATATACAATGAACTAATACTGATTAGAGTCTGAGTAGGGGTCTTCAATGAGTCATCTCTCACAGGCACATCACATACTCTTCTACTTCTGCCTCCTGACTCCATAAATTTGTGCTGGTTAAAACTCCCTCTTTCTCAACTTTGCTTTCTGGCTTCATCCTAGACTACCTACATCCCACCTTTTGCAGGAGTCTTTCCCTGGTTCTCCCTGCTACTAATACCTTCCTTCTGGGGGCCATTGCCAGTCATCTTGACTTTTGTCTTGTCATTGGTCTTGGATGACTCTAGAGGAGAGTGTGAGGCTGATGACTTTGCACAGCTCTGCCTCACTTAAATTCAATTCACGCACAAGTGAATACATCATCAAGACATTGTGATGTCATTGATCCTCTTCGAGAATAAAGGACCACAACCTTTCTTCTGAGATAACCTTTCATTCACATTGTATATATCTTATATGTACATAGCTCTGTGCTTGTGATATCCCCCATTAGAGTGTGAACTCCTTGAGGACAAGGGCTGTTTTTGTCTTTCTTTGTATTGCTGGTGCTTAATACAGGGGCAGGCATATATTAATCACTTAGCAAATGCTCAATGATTGACTCTTTAGGGATTCCTTCATTAGTAGGGATGAGGGGAAAGGAAAGAAAAAGGGAATGGAACAGAGAGGCAGATGAGATGGAAGAAGACCACAAAAGACCCAGATTCACACACATCAATATTCTTCTTTTCCAGGGCCAGAAAATTTGGAGGGACCATGTTAGGGAGTAAAAAAGTAAAGGAAGTAAGGAAAGGTAGATACAAGGAAAAAATTAACATCACTAGGTTTGGGGAGCAATGCTCAATTTGATCCCTTTGCCCCCATCACCTTCTGAAGTTAGTCTGTGCCACATGATGACTCTGTTGGCAGGGCCCTTCTCTCCTGCACTGCCACAGGCTTCTAACTCCATTTTAAATTTATGAACTGGGAGAAAGACAAAGAACAGGTCATATAATGGAATGAGAAATTCAGTGACACTTTGCCCCCATTGATGACACTTGTTACTTTGAATCACCTCAGACCTCCAGTCAGGGAGCACTGGTATAGCTTATGTTGGCGTAGTGAGGGTAAAGTGAGTTGGAGACACCTGCCAAGTTTCCTGGTGAATGTCTCCTTATGGGGGAAGATTCATACCCACCAGACATTCAAGAGAAGGCCCATTCTTTTTAAAAAAAATCGGGGATGAGAGCCAAGATGGGATAAGGTCATTAAAACATAACAACATTCCATCCCACTCTTCTGGGATGGGAACTGAGAACTATTGCCAGAAAATCAAGTGTGTAGGGTCTAGCATTAGCCTTGATCCCTGCAACCTTCCAGGTTCCCAAGGGATGTGCTCACCATTATCTCAGGGTCAATTTTTTAAAAAATACATTCAATATTAGTTTATTCTTAAAGATAAGTCAAAGTATTTTATAGTTCCAGGCATAACTCAATCTTTAAAAAAAATTATTTAGGGGCAGTTAGGTGGTGCAGTGAATAGAGAACCTGCCCTGGAGTCAGGAGGACCTGAGTTAAATCTGGCCTCAGACACTTGAAACTTACTAGCTGTGTGATCTCAGGCAAGTCACTTAACCCCAATTGCCTTGCCTTCCCCCACAACCCCCTAAAATAAAATTTATTTTATTTTTAATTCATGGAACAAAACAAGCATTTCCATAACATAGTATAATAAAGAAGGTTGACACGAAAATGCAAATCTATTATGTACAACTTGCTATTTCTTTTAAATATATAATAAAGTTATTATGTACATTTTTTCCTTCCCTCTTGCCTGCCCCATTCTAGATATGGCTACCATTAGACACAAATAGGCATGCATATATAAAGTTATCCTATACATACTTCTACTTATCAGTTCATTCTCTGGATGCAGATGGCATCTTTCTTTATAATTAATTTGGGTATTTATAATAGTCAAAATGATTTATTCACTCAAAGCTGTTCTTAAAACAATATTGCTGTTACTGTATATAGTGTTCTCTTGGTTTTGCTTATTTTTCTCTTCATTATTTTGTGCAACCAACAGTTTCATAAAAGAGAATGACAATAATGAGACAACATAGCAAAACCCTTGGGAGGTTGCAAAAGCAGTGATCAGAGGAACTTTATGAAAGCTTGCATCGATAAAATAGCGAAAGAGCAGATTAATGAATTGGGTATGCAATTAAAAAACTAGAAGAACCAACTAAAAATCCCCAATTAAGCACTAAATTGGAAATACTAAAAATTAAATGTTGAGTTCTTTTAAAAAGTTTCATTTTTATTTTCATTGAGAAAGCATTTATTAGAGTCCTTCATCCCCTTTATGGTTGTATCTCTCATCCTTGCAGCCCCTCAAGAACCCATAAGGATAACATTCCGGGCTTTAGCATTGGGCATCATGATACCTGTTATCCTGGCATTGAAATCAGCTGTGGCCTTCATTATATCCCAGAAGAAGACGGGTATGTAGAATGAGAATAGGAGAGGAGGCTAGATTGTGACTGGGAAAGAAATGTTGTGATCCAGAAAGGGGTTCCAAATTTTGGCGAACTTTTGGGAGTTTCAGGAAGATGTATTTGGGATGAGTCAGTTCTGTCCCCGTAGCCACAAGCTAAAAACATTTAGCTTGCCAATTTCTGTTGGGAGAACTTTAAGCGTAGTCAGGACCTAGGACTACTCATTCCTTTTTCATCTAACAGAAGTGATGTTGTCCCTATCCCCTGAGAACTCCTGATGTGAAGAAAGAGACATATTCCCTCCTTATTAATATCCCCGGTATAGTTGAATAGTACACTATGAAGGTCTTCAAATCCTTCCCAGACAGAGGGTTCTCCATGATTCTTACCAATTGTCTTTTGGGCAGAATTAAACATAAATATGTTAGAGTAAGTAAGTAACCTTGGTCCTTGGGACATGCTGTAGGGAATAGTAGAGAAGTGTGAAAAGAGAAGAGAGAGTGATGTGTGGGAGGGGAATATTTTAGAAATTTGATCTCACTTGTGCTTATGATTAATCCTTCCCTAAATCCACCCTCTGTCTTACCATCCCCCATTCCCTCTTGTTTCCCTGTTGAGGAAACATTTCTTCATCCATTTCTGTGTGTGTATTCTTTCTCCTTTGACATTTAGCCAATTCAGATGAAAGTGAAGTGTGATGTGGTTGCTTCTGCAATCACTCTCTTAGGGTTAGATCTATTACATTTTATCCCATTAAATGTTCTTCAGAGTTAGGGGTAAGGGAGTCTTTTTCATCTGCCAACATCCCAAGTCCTCACTGGCTGTGTTGACCCCATTTTAAGAGACTTCTGACTAGCATCTCAGTTCCATTTAGCATCTGATTAGCTTTTATAAAGGGATATTGACTTTAAAGTTACAGCAAGATCAAGCATTACCATGTACCATTTATACCACTAAGTCTCTTCGTAGGGAGGGAATTTGGCTCACACATTAGCTAAGTTCCCACATAGCACTAGTTCCACCAAATTCAAGCCCAAAGCCAATAGTACCTTTTCCTGGATTGATACTTGCTCCTCAGTGTTGGTGTTAAACCGTGGCAAAAACTGGCCTGGATGTCTGAACTTCTGGCCTATGGCTTGAGCCTGAACTGAACTATGGCCTGGACTGAAGACTCCACTCCCTGTACCTATGAAAGAAAAGAATGAACAGAGAGACCAAAGACTGAGACCTATTTCTTGAGGTCACATATCCTCAGAGTTGGGGTAGGGAGAGAAGGAAGGTCTAGGACCCTCCTCCTTTTATCATGCATTTTCACTAACTTTGAGTAAAGGAGTCATCACCATCCTCAGAAATGTATTTGGTAAAAAGCCTCTAGCAGATGCTCTCAGGTCTCTGAAAAGTTATCTATAACTTTGGCCACACAACCATTGGAAGAGGCTACTCTAAACCAATGCAGAATGGCCACACATGTTCTAGTACTCACCGTATTCTCCTGAAAGCAGGTCCCTAGTATCTTCCATGTGGATGATGCCATTTTAGTAAACTGATGGTGTCTGCACATGCACATGACTGCCATTAAAGAGGGTCAGGTGTTTCCCATTCACCACACTCATTCCTCCTAGTTGTATAGGCTGCATGCTCTAAATATGTGTGATAATTTTCCCCACCCTTCATTTTTTCTTTCTCCTTAGTGTATTCCTTTTCTTCCTCCTTCCTTTTCTTCTTTTAATATCACAAAGCAAAACAAAACTGCTTTCAGTCCTTCTGTCTTATTTAACTCTTTTTCTGAGCCCAGCTGATATTAGGTTTCTGAGGGGACACTTGTATTCCTGCCTCTTTAGAATGTAAACACTTCATCTTTGTTTAGTCCCTCCCGATTGCTTCTGCATATTTACCTTTTTATGTTTCTCTTGACTCTTGTGTTTCAATTTCAAAATTTCTTCTTAGCTTTGGGCTTTTCATCAGGAATTCTTAGAAGTGCTCTATTTTATGAAAGATCCATTTGTCTTACTATAGGATTATACCCAGTTTTGCTCAGTAAGTTTATTCTTAGTTGTAAATCTATACCTTTTGCCCTTCAGAATACCATATTTCAAGTTTTCCACTGCCTTATGGTGATACCTTCTAAATATTGTGTAATGCGATGTCTCCTTGGTACTTGAATTAATTATTTGTGGTTGCTTAAAATATTTTTTCTTTGATCTAGAAGCTCTAAATTTCTGCTCTGATGGTCCTGGGAATTTTCTTTTTTCTTTCAGGAGGCGACCAATGGATTCTTTCTTTTTTTGTTTTTCTACCTGGTCCTAAGGGATCTGAGGTTTTCTCTCATGATTTCTTGAAATATTTAAGCCCTTATTTGGTCATGGCTCTTGGGTAGTCCTGTGCTGCTTAAATTATCTCTCCTTGATCTGTTCTCCAGGTCAGTTGTTTTGAATACACAGGTACTTTACATTTTTCTATTTTTTTAATATTTTGAGTTTTTTTTAATATTTCTTGTTGTCTCACTGAGTAATTATATTTTGTTTATTCTACCCAAATTTTCAAGGAATCTGTTGTTTGGGTTAATTTTATACTTCTTGGGCTAATATGTTAATTTTTCTTCCAGCTTAGAATGGGAAGAAAGAGTAGGGTTTAAGTGACAAAAATAGAATAGCCATATGTATTCCCAGGGTATCATTATAGAGACAAGGGACAAAGGCAGATCTAAGGGTGAGGTTGCTGCAAGTAGAGTGAATTAGCCCAGGAGAGACCGCCAGTCTTTGGTCAAATTAGGACTACCTTAAGATCACGTTGCTGAACTTTTTAGTTCAACAATTCTAATTTTCATCTCTCTGAGTCTCTGTTCCTTAGCTATAAAATGAGGACATTGAATCTATATCCTAGGAGATTTTCTCTTGGGGAAATTTGAACATCATCATTTGAAGACACTTGAGATCCAGGGGGGCTGGGCAGGGTTGAGCAGATAGACTCCAAGCTCTATCACCTTAAGAGAAAACCCTGACTCTCTCTCAGCCTTGCAGCTGTGACCACAGACTCTGTTGACAGTTGACAGGGTTCTCACAAGCAAATGATTTTATCTTGTTTCTCCCTCCCCAAGGCCTTTTCTTTTCACCCTTCAGTGTGGTGGCTGTAGCATCTGGTCCTATTTGGGGAACCTGGTGAACTTCATAGGTTCTAATTTCATAAAGGTCAAAGGCATGACCCAAAACCTTCCCTGGCAACACCAAAGGCATCTCCTAGCTTTCAGGAACATAATTCATAACCTGGCACATCTCCTGTTTAGTAGATCCTTTGGACCTTACCATTTCACCTGGAAATCATGTAGCTTGAGAATTTCCTTGTTATTCTCTAGGCTCCCAGGCTCCACAGTGAGGAACTCACCTCTCTAAGGACAAGTTGAAAGCCTTACAACACACTTTCCTCCAAACAGCCCTGTGAGGTATCACAAGAATTATTAACCCTGTTCTACAGATGAGGGAAGTGAGCCTCAGGAGAAGTAAAGTACGCTGTCCAAGGTGATCTAGTAGAAGAGCCAGGATTTTAGTCTACCAGGTCTGCCACATCCAGAAATCTTTCTGCTTTCATATGCTGCCTTTATGAAGTGAATTACAGTCACAAAAATGCAGTTGTTGAGTAACATGGCCAAGACCACCTCTAGTCCTTGGGCTGAGATAGCCTGTTAAACTTGGGGAAGGAATTTATTGGTCAGCTCATTCCTAGAAGTTGGAGCTATGACTTTCGGGATCCATTATAGTGGCTAGCCCATAGAAACAGCAGCAGGCTTTATAGAAGCAGAAATGTTCATCTCTTCCTGTGATACACACAGTTACCATCCCAGACAGCTAATTGCCACACAATCCTCTGCCCTACCCCTAAAAGTCCCTTGCCCACTAATCCCTTCTACAACACCAAGACATCCTTAGTACCATACATCACATAACCCTAAGATATGCTTTGTCCAACAATACATTTTCTGGTCAGACTTTCTGCCTTTGTGACCCAACTTTCTTTAGTTAAGAAAGGAAGAATGGTATCATGGAAGGGCACTCATTGTGATGTCAGGAGATTTGGCTTCAAGTACCTTCTCTGATACAAATTAACTACAGATTATTTCATGTCTCTGGGACTCAGTTTCCTCTTCTATAAAATATGGATAATACTAGTCCTATTTACCTAATCAGGTTGTTGTGACAAATACATGTTATTAACCTTAAAGCATTAATTATATGTGGTTTTGATCTAAAGCTCTGGGATTTCATCCATATGGGAGCTCCCAGCCTGGAATCTCCACTTTTGCAGATGTAACTCTTCTATTACTTATTTTGGAGAGTTGTCTGGGGCACTGAGTTTATTGACTCTCCCATGTTCACATGACTAGGGATTCCTTTCAGGCATGGATTGGGCTAGATGTCTCCTAAAGTCCCTTATGATTACAAAATTCTGTGATTAAATGGGTTAGAAGCAGAGTTAGAACCCAGCTCTTTTTGACCCCAAGGCCAGCCTTCTATCCACTATGATGCATTGCCAACCAGAAGCTCTATAAATATAAGTTGCTACTATCACTTAATCAGTGAGGTGATGGATGTTGAGCACTTTGGAATCCTTAAAGCTCTATATGAATGTAAAGCATTATTATGGATTTGCATTGGCTTGTTTCCCTTCCATTCCCTGGCGAATCTTTCTCTTCTCTTCCCTAGCCCTGTCCACTATTTCCAAGTGTCCAGTGCAGTCTGGCCTAGTCCCAGCTAACCAGTAGTCCCTGAAATGTTAGCTTAGCTTAGTGAAGAGTGGTGGTGGTCCAAGAGAACTGCTTTCATGGATTCTCTATGGCCCAAGGTATGTTTTCAGGCTTTATATTCACAATTGTGTCACCTTACTTCTCTCCTGTCAGTTTAACCCCTTCACCATTGTCAAAAGTATGACTTGGGGCCAGATGTCTCAGTCAGTTAGTTCAGAAACATTTATTAAATGTGCTAAGCACTGGGGATACAAAAGGGGCAAAAACCAGTCTCTTCTCTCAGAGTTTACATTCTAATGGAGCAGACAACATGCAAACAACTGTGTGAACCAAGCAATGGATGGGATAAATAGGAGAGAATCAATGGATGTAAGGCACCAGCATTTAAGGGGGATTGGCAAGGGTTTCTGGAGGAAGATGGGATTTTTCCTGTGACTCGAAGGAAGACAGGGAAATCAAGAGATGAAGATGAGGAAAGAGAGCATTGCAGGCATGAGTGAAAGTCATGAAGATGCATGGAATTGGGGAATCTTTGGGGGAATCATTTACATTGCATGGCCCCTTTCAGTCATAAGATGTAAAGGTCAAAGGGACCTTCCAAATCACCTTGTCCTATTTCCTCATTTTAAAGATGAAAGAAGTTAGGCCTTGAGAGGAGAAGTAGCTCAGCTAATATCACAGAGATATTGAGAATGGGGGCCAGGACTGGAGTTCACATCCTCAATAACAAATTCAAGGTTTTCTCCCATATACCACGCCGCTTTGTTCCTCAGATTTTCTAACTATGGGTGCATTGTCAAGAGGGTTTCCAGAGTCATGGAACCCTTAAATATTTTAAAGATAGGCTCCCACTTGAAGTGGCTGCTGGACTCCCAACCTTACCTCACAGCCCACAGGTCAACACTGTCTTGGTTCCGATCGTGGTTCCCATTCATCTTTCACCCCACTCTCTCTTGAGTTTACTCAGCACAACTCAAATTCTTCTACAGCTTAATTATTTAAAAAATGAGAAATTCAAGCAACTTTATGGGAAAAGAATGTGTTGGACATTAAATTCTAACTATTCCCATCCCCTTAATTTCTTGTATACTTTCCAGTGTCAAAAACAGACTAAATCACAGTCACATAAGCCAAGAGTTTTACTTGATTAGATTAGAGGAAACAGAGTCAGATTGCCCTGAGCACTGCTCCAGTTTGACAGAGAACTTTACATTTAAAGGAAGGAATGATTAGGCAATGGTGGAAAAGTGCCAAGAATGTTACAACCCTAGTTGTCTTTTTTGTTTACATTTTCACACTATGATATTCATGTTTTACGTTCTTAAATATTTTGCCTTGTAAGTGTTCTTGTGATTTCATGAGAATGTGCTTGTCATGTCCATTGTCAAACTTGCCCCAAGATGGAATCAGTCTTATTCTTCCTCTCCAACAGACTCTTGAAGAACTGGAAGGAACCTTTGAGACCACTTATCCAGCTCCATAACTTTACAGATCAGGCAACAGGCCCAGAAGGAGCAGTCATGTGTCTGCGGTCACATAGCTGACATGTAGCTGAAATGGGATTCAGGTTCAGTTCCCAAGTTCCCATTCAGTACTCACAGCATGATTTCCCCCCTGCCCCCATTGTACACACTGCATTTGCATTCTTTTGTGTGCAGTTATTTTGAGATTTTTTCCCCCTGCATTTCCATGCATACTTACAGATTTCAGCCTTGCCCCTTTCACATCTGTACAAAATCCTGTGGAGATACTGCACCCATTTTACCAGTGGAGGTGAGAAGGGACAGCATTCTAGGCACAGGGACCAGAAAGTACACAGGCAAAGAGAGATAGGAGACAGATGATCAGGTATGATGTGGGAGAAAGGTATACAAAGATTGGAAAGAAAAGAAGGGGCAGCTTGTTTGGAAGAGTTTTAAGTGCTACAACCAAGGGGTTCATATTTGAGCCTAGAGTTAATAGAGAGCCACTAAGGTTGATTGAGTAGGAAAGGGACATGGTTGGGCATGAGCTTTAGGAATCACTTTGGCAGTTGAGTGGTGGATGGATTGGAGTGAGGAGAACCTTGAGACAGGATGATTAATTAGGGGGCGATTGTAGCAGTGAGGTGGCTGTTTGCATAGAGAGAAGGGGACATATTGGAGAGCTATTATGGGAGTAGGAATGATAAGGTTTGGCCACTGATAGGACATGAAGGGTAAGTGAGGAGAGAAGAGGTTTTGAACTTGGTAACTGGAAGTATGGCTGTGATTCTAATAGTAACAGAATGGTCTGTTAGTCCTCTGGGTCAGGAAACCTGAAATCAGGTCTTGCCTCTGATACATATATGATCTTGGACAAGTGACAGCTTCTGAGTGCCCTAAGGGAACTGTTTCTAAGTTGCAGGCTACTTGTGTATCTCCATTGGTAGAGGGAGTTTCCTCACAGGGAGTTGTCTACACAGATGAAATTATAGACACTGTGTTCGGGACCAGAAAACATGGGTGATATTACCAGTTCCATCATCCAGCTGTGTGACTTTAGATAAGTCACTTAAATTTTCTGAGCCTCATTTTTGCCATTTGTAGGATGAGGAGAATAATAATGGTAGCCAGATATCTTACAGAATCTCAGTTTTCTCATCTGCAAAATGGGGGTAATAGCTCTTGCAGAGAGTCAGCATGGCATCATGGCTAGAATTGAGGACTTGGGATCAGGAAAACTTTGATTCCAATCTTACCTCTCAACACTTACTAGTTGTGGGAACCTTGACAAGGCCATTCCCTAGGTTATAGATGGACTCTACACCAATGAAATCACAGGCCCTTCATATAATGCTTGTGAAATTTACATCATAAGATTGTTTTTTGGAAAACATAATGAAAACCCTAAAGTGCTATAGAAATTAGAGCTAGTAGTTGTAAAAAAAATTGAACCTGTCATTGATATGGGGAACTCCCAGGGGAGAAAATTCCTTCTACCAATGCAAATTGGCACCTTCTTTGAAACTTAGTCTTAGAGCTCTGTCTCAAGTACTGAAGTGTGAAGTTACTTACCCAGGGTCACACAACCATTAGGATCACATAGGGTCACATGCATTTGAAGTAGAGCTTAACCACTGGGCCTTATCATGTTCTCTGTGGCTGAATTTTATATGGGTTATCTCCCCAGGGACTATCTTTCTTTCATACTTTTATCCTTAGCACTATGCTAAGTGTGAGGGATAAAATTAATAAATGCTTTTCAGTCGTTCATTCATCATCCACTCATCCATAAATGAGTTACTCTGTTTTCTTCCAGGTTTTACAAAAAATAACATTTTTTGGGGGGTGGCAGGAGAAAATCAAGAGACTGTGCTTACTGGTCCACCACAAATTTATATTACATAATTTCAACTGGGCCTCACTGAAATGAGGAAATCCTTTAATGAATCTCTGATTGAGTCCCTAAACTGCTCAAGACAGTGACTTTTCCAAACCTTTTAATTACTCCTTAAACCTCCTATGAGACCCCCTTCCTCTGCCCCCTCAGTGGAGAGCCTTGATTCATTTCATTGAAAAAATTGAGGCTATTTACAGAGAACTGCTCTCATTCTCTCCTACATATTTCATATTCCTAAGATGCCTTCCCCTACTATCTTCTCTGTCACCCTATGTCATAGGAAGAGGGAGCCTTTCTCCTTACCAAAGCAAACCTTCTTATAAGCACAAACAATCCTATTCTATCCTGTCTTCTCCACTGGGAACGATTGCCCTTCTGTTCCTAATCTTCAATCTCTCCCAGTCTATTGACTGCTTCCTTGACGTCTACAAACATACCCATGTCTCCTCCATGCTCAAAACCTCTCATCTGTTCTATCCATCCTTGCTGGACACCATCCTCTAGTTCTCATTTTTTTCATGACTGAATTCCTTGAGAAGGCCTTCTACAATCAGTGATTCACCTTCTTTTCCTTGCACTCTCTTCTAAAATCTCTGCTCTACTTCCAACCTCGTTATTCAGCTGACACTGACCTCCCTGTAGTTCTTCACCCAAGACACTCTGTTTCTTGACTCCAAGCATTTTCCCTGGGTGTCTCTCGCCAGAGGGAACCTGGCCCTTTTCATCTCTGCCTTCTGACTCCCTGGCTTTCTTCAAATCTCAGGTCCAGTCACAATTTTTGCAAAAAAGCCTAGAGCCTTCCTTCTGAGATTATATCCCCAATTTGTTCTCTCTGTCTATCTCTGTTGCTCTCAATTTCTCTGTCTGTCAGTCTGTTTTTATCTCTCTCTATGTATGAAATCTCGGTGGTATGTAGTTGTTTGCATATTGTTTCCCTCATTAGAATGCAAGTTTATTGTGGCCAGGGACTATTTTTGCTTTTCTTTATGCTAGTAACTGGCATGTAGTAAGTGTTTAATAAATCTTTGTTGACTTGATTATCTAGAGTTTATGACTTTTTGTAATGTGAGGTATGAAAATTAGTCAACTTCTCTGGAGTTTGGGGTTGGGAGACTTGCTAACTTCTGCATGGTAGGAAGAAGGAAGGTAGTAGGAAAGAAGAAGAGGAATTGATAGGGGAAGGGAGGAAGGAAGAAGGAGGAGAAAGTTCTCAAGATTATATCCCTGTGGAAAGAGATATTTGGAATGTTTAGAATGTTTCAATATTTATAATGTTCTCATCTCCCCAATATCTGTTGCCTAGAAGCTGAAAGTAGGGAAGAGACCAAGATCATGGAATTCCTTCTATAAACACATCCCCCTCTCCATTACCCCACATCCCTACCATATTTTCCTTTCCTCAATGAACCTCCTGAAGTACCACTCCACAGCTCTCTTCCCTTGACCCTCCCCTCTCCTTGTCTCTTACCTTCTTCCGTGCTGTGCTCTTGGGTCCTGTGGCCTATGGGATAGATGGAGAGAATTGTAGAGAAAGACCTGGGAGAACCACAGAACCTGGGAGAATCTGCCCCGTGTGTGGAAAGACCTAGAGATAGCTTTTCATTTAATATTGAGGATCATGCCACATGGTGCCATGTGGGGATTCCCCAGTCCAGCAATCATTACACTGGAATCTCCCTGTGGGTGAAGAACAGAGGAGCCCCAAGGTCTTGAGCAATGTCTTCTCCCCTGCCCCCCACCCCCAAGCCAGGGTGGAGCTATCTCTTTTCCATTGTACACTAGTACTGGACAGTGACTGGTGGTTCTGTGTTTTTGTTTTTTTTTCCCCAGTATCATCTGAGGAATCCATATGGATGACTGCTCCCCCCCCCCCCCCCCCAGCAAAAAAGTATGCCTGAAATATTGTCCTCAAAGTGTCTTCAGACTTTGGATTGCTATTGGAAATGACACTTCCTTCTTTTGATCTGCCCTCCCTGTTCCCACCTTTGTCATCGTTGTTCCTACCCCATGCATCTTTTTTCCTCCATATGATGAAGGCCATAGCTGAGATCAGGACCAAGACGGCAGCAGCTGAGATATTTAGAGATAGTTCCCAGGACTTTCCTCTGGTGGCTTTCCTGGGTGCTGCAGGGAAGGCAGAGGCAATAGACACAAAAGTGGATGGGGTCTCCTCCATGGGACTGTCTCCTGTGGGAAACTTGCAGTCCCTTTACCCTATGAGCCTCTTCCTCTTCAGTAGCAAATCTGAGGCCATTAAAAAGTTTTTTCCCAGCTTTCCCATCATTTTCAGAAGGGAATTGGGGTTATTTGCATGCTATTTGTGTAACTTGAGATTCAGGTTTGATGAATTGCATAAGACTCTTCTCCTTGGTGGAGAAAAGAATTATTCAGTGTTGCACCTCTGTCTAGGGGTGTAGTTGGCATGAGAGCTTGGGAAAGGAGAGATCTTCTTCTAGCTTCCTGTTTCAAGAGGGACACATGTTTCCAGGCCATCTTTGGAAGAACACACAGAGATTGGGAAGAACGACTTTGGGAAATAGTAGACAAGTAGAGAAGTCAGCCCTTAATCTGTCACTGTTTTTCTTGCTTGCTTCCCTAGAGACAGGGAAATTTCCCATTGGGTGATATTGGAGACATTATGGGTTGAGCTGAAATATTTTGTTCAGGGTGGGAGAACTCAATCATTCTGTGTACTCTGGTATAGTCTAAACTGAATAACCTCTCTGAGCTCATAGGCTTAGCTAAATGGGTTTGGTCACCATTCACTCATTGATGATTATTTTTTTTTGCAATTTGCCTGGAAGAAACCAGCCTTTGGATATAATTAGTACTCTTTCCTAACTTAGGGATAGTGATTAGGAAAATGATTGGAACCTAAAAATCATTTCCTCTAGTCTAGTGATATATAGGGAAGCAGGTAGATATAAGAGGTCTAGTCCCCTTCTTCTGAGGAGAGCAGAGTGGCCAGCCTCATGGCCCTTCTCTTGTTCCTCTCTAGGCAGGAATCAAAGTCTCCTTTGGAGAGGGGTGGACAAGATTTCAGAAGTATCTCTTCATGATTTCCCATGATCTGCCTTTAGGAAAACCTACATGGACAGGCATAATCTACATGGGTCTCCCACACATACATTCCATAAGCCTTTGGGTTCAAAACTCACCTCCAAGAAATCACTCACCTGGGTATATGGCAGGTATCCCTAGCTCACAGTGCTCCGCAACACAGGCATAACCCTCTCCAGGATCCCTTGGCTGGAGCTCCACAATGACTTGGAGGTAGAAGGTGGAATCAGCATTGGGCAGGATGCCACTGGACTTCTCCTTTCCCCAAACACCCATTTTCCCATCCTTTTCCCAGTGTAGCAGGATGGGACGGGGGTAGAAGCCCCTGGCTGTGCAGAAGAGGATGATCCTGCCATCTGGGGCATCCTGACGAGACACAGTCACCTCAGGGGGCTCTGGGAGAAAATGAGGAGAGAGGCTATCATTTTGAAAGACCAGTGGACACCTGCTATTTTGCTATCACTTCTAGTATCCAATAGAAAATGTTTTGTTTGGTCTTTGTAGACCTTCCCAATAAGATGCCTGTATATCTTTCCATTCTTCTTCCACCAGAGATAAAAATAGTGCAGTGTCTGCCCTCAAAGACATTATATTTTCCTGGGAAGATTAGAGGCAGGGGGCAAATGAGACACAGATATAGATGAATAAGTATAACGTAAAGAAAGAGGAGACAGGAGCAAGGAAAAAGCCAAAGTGCTTTTTGAGGAGGGAGTCAACCCTTCAGCTGCAAAGGTGGGCTTGGGAGAATGCGCAGAGAAGATCCTGAAAGGCAGAGATGAGGAAGGCAGGATGGGGGGGCATGGAGCTGAAATTTGGTATGTGAGCCCAATCTGGGTGGTCATATTTCCTTGCTTATGGCTGGACAGGGATGAAAGATGGAGTTCAGTTGTGGAAGGTTGGAGATAACAATCTAGGTACATATCGTTATTGCTCAACTTTTGTCTTCATCTGGGGACCAGACTGCAAAAGTCCATAGCATGGAACTTTCTTTATTGGTGGAGAGTGATCATTCAATGATCCATTTCTGTGTGAGGGACAACGTTATCAAGATCTTGGGAGGGGAGAGAGAGAGAGAGAGAGAGAGAGAGAGAGAGAGAGAGAGAGA
>NW_027185697.1:10079323-10082828 GCF_028583685.1 Petaurus breviceps papuanus | reverse complement strand
AGAGAGAGAGAGAGAGAGAGAGAGAGAGACAGAGACAGAGACAGAGACAGAGAGAGACAGAGAGAGAGAGAGCGAGAGAGAGAGCAGGAGCTCTGGGTCTTCTGACTTCCAGCTTGGATAGGGAAGATATGAGGTTACAGAACCTCTTCAGGGAGAGGTCTTGAAGGGAAAGACTCTAGCAAGAAGCTCACATGAGAAGAGCTAGCAGTCCCCAACATATTCCTATCCCCATCTTGCTGCACCTGAGACTTTGAGGAACTTCTCCTTGGGTGAGATCTGGGACCCTCTATCTCAGCTGAGCTGAGATTTCTCACTCCCAAAGGGAGAGTTCATTTGTTCTGCATACTATCTGGTATATATTCTCATCTGTATATATCTTCTTCCTTCAGTGACTTGAAAAGAGCCTGGAACTTCGAGTCTTATCTCTCAAAGCTCAAAGCCAGAAGATCAGGATCCCTCTTCTCTCAAACTCTCACCAACTTCCCTGAAATGGAGTATTGAATAGTCATTCTCCACCAGTGAGAAAAGGTGAGTACAAATGAACTTTGAGGTTCCAAACATGAGCTCTGGATTGCCTTTCCTAGAGGATCAGAAGTCAGGGCCATACAGAAGAAAACAAGAAGGCACCATCAAATTACTAGAATTGAGCTGTTGCATGGTCTTGAGTTCAAATCTGACCTCATCTACTTACTAGTTGTGTGATCCTGGGCAAGTCACTTAGCATAGGTGGCCTCAATTTCCTCATCTGTAAAATGAGCTGGAGGAGGAAATGGCAAACCACTCCCAGTATCTCTGTCAAGAAAACCCTAAATGGGATCATGAAGAGTTGAACATGACTGAGATGACTGAACCTTGGAAGGAATCTTACTTGCTATTCTTGCCCACACCCTCCTACTAAGGGAACTTGTGATCTGCACAAAAGATTGGCTGGTGTGACAACTGTACATCCCAGTGATAGCAGTGCTAACCTTGTAAATACATTGTCTTCTCAGAGCCAGCTCTATCTGAATAGTTTGGAAATTCATATACTGAGGGTTTACAGTTGTATTGTTTTCCTATTGACTGTTAACAAAAGTCACAACTACTCTCAGTTGTGAGATTATGGTTCCACATGGGAGGGGAAGTCTGGGGTCTGAGGACTTACCATTCTCCTTTAGGTGAAAGAAATCCAGGACAATCTTCAGAAATTTTGGGCACTCTTCTACGAGTATCCTGTCCCATTGGACGCTCTCCTCCAAATACTTGCAGAAGCGCTTGACCTCTGTTTTTTTGGTCACCCATCCCACACTCTGCTCATCTAACTGGCAGACAGTCTCACCATCGAAAGCAACCCACATTCGACTGTCCACTTGGATGTCTCCATCCAGCTCACAGAGGAGTGTGACCTGGGTTGTTTGAACCTCTGTTGGGGAAAGGAAGGAGCAAGACTGGACTCTTTTGGGAAACAATTGAAAAAGTATTCTGAGGGCTCCTGGGTGGGGTCACTTCGAACTAGAACACTCAGGCCCTTGGGCCAACCTCTTAGGAACAGGCCTGGCATCTTCAGGGGAGGAAGGTGTAGGAACCATAGCCAGAGGTGGAAAAGGGTGAAGGAGGGAAGGACAAGACCTTGGTGCAGGAAACTCACCCCAAGTCTCATTGTATGAGACCATCCAGTAGGCACAGAAACGCCGCAAATCATCCTCTCCCCCTTGCTGTAGCTGCTGATTCCATTTCTCCATCAGCTTGTTCTTCAAAGGTGGGTAGGCCCAACCTAGTTTGATAAGCAGCTCCTTGCTCTTGGTATTGTAGGAAAACAAGAGCTGACTGTCTACCCGTATATTAAAGATGATGTCGGGAAGGTTGTCGGTTATGGCCAACCCAGTGAACTGTGTCTCAAGGCTGTGGAGAGCTGGAGGACAAAGAGGGTGACTGTTGCATCTAGACATGCCCTCCCACCCACCCCTTTCCGTCCTTTTCATTTCCTGATGGCAAGCATAGCTGGGGCAGAGTGAAGGGGGCAGTCACTCCAGAGGACAGTCCAGAAAGCAGTAACCTGTGACTTTTCAATTCTACTTATTGCTTCTTCTTACTAACCCTGTCCCATCTTTGGGGCCAGAGGAAGACACTTATGAGGAAGGCATGCAGAAGAAGAGATAGGAAAGCTTGGGAGTGGGTTTTTAGGGACTGTTCTCAACACTCTTCCACAGTATATAAGTTCTCTGATTATTGGAGTGATAAACCTTCCTCAAATGACTACTTCTGGACTGAAAGTAGCCCTCTGTAGCCTAAACAGAGCATTAATGAGAATTATGATAAGTTACTATTACAGAGCAGCCTGGCAGTGGGGAATAGTGAATAGAGGCTGTGGACTCAGAAAGATCTGGGTTCAAATTCTGCCTTTAATGTATCCTGGCCTGTGATCTGAGCAAGTGACTTAACCTTTCCATTTTCTAGTCTGAACAACTCTTGAAGATTATGAATTACAGACAAATTGTTCCTTTACATCAGTAGAGTGTGTTCCCAAATTGGGAGTTTTCTATACTGATTAAATTGTAGATTAAAATCAAAACAAAAAAGTTTCAGAATACTACAGAAGGCACACACATAGTAATTTGCATGAATGAACTCATTTGAAAAACAAAATATAATTAATGTATAGAATGTTGGACTTGAACCAGAGTCTGAATCCTTCCTTTTCCCCTGACTACATTTGTGACCATGGACAAACCATTTAAGCTCTAAACCTCAGTTTTCTCATCTGTAAAATTGGGACAACTCTACATTAACTATGTACCACATAGGGTTTAGAGCTAGTAATCTAGACAACCTTTTTATTTTATACATCTAGTGATCATCTAGTCGCACACTAGATCTATAAAAGAAAAAGGTCCTTATTACAGGAATGTCCTCCGGTCAGTGGTCATGTAATTTGGAGATCAGATTCTTCACAGACATGGACCTGATTGAGGTCGGGTCTGTAACTAGGGAGTCTTGGACTGGAGGGCTCCACTGGAAGGTGGAGTGGTGCCCATAGCCATAGAGCAGAGACCAACCACACTGGGGCCTTATGGTTGGGGTATTTGTGTTGCATGATAGTAAGAACTGGCTGGAGATTTTGGGAAAATGTGCAGGAACAGTAGTTTTTATGGAGAGGAAGTAGCCTTCCTCCCCACATACACACACAACCCACCCAATGTCAGTGCCCTGGTACAGGGTCCTCTTCCTCATGCCCTAGTTACAGCATTGACTGGGACTTGGAAAGGACTTTCCAAAACTATCAAAGGAGCTATGAGAAATAGCTCTGTTGGGTTCTTGAGCAAGAAGCAAGAGGAGGAAATAAGGAATAGAACGAAGGTGGAATTTGTGTTAGCTTGAAAAAAGCTTTAATGAGGTTTGGGTTTATGATTATCCACTTGTACATAATATGCACTGAACTCTTCACGTCCTATAGGAAAGTAGATTTTATAGAAACAATGGAGAGAGAGAGAGAGAGAGAGAGAGAGAGAGAGAGAGAGAGAGAGAG
>NW_027185697.1:10069056-10079313 GCF_028583685.1 Petaurus breviceps papuanus | reverse complement strand
GAGAGAGAGAGAGAGAGAGAGAGAGAGAGAGAGAGAGAGAGAGAGAGAGAGAGAGAGAGAGAGAGAGAGAGAGAGAGAGCTATGATGGAAAGGGCACTGGACTGGAAATCAGATCTGCAAATCCAAGCTCTGATACTTGCCTAGGTCAAGTTTTCTGGACTTTGTCTGTGTGCTTCATGTTGTCATCTTGAAAAATCATGGGGCTGGATATGGGGGCAGCTTGGTGGCACAGTGGATAGAATGCTGGGCCTGGAGTCAGGAAGACCTACATATAAATCTGACCTCAGACACTTAGTAGCTGTGTGACCTGGGCAAGTCACTTAACCTCGTTTTATCTCAGTTTCCCTATCAGTAAAATGGGGTGGAGAAGGAAACAACAAACCACTCCAGTATCTTTACCAAGAAAACTCCAACTGGAGCCACAAAGAAATGGACATGACTGAAATGACTAAACAATAACAACATTGATTTAAGTAAAATGTCTGAAAGTGAATGTTGGGATGTGGATGTGGATGGGGACTGGGAAGAGGGAAGGGGAAGGTAATTTTCGGAAATGTAGGTGATATGAAACCAAAAGAAATCAATAAAATGTCACTCAAAAGAGGTGAAGATTAGATTAGGCAATTTCTGAGATACCCTTAAACTTGAATTCCTGTGATGCTATCAACAACTCGTATTTCCTTAGTGCTTTGTTTTTCTTGAAGGGGTGGTGGGATATGGACTATGATTTCACTGGTACAGAAAACTTCCACTGAGGAAACTTCCTCTGCTGTTGTCGATTGGCACCTATTCTATAATTTACAGTCTTGGGGACGTGCCAGGGCACTGAGAGGTCAAACTTGTCCAAGGTCACACAGTCAATACGTGTCCAAGGAGGATTTGAACTCAGGTCTTCCTGACTTCTAATATACCTTCCAATTCTAAAACTATGACTGTATGGTCTTAGAAAGAGCAAGGAGACTCTTTATCTGCAATATCATCTCTCTGGCATTTAAAAGAACAGTCCAGGAGGTTGCAGTGCAAGTCCTATTTGGCAAATAAGGAAACTAAGTCTCTGAGCCAGAAAAGGTTGACCTGGTATCACACAAATAGCCTGTGTCAGAGCTTAGATACAAACTTGAATCTTTCCTCTTCACTAAAAGGACAACTCTGGGTCACTGAGTTATATTATAGATCATTAATGTAGGGACTTAATTTTCTTTTGTTACAGCTGTAAGGGATGTAAGCTGTAAGAGATCATCCAGTTCAAACTCATCATTTTTGCAGAAGTTTGGATAGAGAATAAATGTTGGAGTAGATGTCAAATGGGCTGGCCAAATGTACACAACTTGCTAGTCAGCAACAGAGTGAGGCTACAACTGGGGTCTCCTGAGGCTCTGGTTCTAATCTGCCTCACTGCAGGTCACGGTTGGTAATAGATGGAGACTTTGCAAGACTTTGGGAATAGTATAGTTAAGGTAGCAAAGCCTCAGGTAGGGAGAAGGCCTAGAGTAAAAAAAATTCTCTTCTTCAAATAGAGAGGGGAGGTCAATGTGTTTTTATGTGTGCTGGTGGTGTATAAAAGGCAAAGATAGTGTGTTGGGAGCCAAAAAGCCTGATGTCATATTTTACTGTTGAGGAAACTGAGGCTTAGAGAGACAAAGTACCTTGTCCAAAGTCAGAGAAATAGTAAGCATCAGAGCTGACTTCTGACTACAGGTCTTCTGACTCTGGGCCAAGCTTGAATGTCTTATGGACTGGAAGAGAAGGGACTTTGTTTTGTATCTTCTGTTCTTAGACATATCAGCAGAGTGCTCATAGTGGCCAAAATGATTTTTCCTAAAGTGCAGGTCACTCACCTACTCAATAAATTGCAATGGCTTCCTATTGCTTTTAGAGTCAAATACAAATGGTTTTCTTTTGCTTCACAATCTGTTCAAATCTACTTTTCCAAACCTGTTATACATCACTCCCTTCTATAAACTAGTCATACCACCCTCATAATTCTCTCTCCATCTAAAATTTCCTTGTCTTTGTATTGGATCATAAGATCATATACTTAGATTTGGAAAAAGGACCTTTGAGGTCACCCAGTCCAATCTTCTCACTGTAGGATTTGAACCTTGGTCCTCAGAGTCCAGATCCCAAGCTCTTTTCACTGTCCCACACTCCCTTCCTAATGGCCGTCTCTTAATACTTGGCTTGCCAACTCTCCACACTTCCATCTTTTAGAATTCACAGCTTCCTTCCAGTCCCAGTCCAAAAGCCACCTTCTACATGAAGCCTTTTCTGATTTCCCCACCAGCTAGTCTCCCCTTCCCTAAAAACTTATCTTGCAATTATTTCGTGAGTATTTAATATGTACTTATTTTTGCACTTGTTTTCTTTCCCATTAGAATATAACCTACTACAAGGCAGGGACTATTTTAGTTTTTCTCTTTACCCTTAAGACTTAGCACAATGCAATTAAGTGCACATAGTGAGTTATTAATAAATACTTGTTGACTGATTGATGGAACTGGAAGTTTCCCATAGCAGCTAAGTGTCTCTCCCATACAACCAGAAGCTCTTCAAGAATGGGCTATGAAGTCTTCATATACTGGGGACTGATTCACTTACTTAAGGAGGCCTTCCTCCTGTCAACCTCCACTCCCCCATTCCCTCACACTCACCTGTTTGGGTCTCCCTCAGAGCAAACACCCACAGAATGAACAGCCAAGGGATGAAGGGTCTCTTCTTCCTCTTTCTTCTCTGGAAGAGTCCAAAACCCATTCTTTGTAGTGTCTGTTGGACCTTTTTCCTGGTGACCCACACAGGATGGGTTGCAGTCTCGAAATTCCCTCTCCTCCAGCTCTAAGCCTTCTGTTGAAGGCAGGTGCAAGGCACCAATTTCATGGTCAGAATCAGCAATGGCTTCAGGTTGTGTTGCTTCTGAAAGAGGAAAACGTAGGGCATTGTGGGTGCCAAGCACTTGTCACCCTCGGAGGCTCACCCTCCATACTCCATTATCCTCCAATGGTAAATGGAACCCTTATATCCTCCTCTCACACCCCATCTAGGCTTGGCCCTGCCGAGATCCTGGCCTGCTATTACTGACAACTGGGGTGGTAGGTACTCAGGTGGAACCTACCTCTGGGCGTATGAGAATGAATGGTATGAAAAAGTCTGTGGTGAGGACAGGAAGCCCTATGTTTAAGTCACAATAACATGTTGCTGGGGGGCCCAGAGTGGGGACGAGACATTTGTTCTAAGAACAGTAATTTCCCTCAACCTACACATATGTCACTTGATCTCAAAGAGTAGAAGTAAGCATAGTGGTGATGGGGGAAAGTTGTGATTGGGCAACACATAGTTCTTCAGTATCAAGAAAAACCGAATTGTATCAGCCTTGACATTCTTGATATAAATGAAACTAGAAGACAAAGGGTGATGCAACTGAATGGAGGCATGGTTCCCAGGTTCTCATGGGAGAGGCAAATAATGGAGATAGTTTTATCATGTGTTTGAAAGCAAAAGGAAATGTTTCACGGTGGTTATTTCATATTGCAGTGCTCATTGATCAATCAGCAAACATTCTAAACACCTACTATGTGCCAGAAACACTATTAAACATGTGATAAGTATTTAAAAGACTACTATGAAGATCAATTTGGTTTACATGCCAACATCATTTGGAGAGGATAAAGTGCTAGAGAAATTCTAAGAACTCACTATAGCTCTCCAAGTAAAATAAGCATATAATTCAACATACACACACATATGCTGTACTTCAGCATATAGGAGGATGTAAGGGAGGATGGCAAAAAATAGGTTGGCAAACATGACTCTGGGGCTCAAAAAGAGAGATACCAAAGGCTTGTAGAAGGCAAAGGATCATACCTATTTCCCACTAATACTTTCTTCTTGAAAAGAATTAGAGGGTCCTGTATACAATTAGAACTAAATATTATAATGTGATATTGCTTCTGGGCCACTCCTAGATTGTACTCACAGGTTGGGTTCTTAGGGGAAGAGGCACTCAGGTTTAGGGGACTCTGTGCATCTTTAGTCTGGAAAAACTATAGCTTACGAGCCCCCACCAGTGAGTTTACTTTTAATAGGCAGACAGTTGACAAAAGTAGCTCTAATTACAGGTGTTTATTGAAATGGTTTTGCAAGAATAGTAGCTATAAAATATTCCTCCCTAGCCCTCTGGAGTGTACCCCAGGGCATACTCTTTCATAACTACACATAGCTTCTGTCAGAAGAGTAGCCACAAAAAGAGTGTGCTAATACAAAAGTGCACACATAAGGAACACATATGACCTAGGCAACCATGTCTCTGGCTCTGCAGGGTCTAAATGTCATTTCCCCTTATCCTTATGCTGTTTTTATTGGGTGCAGTGTTTCTACTTGTAGGTCACTCAGCTGGAATCTCATTCCCAAAGCTCCTATGGTTTTACACCTTGACTCATTGGGCTTACTCCCTGGTAGGTGTGGTATCTCCCAAAGGGAAAGTTGCCTTGCTGTAAAACACAGTGACTGCTGAGTAAGGTGGAGGGTGGAGAGAAATTCCCTTACCCTCAAAGGCTAGGGATAATTTCCTCTGAAGAATTGATTCTTTTCTCTGCTGCCAGAGGCCATACTCCTCCAAGCTCTACTTTGACTCCACTTTCCTACAGAATTTGTCCCATTTTTGAAAAAAGGTGATCAGGGTAATGACTGATACTAGCTTTTAAATGACTGTCCACCCTCTAATTCCATCAAGTTTTGAGCATAAAAGTTTTGCATATTTTATAAAGGACTAGCAGTCTAGACATGTCTTGGTATTCTGTTTAAGACCTTAACACCTTGCTGTCTCTACTACCCACTCATTTCCCTCCCCCCCCCCAGTGATTCCATCAACTAGACTGGGAGGAAATCATTGGTTAGGGATGGTCTGATTAACTTCATACCCCAGTCACAATAATAAAAATAAAATTGATTACATTTTAACAAGCAGGAAATGACTTATTATTGATGTGAGAGTCATTCCACAGTCAGACCATTGATTTGTCGGAAGAAAGATAAACATGGAGAAAAAATGAGAAGAATAATAAACATGAAAAAGGTTTTGTGTGTAAATAAATTAGCTTCAGCCCCAATTAATTATATAACCATTGAAATGAAACATGGGAAATAATTGAAGGAATGGACATTGACACAGCTTACTGTCATCTCCCAAAGAAGTTTAATCAATGTGAATCAATTGCCACAAGTGTATATTTTTGTATGATAGTTTCTGATAATTTTATTTTCTCTCTGTTATAAATTTGCCTTTTCCTTTGGTAGTTAGATTTTCTTTTCTTTTTCCTGTTCAGGCTAACTATTGGCTAATTAATTTTTGTTAGTGTTTACAAAACTTAACCTCTTCCTGTTTTTTTTTTTTGTCATTTCTATAGTCTTTTTATTCTCAAGTCTCTTTATTTCTCCCATGATTTTCAAGATTCATTTTTTGGATTAGTGTTAATTTTTTCACTTTCTTGTCTTTTGAAAATTACACATTCAGTTTATTGATCTCTTTTTCTATTTGATTAATATGAGTTTTAGTTAGGAATCTTCCACTAAGATGGGTTTATCTGTGTACAATAATAACATTGTTATTAATAATTATATACTATGCAGAGTATATTACATATTATGTACTTATGTCATGTATAAATACATGCTCATTATATATGTATATATAATTATTTAGCAACAAAAGTTACTTCACAAGTATTATCTCATTTCCTCCTCCCCCCACAACATCCCTTGGAAGTAGGTACCATTATTATCCTTATGTTACAGATGAGGAAATTGAGTTCCTATGACTTCTTCTTTGAGCTCCTCACTATTTGAGAGTGTTATTACCTAGGTTTAAATTTAGGTCTTTGTCTTGCATACATCCTTCATGACAATTTTATTGCATCATTGACTGTAAAGGATGTGTTTATTATTTTTGCCATTTAAAATTCATCTCCATCGATCAATAAATATTTATTAATTGTCTGTCTGCTCCATGCCAGGCAATGTGACAGACGCTGAAGATACAAAGACAGAAATGAAACATTCTCTGCCTTTAAGGAAATTGCATTGTATTGAGGACAACATGGCCATATGAGATCATTTACAATAGATACTAAATCAATAAGAGATCATTTCAGAGGGAAGGCAGTAGGATCGGGAAGGTTTCAGGAAAGGCCTTATGGCCCTCATGATTTCCTTATACCCTTTTACATGATCAGCTTTTGTGATAGCATTGTTAGGATGCTTAGAAATACACTTAGACTACTATTCAGAAATTGCCACAGGTCAGGCAAATGTATTTTTTCCCAGTAGTTTCTCTAACTCTGTATTTATTGTTCTTCTTGTTGGTGTTGTCATTGTTCGTTTTTGACACTGGGTTACTCCTTCAGGCAGGAAGTGCAGCGGTCACTCAACACTGATTGGCACTGAAGCTTTGACCTGTTCCATTTTTTCTGGCCTTGCCCCTCCTGAGGCATCCTGGTTGTCCCCTACTCCTGGAGACTTACCATATTATATACTGGATTTACTGCAAACATCCAACAAGCTTTAGCCCTTTTGTTTAGCCATTTTTCAGTCATGTCTGACTCTTCCTCATCCCAATTGGAGTTTTCTTGGCAAAGATACTGGAATGGTTTGCTATTTCCTTCTCCAGCTCATTTTATAGTTGAGGAAGTGGAGGCAAACAGGGTTAAGTGACTTGCCCAGGGCCCCACAACTTATAAATGGCTGAAGTCAGATTTGAACTCAGGAAAAGGAATCTTTTTGACTCCACACCCAGTAATCTATCCTCTGTACTACCTAGCCTCCCTACTGAGACTCAAAATTGAACCTGTCCTCCTCCATCCTCTACTTCCTAATAGCAGGAATTAGAGGCATGGGCTACCATATGTGGCTGGTGCATATATGTAAATCAATATAAAAAAATTTCTTGGAGGCAGCTAGGTGATGCAGTGGGTAGAGCATTGGTCCTGTAGTCAGGAGGACCTGAGTTCAAATCAGGCCTCAGACACTATCTAGCTGTGTGACACCGGGCAAATCACTTCACCTTGATTGCCTCCAAATAAAATAAAATAAAATAAAATATAAATTGTCTAATGCTTTTAAGCATACTGCAGTACCTTGTTTTTGTGGTTGGCATGACATTTATATCATTGCCTTATTTGGATAAATAGATGAAATTCCTGATTTTTCCTTCACTCTAAACCCAAGATTTTGTTTCACTACCTTTTTTTTCAATTTGCATGCATCTATATTTAAACATTTTTCCTCTTAAATTTCCCCTTTCTCTATAAACTCAATAATCACCAACAAGCATGAACCAAAAAGAGGATCTGTAAAAGAAGGAGGCTGGACCGACAGCCATGCCTGTACAATTGCGAAACTCTGAACTATTAGATATGATTTATTTTAAAGGTCGTATCAAATTTAGCCCAGCAATGACAAAATTACTGTCTTTGTCCACTTTAACTTTTTTTGTTTCCATCTATGTCTTTTAATGCTTTCTTGATGTTCTTTTCTTTCTTCCTTTTTTCCCAATGTCTCGTCTTCCCCTTCCCCTATCCCACCCACTAGAAGTCTTCCCTTGTGTCACATAAGCACAGCCAGGCCAAACTATTCACCATGTTAGTCATGCTTAAAGATAGACGGTCACCACATGCCCAGAAGTGGGTAGCAGGTCTCATTATCAGTCTTCCAAAGTCAAGGTTTCTCAATGCATCAATCACTTCTGTGGTCTTTCCAAGTTGTTTTCCTTTACATTATTATGGTCATCATGGAAATCGTTTTCCTCTCTTGCATTTTCCCTCTTGTGAAGCTACTCCTCTTCTTCCCACATGGCAATTACTTTAGAAAGAATTTAGTATGTTTGATGAATATGAGAAGCTTTCTTCCTCTCCCTTTCTTTTCAGTTAAAGCCCTTTAAAATTAGGGTTTCCAGATTCCAAGCAAATACATTCATTCAAGTCCTTGTTAGGTGAGTTCAATCTTGTAAAACTTGTATTTTAAAACAGTCCAAAGACCAAGGTCCTTTTTTATATTTTCAGCCAATTGCTTATTTTCTAACTCTTCTTTTTTCATAGAATCTTTTGCTTTTCATGGGAAGCAGTGAGAGAGAAGCCACTTGTGGTGCCAAGGTCTTCTATTTCAAGTCAACTGATCTTTATTAAATACCTACTTTGTCCCAGGCACTGTGCTTAGTGTTGGGGAGGGCAAAAGACAATGCTTGTTCTCAGGAAGCTCATAGTCTAATGGGGGAAACAACGTGCAGACAATTATGTATGAACAAGATACATACAGGATAAAATGAGATTACCACAAAGGGAAGCCACTAACAGTGAGGAGGACCAGGAAGATCTCCTTGTAGAAGGTGGGATTTTAACTGTGACTTGAAGGAAGCCAGGACAGTCAGGAGAAGGAGATGAGGAAGGAGAGAGATCCAGGCAGAGAAAATGCCCTTAGCAGAGAGATAGTATATCTTGTTTGAGGAATAAAAAGGTCAGTGCCAGCTTCATAGTCTGTCCCGATGGTGTCTAGGGTGATGCCAGCAGTATGATTTATGCCTGTACGGATGATCAGAAGTGTGTAGTGGTCATCTAGTTATGCACATAGGCTCAGAAATTTAACTATAAGCAGATTTATTTACTCCAGGGACCCTGGGAAATAATAACCACTTTAGCGAGTAACCTTGCTTGTTAAGAGTCCAATATAATCTCAGTCACTTTCCTTCATTGCAACATGGGGGTTCTCCATACTTGCTTCTTATAGAGACATTCCAATTATATTCTGATGGAATTATGGCCCATGGCCCACCTCCTTGCCTGTGATCTCCCACTAGATGGCAGCCTATGTCTTCTTGTGCTGATAATTGGTTGCCATCTGCCACCGGTGTTTCAATTCAGTCAAAAACTGTGTGTGTGTGTGTGTGTGTGTGTGTGTGTGTGTGTGTGTGTGTAAGCATGTATGTGAGTATTCATTTTTTTATATCTATAGAGAATGGGAAAGTGAGGAGTGATTCTAGCCTCCCTTTGTCTGGGCCAGAGACCATTCCAAGATCCTGTTCCATGAATAGTATTAAATGGAGTTCCGTGCTGTACATAATGCTTGCTTCTGCCGAAGTTGTGACTAAGGTTTCTTTTCTCTAAATCAGAATTTTCTAGCTCATAGATTGCCTTCTGGGGTTGCTCAGGAAATAAATAAGTCAGTTTCCTAGGTGAGGGAACCGTTCACCAACTCAGATAGAAAACCCTTTTATAACATAATGCAAGGGTTTCAACTAGAGTATGCAAAACTTAATAAGGAGGTATGGGCAGTATTATAGTATGTTACTGAAACATTCCCCAAATAGTATAATTCAGTGGCACAGTGGATTGAATGCTGCACTTAGGCTCAGGAAGCTTCTAGTTCAAAGCTGGATTTAGATGTCAGCTGTGTGACCCTGGGCAAGTCACTTAACTTGTCTGCTCCAATTTTCTCATTTGTAAAATGGGGATAATGATAGCATATACATGGCATAAGATATTCTTGTTGAAGAGATGCTGGTTCTTTGTGTTAACAGCTTCCTTTTATGACTAATCACTAATCATTTCTTTAATAATATGTTCTTTGGTACTACTAGAAATCAGTCAGGTTCACTTGTCAATAGTTTTTGGGCTCTATTTTCTTTCTTTGAAAATCAGGACAATATTTGTCCTTCTCCATTCCAGGGGAGTTTCTCGCATTCCCCCAAGCTCATTGAGAACTTTAGCACTCCACATAATATTCTTATAGATGGTGTTACATTTTTGTGCTTGTCCTCCTTAGGTGCCCTTGCTTTTACCTTCCACACACACTTCTAGCAGACTGTTTGTTGGTGAGGTGTCTCAATGAGAGATGGTGGAGGAAGGGACAAGGGAACATTCTCTTGTGTATCTGATTCTCTTCTATTGCTGGGAATGGCTTTTGACAGTTTCTCCTTTTGTTCCTTATTGAAATCATATCACTTTGTATTTTAATTTAATTCTTAAGAATTTCCTTTACTCCTGGGATAACTTTTCCTGTAGATTTTTCTTCCTTGGACTTTCTTCTTCTAAAGCCTTTGAAATCTGTCCATCCTAAATTCAGGGGGTGGGTCAGATTGTACCTGGCTTTGCTTTCCTTCTTTATCACAGACTCTAGGAGGGACTTTTCACCTCCAATATACAAAAATAAAAGGCATATAGGGATTATCTGAACTGTTTTTATATGGCCTCTGAATGCTTCAGTGTGTGACTGATC
>NW_027185697.1:10058302-10066056 GCF_028583685.1 Petaurus breviceps papuanus | reverse complement strand
TAAGAGGTTTTTTGTTTTTCACTTGTGTCTGTTTCTTTGTGGACTCATTTATGAGTTTCTTGGCAAAGATACTAGACTGGGTTCTTAGCTTTCCTATACTTCTGACCCTGTCTTACCAGACCCCAGCTAATTTCCCTATGCGTAGCAAATAGTTAGGGTATATATTCTTTCTAGGGGCCAAACATTCTCTAGAAGGGGCTCTTAACATTCAGCAGTCTGGTAAAATCTACAGCAGATTAATGTTTTCAAAAGCATAAAATAAATATGTAAGATTATAATTTATTTTAACATAATTTTGTTATATATATATGTATATGTATCATTGCTTTTGTTCAGTCATTTTCTAACTCTTTATTATCCCATTTGGGATTTTCTTGGCAGAGACACTGGAGTAGTTTGCAATTTCCTTCTCTAGTTCATCGTACAGATGAGGAAACTGAAGCAAGCAGAATTGTGGCTAACCCAGGGTCACAAAGCCAGTGAGTCTGAGGCCAGATTTGAACTTAGGAAGGTGAGTTTTCCTGACTCCAGATCTGGAGTCTATTGTGTCTGAATTTATACACAGAACACACACACACATGCACTAGTTTCCCAGCTCCAGGATAAGAACCCTTGTTCTAGGGCCATTTTGTAGACTGGTAGGTTCTCGACTCCTTGATATATAGTGGTTCTCCACTGGTCCAACAGCTTGAGTTTTCCTAAAACACCGAGATCTCATTGTAGAT
This sequence comes from Petaurus breviceps papuanus, assembly GCF_028583685.1. Taxonomy (NCBI): domain Eukaryota; kingdom Metazoa; phylum Chordata; class Mammalia; order Diprotodontia; family Petauridae; genus Petaurus; species Petaurus breviceps. The sequence goes on along the minus strand of NW_027185697.1, from coordinate 10,065,331 downwards.
TCCCAAGCCTCATCTGGGGTTCCCGACAGAGACCTCAGGTATTAGACTCTTGTTTCTGCCTCTCAGTCCTGTTCTGCCTGGATTGGGGACAGGTGTCCCCCAACTGGTCTTTCAATCAAGCAACATATTGGTTGTGGGGCCTAAATCCCCCCATCCTCAGAGACCCTTAAGGCCAGACTAGTAGGAAGCCTTGTTCTCACACATGTCTCTGGCCTACAGCCCTTTAGGACATCTGAGGCATAGATAATGGAGTCTTTCCTAAGGAGAGCAGTAGAGCTGAGATGCACGTGCATGGACACGACACTCCTCTGCCCCCACTGGAATGGAAGCTTGTTTTGGGTGGGGGAGGGGGCAAAGGGACTGTCTTTCTGTTTGTATTTGTATTCCCAGTATGTAGCCCAGTGCTTGGCACACAGTAAGAGCTTAAGAAATGCTTGTTGATTTACTCTTTTCCCTGCTCTCAAAATATCAACACAAGTTGTAATGAATACTGAGAGGAAATCCAAAATACTCTTCCTAAAGCACAGAACCATTGATTTAGAATAGAATACCCCCCTCATTATACAGATGAGACTTAAGAGACGTCAAGCAACTGGCCCAAGGACTCATGGTAAGTTGAGGAGCAGGAATTCAAACCCAGACTCTCTGACTAAGAACCTCACGCTGTTTCTACACACTTTTCTGCTTCGCTGCCTTGGGAGAGAGCAGGAAAATTACCCTAAGAGTTTCCAGTCAGCTTCAGAGACCTGACAGTAAATCTGTCATAGGAGAAGGTCATGAAAGTTGGCAAGGAAAGCAACATGGCAGGTGAATCGAGTGCTGGACTGGAGTCAGGGAGACAGGGGGTCAAATTTCACATGGGACATTTGGTCAAATCTCTGAGTTACAGACTCCTGATCCATTGAGTGATTGACCAATTCCAAGAGAAGGAGCCAATCTCCCAGGAAGATGATGTGGTTCAACGAGAACCAAGTCTTTCTCTTTTCCCCAGAGTGCCCTGAGATCTTGAACACTCAGCCCAATGGCATGGCCTCCTAGAAAGAGGGACTTTGGGCTTGATGGAGGCAGAGGGAAAAGAGGGAAGCAAGGATGCATGGGAGAAGGAAAGAGGGGCTGACTTACCATCATGCGTGGCCTCATTCTGAACCAACTTCTTCAGGAACCAGAGAAAATTCTCATGATCCACAAACTTCTGCTGAGCTTTTGCTGTGAACTTGGTCCTCAGGGCCTGGGAGATCCAGGTCTCCTTGGCCATGCTGGTTATGTTTGTTACAGGAGAACACCTGAACATCATCCAGGAAGTCCCATATAAAGCGGTTCAAGAGGGAGCTTCCGGTGCCCATTGTTATGAACTGTGTCACATGCTTGTGGTGAGCTGCAGGACAGGAAAGGATGGGGAGAGAAGAGAAGAGGAGATTAGGTGTGTATGGGGGTGTGTGTCCAGAAACTATGTGCCTTCTTTCACTCATCTTTTTGTCTTCCTGCTTCATGGGAGGTAGCGAGACTTCCCTAGGCCACCTAGTGAAGAGAGTAGCCACAGTGGTTAGAATGCTGGATTTAGAGTCAGAGAGACCCCAATTCTAATCCTTCAGACACTTACCATCTAGTCACCCTGAGCAAATCACTTAACTTCTTTGTGCTTCAGTTAACTTATCTACAAAATGAAGGGGTCAGATCTGAAAGGCTCCAAGGCCCCTTGAAGCTATGACCTCTAAACATCAGGAATGGAATTGGGCTGGGTAGGCAAGGTAACTCAAAATGGAACAAAATATATTTCTGGTCAGTGCTTAGTATAGCACTGGGCATAGTGAAGGGTTCAGTAATGGTAAACTGTGAAGTTGCGTGCATAGGCAGCTCCCCAAGACCTCCTCTGAAGAGTTTAGTGACAGGGTCAATAGAAGCTGATTAGACCAATGTGGTTTGAAACCAAGATGGATTCAGAGCAAGAATCTGTGAATTCTGTTCAGTTACTACCTAAACAAATCACTTTCCATCCCTGGGACTCAGTTTCTCTTTTCTACAAAACGAGGGCCAAGTGTAGATAATATCTAAGGCCACTAGGTGTAGTGGGTATAATACTGGGAGCCCCGAGTTTAAGTCATATCTCAGACACTTACTAGCTGTGAGACCTTGGGCACAAAAATGAACATCTCTCAGCCTCTGGCTCCTCATATGGAAAACAGCGATTGCAACTTCTTCTATGAGGTATGAATGAAATAGTGTGTTTAAACCACTTAGCAAACTGTTCTCATTATTCTCGGCTCAGATTCCTTCCAGTCATAAACCCTATTATTTTACAATCTTACATGAACACATTCACAGAGTAGTGGCAGATACTCCATTTAAGAAGACTAATATATATATATATATATGCATGCACACACATGTATATAGTACATGTATGTATACACAAAATGCACACGTGTACATTTATACATTCATAGAAATTGTAGGCAATTAATAAATGTCTATTGAATTGAATACATGTAGCTATATGTATGTGTATGTTTGTGTTTATGTATACGTATATATATGAAATCTATGTTACACTTGAACTTATTCTCAGTAGCTTCATTTCAACTTCAAGTTATGTGCTTGTCTTTTTAAAATCTGAATTGAATATATTCCAGGATCTCTTTAAACCATCCTTAACTTCTTTTCTTCCTCACTGTAATTATCGTATTTGGGTCATCAGGATTTCATTCCTGAGAACAATTAATTCCTCTTAGCCAACTTCCTTCATGGAATTATCAGCCAAAGGATCCTACTTATTTTTCCTCTGAACTCTTTGAAATTTACTCTTCCAAGGTCTATGACTCATGTCATGCTATACCCGAGGTTTCTCTCCTAGTTAGTCTAGTAATGGTCAGCACTTATGGAGTGTTTAAGGTCTGAAAAGCATTTGGCATCCATTCTCTCCTTTCATCCTCACAGCTCTTGGAGGTGGGTACTGCAAATATAGTTATAGCATTGTTGTTCAGCTGTTTTCGGTCAGAATAGTTTCCAACTCTTCATGACCTCATCTGGGGTTTTCTTGACAAAGATACTGGAGTGCTTTACCATTTACTTCTACAGCTCATTTTATAGAAGTCATTTTACAGATGAGGAAACTGAAGCAAACAGAATTAAGTGACTTGCCCAGGGTCCCAAAGTATTAAGTGTCACAAGCTAAATTTGTACTCAGAAAGGTGAGTATTCCTAACTCCAGGTCCAGTACTCTATACATTGCACCACCTAGCTGCCTCAATTATACCATATATATGTAAATATATAATAGATCATATATATAATAGAATTATACCATACATACATATATACCATATATAGACATATAAAGAAATGTGTATAAACATGTACATATATTATTAAGCACCAGGCTCTGAAGATGCCAAAAAAGGGTAAAAGACCTTGCCTCAAATCAACTTGAAATTGAATGGGGAGACAACAAGGAAACAAGCTACATACAGGAGAAATAGAAAATAATTAAGGGAGAGACACAAGACACTAGGATTAATAAGAGTTGGGAAAGGTTTTGTGTAGAAGGGTAGATTTTAGTTTGGACTTAAAGAAGCCAAGGAAGCCAGTGGGTGGAAATGAGAAGGGAGAGTATTCCAGACATGGGGGATAGTCAGAGAAAATGCTCAGACCTGAGAGTGTCTTATTCTTGGAAAATCCAAGAGGCCAGTGTCACTGGGTCTAGAGTAGGTTGTGGGCAATAAGGTATAAGAAGACTGCAAAGATGGGAGGGGGCAAGGCTATGAAGGGCTTTGAATGCCAAGCAGAGCTTTTGGTATTTGATCCTTGAGGCAATAGGGAGCCACTGGAGTTTATTGATGAGAAGGTGACATGATTAGACCAGCATTTAGAAAAATCACAGTGGTGGCTGAATGAAGGATGGAAGGGAATGGGTAAAGACTTGAAGCAGGCAGATCTACCCTTTGCTATTATAGTAAACCGGGTATGAGGTGATGGTGGCCTGCACTAGGGTGGCAGCAGTGTCAGAGGAAAGAAGAGGATATATTTGAGAGCTGTTGAAAAGGTGAATTCAACAAGTCTTAACTACAGATCAGATCTGGGGAGTGAGAGGTAGCAAGGAATCCAGGATGATGCCTAGGTTGGTAACCTGAGAGACAGAGAGGATGTTGTTGACTTCTACAGTAATAGAGCAAGAGGGGGGAGGGCTTAGGGGGAAAGACAATGAATTAGGGTATCCACAAGATATGGAGGATGATCCAGCAAAAGAGACCAAGAAGGAGAAAAGTGTAATGGAAACTTAGAGAAAAGAGGGAGATCAATAGTGTTAGAGGATGCAGGTGTCAAGATAGATGATTGAGGAGAAGCCAAATTTTGGTTCCCAAGGAAACCGCTAGAGTATCCACTGGCAATTGGATTTGTTCTTCATCCTTTCATTTCTCCCCAATTATCTTAGCATTAATTAAAGGAAAGGGGATAACATTACCCCAGACCTCCAATGGCAGTCTTACACTCACTCTTGTGGGTGTTGCTAACTACTTTTGGTCAGTTGTTTGGTAACTCTGGTGTCTGCCAGGGTCCCACACATTTTTGTAGCATCAATCTACTTCTCTCAATATTCTTAGACTACAGCTATGGAAATGGAAGAAGTGACTTGTAGTCACATTTCATTCTAAAATAAGCTTTTCTAACTTGAGGTATACAAAATTGTAATGAATTGCCTTATAGTATTACAGAATTAAGAGCTGGAAGGCACCTCAGAGACTATTTAATAAAATTCATGCCTGATAAGAAATAAGACACTAAGATGTGTCCATAAACCTCTGCTACGGTCCTAGAATCAAGGGAAACCCGCCTCTGGCAGCAGCTGAATCTTCTTTGGGCAAAGCTTGTTGTTAGGAAGGTGTTTCCTGATATCAAGTCTAAATGTACGTCTTTGAAATTTCTCCCCATTGTTCCTTGTTCAGTTCTCTGGGAACCAATCAGAAGTTTAATCCCTTTTCCACTGGACAGCTTTTCAAATATTTGAAGATAGTTCTCATGTGACACCACTTTTTTCTCTACTCCAAAGTCTCCTATTCTCTGTTCTGAATATTCCCAGGTCTTTCAAGAATACAGTGAGCTCAGAGGCTTAAAGGGCACTTGGTAGGAGATGTTGAGGGGAGTGGCAATTCTTGCTCTCGTATGGGATAGACTTGCCAGAATCAGATGAAAATGTTATTGGGAAGTGGTTAACAAATAAAAATACATTATAATCTAGATGTTGTGAATTTGTGGTTTTCTCAGTCATTATTCTGCCATAAGAATACATTTCTGTTTGGGTTTGACACCAACAGATTAGATGACATCAGGAACTCATAAATTCTGGGTTGCTAAGGTCATTTCCAGGGCCAGTGAGGTATCCCAATGGATAAAGTGACAAACCTGGCATCAGGAAGATATTATTTCAAATTAAGCCTCAGGCACTTACTAGCTATGTGACTCTGGGCAACTCACTTAACCCTGTTTGCCTCAGTTCCTCATCTGTAAAATGATTTAAAGAAAGAAATAGCAAATCACTCCAGTATCTTTGCCAAGAAAATCTCAAATGGGGCCATGAGGAGTTGGATGCAACTGAAAACAACAAGGTCATTCTCTTCCTTTGAAAGGTACCAGCAGGAGCAGATATGGTGGCAGTCACTGGTCATGGAGCTGAAGGAACATACTTTTACTTTTCACCAAGGTAAGAGGAAGCACCTTGGTAGAGAAAAATCCAGAGTCTCAATGCTTAGTTTTAATTAGCTTTAGAATCCTTATAAACACTTGACTAAGAAATAGTCTCCTGTCATACATGACTGGAGGTTGGAGTTCCCATTCCATTCACTCCCTGGAGAAGAGAGGTGAAAAAAAGAAATGAGTGGGAGAAGTTCCAGGAGACTGAGAAGGGAGACTTTGAGGTTTATTGCCCAGTCAAGGTCAAGGCTGATGAAAAAGAATCAGGTAAGTGTCCCCATCCATTCACCTTCTAGACGTTAATGACGTTAAGGGAAAAATAAAGCTTTTCTTCTCTCAGTTCATATGTCATAGGATCTGTCTTTTCTTTGCTTACCTCCATGTAAAGTGTCTTGAAAAATTCAAAACCAGCCTCTACTAATTTAAAGAGGAAAGGGAATAGGAAGAACGAGCCTGGCCCCCGGTGGCCAGGCATAGTTATGAGAGCAGGAAGTCTCTTCCTTTGAGTTCCAGGGTGAATTGGTAGTACCAGGGAGTAATTTTTGTTTCTTGAACTGGAACTGTGATTTCATCAATGTAAAGGAACTTCCAGCATGGAAGCTCCCTCCATTGATGTAGATGAGCAACTAATCTATAATGTTTAGTGCTGAGCAGTTACCTCGAAGACTGAGAAGCTAAATGCCTTGTCCCTGATCACATAGCTACTATGGATCCAAGGGAGGTGTTGAACTCAGGTTATCCTGACTCCGAGGCTGACCAGCTTTCCTCTTAGCCACACCTATGGGGGCATTAGGATATCTGGTTCCCAGGCTTCATCTGCCTCTGGTCATCATGAATGCCCTTTACCTTTTCTGTACTTGATGCTGGACTGAGCTCTGAATTCACCAAGAAGGAGCCCAGTTGTTTACTGCCTTATGACCTTAGGAAAGGAGAATGAAGTCAAGATGGTGAAGTGAGAGGTAAGAATATAACCTCAGCTCTTCAAGAACCTCCTTTACAATGATCTAGAAAAGAGTCCAAATTGAATTCCAATCATGAAAACCAAAAAGAAATTATAGTTAGTAATTTTTTTCTGGTCCAAGGCACCTTAAGAAGAGAGCTAGAGAGGTGTATGGACCTTGGGGTAGGGGCTGGCCAGGAGCCCAGCAGCAGCAGGCTGTGGTAGTTGCAACAGTGACATTAAAATTTACCTTCCTTTGGGCAGAACACCCTCAGGTAAAGGTATGTTACCCTATTTCAGGAGATAAGAGAATAGGGGAAGAGAGGATAGAATGGGAGAGGAGAGGAAGAAGAGAGGAAAGGAGAGCAAAGGGCATTGTCTCACACAAAGTGAGAACTTGAAAA
>NW_027185697.1:10054416-10055302 GCF_028583685.1 Petaurus breviceps papuanus | reverse complement strand
ATATCTTAGAGCCAGAGGACAAAGTAGAAACTTAAAGAATCCACTAGTCACTTCTTGAAAGATATCCCCAAATTAAAAACTCCCAGGAATATAATAGCCAAAATCTAGAACTCCCAGGTCAAGAAGAAAATAATGAAAGCAGCCAGAAAGAAATAATTCAAATACCATGGAGCCATAGTCAGGATTATACAAGATTTAGCAGCTACTATCATAATGAAATAGAGGGCTTGGGATACAATATTAACCAAGTCATTTTACCTCTGGGGCCTCAGTTTCCTTATCTTCAAAGTAAGGAAGCTGAACCAGATAACCTTGAGTCCTTTCAAGCTCCAAATATTGAGGCCAGGATCCTAGGATCCTAGGTAAGGTCTCTGGTCTACCTGAAGCAAAAATGAAAACTCCAAAGTTGGCTTCTTTCTCATGGGAAACTCAAATTTCTCTCATTGGTGGGGTTGCACCTGCCAGCTGCCTCTACATCCCCCGAATCAGTGGGCACATCTGATCATTGTCTGTAAAAAATAATTCCTATGCTTTGGTCAGCAGGGACCAGTCTCTAAGGGTTCGGAGAACTTAGACCTGCCCCGATCAGCATCACCTTTTCTGGTAGTATCCCAATTTCCTTTTATGCAGCCACCAATTTATCACTAGCTTATTCAAGGCCTAGGGGAGCATTTCCTTCACAATCACTCTTCTTCTTCTTCTTCTTCTTCTTCTTCTTCTTCTTCTTCTTCTTCTTCTTCTTCTTCTTCTTCTTCTTCTTCTCCTCCTCCTCCTCCTCCTCCTCCTTCTCCTTCTCCTTCTTCTTCTTCTCCTTCTCCTCCTCCTTCTCCTCCTCCTTTTCCTCTTCCTCTTCCTCCTCCTCCTCCTCCTCCTCCTCCTCCTTCTC
>NW_027185697.1:10037518-10054316 GCF_028583685.1 Petaurus breviceps papuanus | reverse complement strand
CTCCTCCTCCTCCTCCTCCTCCTCCTTCTTCTTCTTCTTCTTCTTCTTCTTCTTCTTCTTCTTCTTCTTCTTCTTCTTCTTCTTCTTCTTCTTCTCCTCCTCCTTCTTCTTCTCCTTCTCCTCCTCCTCCTCCTCCTCTTCCTCTTCCTCCTTCTCCTTCTTCATCATCATAATCATCATCATTGCAATTTTTTCAACTTTTTCAATGAGATTCAAATAGAAATTGGTGTAGGACAAATCCCTAGCTGACTTACATTCCTTTGCATTTAACATGTGGGGGATTATTCCACACATGAGTAAAATAATTGTTTTGTACATGAATAAAATTATTACCATATAAAGTCATCCAATGCAGGCTCACTGAAAGCAGCTTCAGTATGGTGCCAGTAGCAGACGGGACTGCACGTGTCCTGCATGCTGGTGGTCCTATCAGCAGGAGCAGAAGTGACAGTAGTCATGACAATACTAATGGAGGCAGTATGGTATAGTGCAGAGTCAGACCTGGATTCAGAAGGATCTGGGTTCAAGTTCTTTCTCTGACACATAGCGACTGCATGACACTGTTGAAGTCATTCAACTTTTCAGCGGCCAAGACAACAAATTCCTGGGGCTAAGTTTCAGAACAGGTGCTGATCTGAATTGATAGTGGGAGAGTCCTCCTCAGGAGTTCTACAGCAACAAAATAACATGTCAACAATAATAGTAACCACAGTCACTGACATATCTATGGTGCTTATTTAAAGACTGAAAAATGCTTTACTTGAATTGTCTCCTTTGAACCTCTCCCACAACTCTGAACAATGGAGATGCCTTTGGTTCAAAAAGGAATCAAATAAAGTTATTTTCCATGCAACTCCAAGTGGGCATCCAGCGAAGTGTGGTCTTTATCTGTGAGACATCACCCTTGTCTTCTGTTTCTCCTCCTATCTCTTTTAAAATCCTCTCATAGTTGATTAACTTTTCCTTCTTCAACCCCCCTTTCTTATTTGGCAGCCTGGGAGTTTCCTTCTCACTCTATTGTCTAGATAGTGGCTTAGGACTGACTCTTTGGGTCCTTGAGATTCCAGTATCTTGAACAAAGACTGTTAACTCCCATCCCTTTCTTCTTTACATTGCCCTTGTAGCCTAGGTCACCACCTAGCCCTACATCTTTTTGATTCTTACTTATAAATAGACTTAAAGTGGAGCCATATTCAGTCTCTGACATCAAATCGCATTTTTTCCTGGAAGATTTCCCCAAGTCACTACTTGGTTAGGCAGAAGGGAAGTATCCCATCAGAATCATCCTCTGCCCTTGTGGTTCTAGTCATAATACCCTTGTTAGTTTGCCTATTTCAGTGTCTTCTGTCAATATCAGGACTCCTCCACTAGGGCAGGGGCTGAGAGAGACCCCCATCAGACCCAGACCACAATGTCTTCCATCCTTCCTCCCACTTGCTCCCCTAGACTCACCTGCCTGGATTCCTGTTAGAGAAAATACCCCCGGAATGAGCAGCAAGGTTAAGAAAGACCCTCTCCTCCTCTTCCTTCTCCTCTGACTGGCCATTCCTTCCCACTGATAATTGTCTGGAATCTGCAATCACACTCTAGTTGGAGGAGCCTCCATTCTCCAACCTCTGTACCCCAGTAGTACCCAAAAGAGAAATAAGACCTCTATATGAACAATGGCTCCCCACCCCTCATCTCCAGCCTATCTTGTATTGGCCCTGCCCAAGAGTAGCCCTCCTATCGTTGCTGGCTGGGATATCTGTTGCTGGGCAGAAGCTGAGCGTGTCTGACAACCTTGAAAGTAGAAATGAAATGGAGTCTGTGGTGAGAACAGGAAACCCTAGAACAGAGTCACCATCAGGTGTTGCTGGGAAGTATGAGGAGGGGGTGTGGTGGCACAGAGCCGTGGACACATGACATTTGTAACTGCTGTTTGAACTTAGGAAGTGCTGGGTCTCATGATGGATGCAAAGACCCATCCTAGAGGACTTTCAGTATGGAAGCATGGGCTCATTTAGGGGTGTGTGTGTGTGTGTGTGTGTGTGTGTGTGTGTGTGTGTGTGTGTGTGCGTGTGTTTCTTCCTTTACAACCAACGAGGCTTGCTTGTTCACATTTCTCCTGAAGGCAGAGAAGTTCCGTGGTGAACCAATTCAATGGGGCCTTGACCCAGAGTCCCTTCTACACCAAATTCAGCTTGAAGATATCTAACAACATGTTCTGATGCTCCTTGTATTCTGGGACATCCCATTCTATTGAAGGATTCCTCTAGTTATCAATAAACTTTTTCCCTCTAACACTGAAGTGAAATCTCTGAAATTCTCAATCATTGATCCTAGCTCTCTTGTTCTGGGACTAAACCCAAGGCTAATTCCTCTGATCAAACACCTTGTGTACTCTCTCATTGTCTAGGAGTCATAGTGGTTCATAGATTTAAAGAAAGAAGGAAGCAATTAGATATTTAGTGAAACTCCATTTTTTGCATTTGAGGAAACTGAGGCCTTTTCCAAGGTCACACTGATAGTCTATGGTAAAGTCAGGATTTGAAGTCAGATAAAGTTTTATGAACGACTCCCTAAGACAGCAAGTAATCTTAAATGTTATACATGTGCAATAATGTAAAACATATTTCCATATTAATCATGTTGAGAAAGAAGAAACAGAATAAAACAAAAACCCATGAAAAACCCCAAAATGTGAAAAATAGTGTGCTTTGGTCTGCATTCTAGCTCCCTCAGCAATTTCCACGAGTCTTTTGGATAGATTGTTTTCAGAGCCGTCTTACCCTTTGCAAATCCAGGGCTGTTTTTACTGCACCACAGTGCTCTCTTCAGCAAAATGCCCTCTTAATTTTTCCACTTGAACCTTTTTCCAGGGTAAAGTAAAATTGGAGGTGGAGTTCTCAGAATTAAACTCTTATTTAGTGAAATCAATTAGGCATCACCAACTGGTCCCTCTACCCATCCCTGGAGATCTTTTAAGCATAGGTTAAATGACCATGTGCTAAGGGCATTGTAGAAGGTGCTTTGTTCTTACAGACTAGTATATGGTCTCTGAGGTTCTTTCCTATTCAACAAATCCATGATTCGATAAAGTTTTCTCTTCCTCTGAATGCCTTATCTTCTCGGTCTCTGTGGTTACTTTAGTCCTTTCCACCTTCTTCATCAAAGACAGTCCCAATGCTTGGGGATTTCTTCATAACTGAATACTATGCTGTCTAGTGATCTCAGTAAGGGAAATGAGCAGAATCAAATATCAAAGTGGTATCTGGGGGAGAGCCAAGCCACAGACTGTGGTACAGAATGAAAAGGAGAACATCAAAGTACAATTCATTCAAGAATTATAGGATCATAGATTTATGTATGGAAGAGACTTTATTTCCAAACCTCTCACTTGATGTTTGAAGGAAAGGGAGCCTAAAGAGGTAAATCCAAGGAAGTAACTTCCCTTTGTCAAAGTATTACCCTAACATATACCAGACTTTAAGGTAAAGTGAAGTTTCAGCACAGCTATGATTAAGATGGATCAGACTCTGTCAACTAATAATATGATACAATATATTTGGGGAGAGGGTTCCACTGGGTCTCTTGACCTTCCATGAATCCCAGCAGAGGATTTGGGCTGTCAGCTGGCCATACCTTGCTCTCTTTGAATGACTGGACCACTATTTTCTAGTCAAACATGTCTATGGTGACTTTTGTATCACTTTGGCTCAAGTCTTCATTTGCAATGTGGTTCAGGTGGGTCATATCCACCATGCACTGCTCCTTTGCTCATTTGGTGACAACATCAGTGCTTCAGACACTCTAATTCCATGGGTCAAAGCCACACAACATCACCAAAATATCATTGGTGCTAAAAGAGGAGAGGCTTTTTTTAAAGGAGGAGTTTGGGGTCAAGGAACTTTGCAATTTCTCAAAAGTCAATTGATCTAGTATTTGTCTATTGAACTTTGGGCTTAGATGCACCAGGCCAATCCCAAATATGTGTCACCAGTCCTCCCAGAGACTGGGGACTATAAGATCAGAGAAGAATGTATTGAGCACATGCTTCCCCTTCTCCGATTGTTGGGTCTTCCCAGAACCTTCATTCAGGGGAAGGGCCTAAACCATGTCCTCCCCATCCATGGTCCCATCCACCCACCCCCAACCCTTTTCAGCTTCTTTGGTGCTATCTTTCCACATTGCAATGTGATACAATCCAAGATGACAGGGATGGGTTCTTTTTGCTTATATTTGTACCCCCAGTGCTTAACACAGTCGCCTGACATGCAGTAAGGATTTAATTGATGTTTGTTGAATGATGGACTTGTGACACTGAAAAATTTCAGGAGACTTAAGAGTCTGGGTAATCCTTTTATTCATAATGCTATGTTTATTAATAAAAAGGATGGTCATCTGGCTGTCTCTCTTAGACCAAAGACCCTTCCTGGCAATGGGTTCACAGTTCATATGTCCTTGGAAGAGCAGATATTCCTGAGAGTTCGATAGATTAACAATTAACGAGAGAATAAATATTACAATGAGAGCCTGGGCTATACTACAGTGAAGGTCTTGGGGTACATGACTCGAATCATCTAAATGTTGGTAAAAAGAGATATCAATTTCTATATCCCCTCTCTGACAAAGGAAAGGATTAACATTTTCCCAGACATGTCTGAGCAAATGAAATGAGCAGGAATGCACCCATTAGCCTAAAGTTAGAATTTCTTCTGCTATCTTTGATCAGACCTCAGTTACCTTGCCTGGGTAAGTATTTTAGAAAGATTTCCCACACTGGTTGATTTTTGGATGAGGAAGCAGAGAAGGAGAAAACCTTGGCCTCATAATAGTTAGGTCTTAAAACAAGAGAGGGATAATAATTTCTCTCGGACTAGACAAGAGAAGTGAGAGACAATATCCTTAAGAGACCCTGCCCTAGTTCAGGAGAAAAGAGGCACACTTCTGAAACACTGGCTACTCTGCTATGTTGATGGAAATGTGGTCTCATCCATTAGAGTGACACTTCCCATGCAGTAGATTGCATGCATTCCTATTTCAGCCTCTGTGACTCCTGGCCACGTCCTCTGGTAGACCCTCCTCCAGTGGGTCACTGAACATGCTGGGAACCTTCCTGAAGGGGGACAACTCTCTAAATCCATGATTATTTAGTTTTCCCTGACATCAGGCCTAAACATGTGCATCTATTGCTTCTGCTTCTGCCCTCTGAGGCCAAGCAGAGTAAATCTAACCCATCTCAATTTGGCAGGGACTAGGGTGAGAGGCCTCTCCATTTTCCATAGTGACTCAGTGTTTGTTTGTACACCTCTATCCCCACTTGATCCTATGTGTTGATGATCTTCCTTCCATTCCCCTTTGAAATATTTTTGTCTCTGCCTCTGGTTGAAAGCACCTTCAAGGAACTAAAATTCACTAGGGGCATCGGACTCAGGGGGCTCTCTCAGCTCCAGCCTGGAGCTTGGTCCCTCACCTGGGAGGGTCGTCTCCCTCCTCTAGCATTTTCAGATTGTCTTATGAATGTATCATAATCTAATTTGGATCCCAGTTCTTTATACTCTTGGCTCAGCTCCCTCATTGAAGTATGAGCCCATCAAGGGCAGAGAGCAAAGTTTCCTCCATCTTTTAAAACTTGGGTCCCAGTCTAGAGCTATCTTTGTAGGCACTGTCTGTGGGATGAAACATTTTTTCTACAATTTCCACCTACAAGGATATTCCCCAGAGAAGGAGGAAACTCAGGCCTCAGTCTGCTGCAGATTTGGACTTTAAATGGCTGCCATGATACCATGCATTACCATATACTCCCCCCAACATAGTCCTCTAAATCCTATCCTCAGGCCACACTCCATATTCTCTGGGGGAGTGAAAATTCACCATCTCTGGCTACCTGCCCTGCTACACTCCAACCATCTTCTTACCATAGAAGGTGTCAGCTGAACCAGAGCCAGCCTCTAGAAAGTGGGTGGCTAGCACCGAACAAACATCAGACTAGAGACAAGAGAGTCAGGACACAAACAGCAGTTCAATTAATTTCAGAGTGAGGAAAATGATGTTTGCAAGCAGAAGACTCCCTCCTAAGATGGAAGGCTTAACATAGGTCTTATATACAACTTGGCTGAACCATGACAAAATCATTTTAGGTCCTGAGTTACTCTTCACAAAGACCCTGTAGAACAGTATTGTGTCAAGTCTTTGGGGTCGTGCCCACCCCGTAGGGCAAAGACCCAGAGTTCTGTGATGGAAACAGAAGTGACATGAACAGGGATTGTGAATATGTGATGGATGGCCCTGGGAAATAAGGGGAGCTAAATCCCTCAGTGAACACCTGGTGCTAGTCTAAGAAATACACTTTGTCAGAGTGTGACATCATCCTGAGAACAAAGGATTGTTGTTATGCCAAACTCAGGGCACAGCCTGCCTGCTGGGTCTTAGCTGTGGGAAACAGGGTGTCTCTAAAATATTTTGACAAAGGTAAGACCCCATCCTCTTCCCTCATTCCACTTCCTGGTTGGGAATAGTAATCACATTAACACTCGTTATTTCCCAACAACTACATTGGTTGGATTGGATTCCACTATGGCTCCAGGAAACTCCATAACCTTAGAGATTACCTCAGCTTTGGTATTCACACCTCATTGGTACCCTCCATACCTTCTGTCCCTCTGACCAAGGACTGACAAGTAGATCAAAGACCATCTCCCAAAGCCTCCATTTAACAAAGGCTCACAGGTCAGTCATGTTTTCATTTTCCACCAGCTGCACTCCTTTGTACGGGGCTCTGTGATGCCCCTGTGCCTAGTGCCTTCTCCCTCCCCATTCCCCACATCTCAGTCTCCTTTTGTGTATTGTCTATTCCAACAAATTGTAAGCTGCTTGAGGGCAGAGATTGCCTTTCTTTTTCATATTTGTATCCCCACCAAGTAGCACATGGTGCCTGGAACAAAGCAGGCATTTAATGAACGTTTGTTATCATTCCCATCAATCAGTTGCCCTGTGACTCTAATCCCCATCCCTGAGACTCCCCATATCAAACCTCTAGCCTCCCTTCTCCTATGTGTGTTATTTTCTTCCACTGAAACATAAACTCTTTGAGGGGAAGAAACGATCTTCTTTTAGTGTATGTATCTCCAGTGGTTAGCAATGCCTGGCCCCTAATAATAATTTTTAAAAAGATATTTTCGTTCATTCATTCATTCATTCCTGAATTATCTGACACTGGAGTGTATGTGCCTAAGGCTGGGTCTTTCCTTGGGGAGAGTGGGGCAGCGCCACCTTGTACCCAAGTGTCTGAAACCTCCTTGTCAACATCCTTGGGCAAATCATTTACCCTCCTTGTGCCCAGTCTCCTCACCTGAAAAATGAGAGTGTCCAGCTACATGATTTCTAACTGCTCTTCCAGTTCCCTCCCTATTGCTGATTGTTAAGTCTATAATGTCAAAGGGAAATAATTTCAAATTGATCCTATGGGAAGAGCAAGGCAGAGAGTTGACCTGAGCCAGCAGCTCAGCACTCTCTCTCAAGAAGCTAGAACAGGGAGGCGGACAGAATCTGTGCTGAGCCTAATAGTAGGAGAAAGGGGAAGTGGGCAGGGCATGGGAGCGAGGAGGGAGGGGACTTCCATAACCTGCAGCTTTCTCTAGAACCAATAGGTTTTTATTCAGAAAGCCAATAATGACAGAGGCAGAGAAGTAAACTCATTTTCTCTCTCCAATCCTCCTTCACAACCCTCAAAACTCCTCCTTTCTCAATCTGAAAGGGCACAATTTTTCTCCTTCCTCCTGAAACATTACCACTATTTTAATTGTAAACGCCTTCCTTCCCAAGCTCCCCAATTCTTTACATTTCTCAGGAAGCCTGATCTGCCTCTGTCCATGCAGCGTACAAGCTTCCTTCTTCAGAATCACCAATTGCTTTCCCTCTTGCTCCCAAATTCACAGAGATGCAGCCTTTATAAATGTTCACTAAATTAAATTGAAGAGCTAAGTCCCCTCTTTTTTTCCTGCCCTGTCAATATACAGCTGACTTAGCATCCCTCAGCAGAGGGTTACCACCTACCAGGACTCCATTCCTCCTTCTCTGACCCTCACTGGTTGGACTCACATCATGCCTTTCAACTCATGTTCTCTTCCCTGAGGGTCTGTCTTGACCCCTTATGAAACCTAGCAAACCAATTACTTTATTCTGAAATGCTTTGTGGTTCTTCTACTTTCCTTCATATTCTATATCACATTTTTCCAGACTCCAAACTCAGAATATTCTTCCCTTTCTTATGACCTTTTTTTTTTTTTAAAATAACATATCTCTCAATATCCCAATATACTGTCTTTAACTGAGTTCAGTCTCAATTTTCATGGGGTACTACTGTGCTATAGGATATGATAACCTCAATGATTTTTAGAAAATCATGGGAAGATTTGCATAAAATGATGAAGAGTGAAATGAGAAGAACCAAGAGAACATTGTGTAAGTGTTTTAAGAACAACTGAATGAATGAGCTATTTTGTCTATTACAAATATTTAAATGAATTGTAAAGGACATATGAAGAAAGGTGCTATCTGCATCCAGAGAAAGAACTGATAAATAGAAGAATGTGCAGAATAATTTATTTGAGTCTAATGGTAGCCATCTATAGGGTGGGATGGGGAGGGAAGAAAAAAAAAGAAATTTACATGATAATTTTGTTGTATATTTGAAAGGAATGGAAATTTGTGCATAGTAGATTTATAGTTTCATGTTCAATCATCTTTTTTAAAAATGAATGTTAAAAGTTGTCTTTATATTTAATTGAAAAAATAAAATACTAGTTTTTTTCTTTTTGGAGGGGCAATTGGGGTTAAGTGACTTGCCCAAGGTCACATGGCTAGTAAGTGTTAGGTGTCTTAGGTCAAATTTGAACTCAGGTCCTCTTGCCTCCAGGACTGGTGCTCTATTCACTGCACCATCTAACGACCCCGTGAAATAAAATACTATTTAAAAAGTTTTTATACACATTATCATTTTTGATCCTCACAACAATCTTGTCTGTTAGGTAAGTACAATTTTTTTTCTTGGACTTGTGATTTCATCAGTGTAAGGAATTCCTTGTCCCCATGGAGATACCAATTGTCCTGCCATTTAGATAGTTCCCTGGGGGCAGTTAAGTGACTTAGCCAGGGTCACACAGTCAGGAGATGCCATTTTCAGCCCAGGATCATCCCAAGGTTTATCATTTTCCTCTACCCTCTATATCGTCCCTATCACTGACTTCACTTTGAAGCCATTAACCCACTGTTCTTCCATGATTTCTGAGTTCAGAGATCTATTGTATAAACTAGTCATTGGTCTTCTTCTTTTGCCATGACCACTGTATTTCAAAACTTAATTACAGCAGTCCCTTCCATCTGCCCCATCCCTAGCCTTCTTCCCCACACTCTAAACCACCAGTTTGTTTTCCCAGGAATTGCAAGAAAAAAGGGCATGTACAAATTCATAAGTAATACACCAAGATAAGGTGATTGGAAGATCATAGAATAGAAAACTGGTCAGGCCCATACTCACATGATCAAGGTCCTAAGCTATTCTTTCTTAACTACAATTCCTCAGCTTATCTTGATCATAATTATTCATAGTTAGGGAGTGTCTGCCTCCCTTAGGAGCTCAAGAAAATGACATAAACAGGTCATCCTTGGAGACCCCAAAAGATAACCCTCGACAATGTTGGACCCTTCAAGGTTCCCTCCTTTCCTGTGATGTAAATATAACAGCTCACATTTCTGTTTTGCTTTTAATATGTAATTTCATAATAACTCTGTAGGGGGTCGGCTAGGTGTCGTGGTGAATAGAGCGCCGGCCCTGGAGTCAGGAGGACCTGAGTTTGGATCCGGCCTCAAACACTTAACACACACACACACACACACACACACACACACACACACAACTAGCTGTGTGACCTTGGGCAAGTTACTTAACCCCAACTGCCTTCCAAAAAGCAAAAAAATAAAACAAACAAAAAAAATAATAACTCTGTAGGTAAGTGACCATTATCCCTATTTGATAAATGAGAATACTGAGAAATAGAGGTAAAGTCATTTTCCTGACTGTTAAACAGATAGTAAATGCCAGAGCTAACATTCATATTTAGTTTTCACTGACTCTAGGCCCAGTACTAATATCATGACATTACCTTTTAACCTCCCCCTACTCCTCTCCAGTGAACCACTTGGTGCAGATCTTTGTATTCTCTGAGATAGGGAGAAATAGTTATATAGGAAACAAAAACCAGATTGCTATAGATGGTCAGGAGTTTTGCTTCCTGGATGAGGAGATGGGAAATTGGATTGTCTTGATGCCTGAGGCTCAGCCCTTATGACAAGACCCTCTGCACCATTGTATTAAAACCATGAAGAAAATTCTGCAGCAATCAAGTATAAAGAATGGTGACCACTTGGTCTTCCAACTCACTTCCTATCAAGACATCCAGACCACCCTTTCCTAGCTTCTTGATAGTGACCAATGCCTTGGTGTGTGTGAGAAGTCAAAGAACTGGCTCCTGGCTTCAGTTTCAATCACTATGGGAAAAGATCAGCACCAGAGAAAGGAGGATTATTGTGCTTTTTTATTGTGGTCATTCCCTTATGTGGAGATGACCCTGATGACCCGAGGTGACCCTAAGGTCTCTAGGTCTATGCCTACTAAGGACGAACTCTGCTTGTTCTCTTTATGTTAGAGAAACCAAGGCCCAAACACAGAATGATTACGTGTTTCTGTCTCTTTCTCTTCCTCAATAACTAACCCAGCTAAAGGCAGAGATGCCCATCATCAAAAGGGAAGGGGAACATCCTGTTATGATGATGACAATACTCTCTTGGAACAATGGCTCATGAAGACTCATCTTCCAAAGTAGAGAAATTACTTTTTAACCATACCTTTCCCATCTTCTCTAGTTAACTTGATTATATAAAACCATTTACATTAATCTATATTGAATTTTACCTTGTAATATTCAGTTCAATGTTTTAGACTGTCCAGGGATTTTAGGATCTTGACTTTGTGTTAATTATCCCCCACCCCTAACTTTGTATCATATTTAAATGTATGATGATGGCACCTATGCTTTCTTCCAAATCATTGATGAAAATGTTAAATAACAAAAGGTTCAGTTTGGGCTCCTGGGGCACTACAATGGAGACCTCTGGTCAAGTCAACATTGAACCATTCATATACATTTTTTTGAGTCTAATGCTCTCCCCCAAGTGCCTTCCATCTTGTCTTCCCCATTTGAGAAAATACTACTGAGATTTACACGATACCTTTTCTCCTAACTTCTACCTTTAGTGCCCCCTGAGGTGACTGTCCTACTATGAAGCCAGGGATGTCATCACCATCCTCTCCTGCTCTGCTACTGGTTCTACCTCAGCTCTATCCTGTTGCACTGGCAGATGGGGAAGGAGAGCTCCAGTGGCACTTTACCCAATGCTGATTCTACCTTCTGCCAATTAATCACTATTGAGCTCCCATCAGAGGATATGTGGACTGATTGTGACTGTGTAGTGCACCATATCGAACTGGGGAGACTGAAAGCATATCCTGGTGAGTCCTTAGCCTGTCTTGGTTGGGTTGAGTCCCAGGAGGATTGGCCATGAAATTTTGTTGATCCTTTCTCCTTCTTCTTACTTTTCCAGAATATACTAGGAGAGGCTTCACAGAGGTATATTCTCCATTGTCACCTGGAAGATTTCTACTCCCATTTAGACTCTTCCTCTTGCTGCCACAGTCAGTATGTGAAGTATCCTAAAAAATCTTGGACTGTGATCCTGACTATCATTGATGTTGTCATTCTGGTGTTGAGCTGTGCTGCATCCTTCCTCATGTGGGAGAAAATGAAGACAGGTGTGTATATGGGGAGAGAAGGAAAAGGACAAGACTAGTATGTCAGAAAGGGATAAGAGATGTTGATGTTTGGTCAGCTTGTGAGGGTGTGAGAAACAAAAAGACCTTTAATGTCTATTTTCACCTTTCCCTCTAGGTCTAAGAGATCTGGGGACTTTTCTCTCAAGATTTTTTGAGAGTTGATCTCTAGGTTCTTTCTTTTTGGTCATGATTTTTGGGTAGTTCAATCATTCTTAAATTCTCTGTCTTCAATTGTTTTGCTATAATACCTTACATTTCTTTCTATTTTTCAGACTTTTGATTTTGTCTTAATACTTGTTGTTTCATTCAGTCATTAACTTTTATTTGGTCCACTCTAATTTTCAAGTAGATTATTGCTTGGGCAAGTCTTTGAACCTCTTGTACCAAGCTGTTAATCCTGTTTCCAATTCTTTATTCCATAGATCTCATTTCTTTTCCAAAACCCTTTTGAGCTCTCTCTTTTAATGAACTTTTGCTTCATCTCTTAGGAATTCTAGTTTAATCTATCCCTAAGTTCTCTCTCTCTTAGATTTTGTTTGTGGATGTTTTGGAGTCATTCTCTTCTTCTGAGTTTGTGTCTTGAGTGTCCCTACAATCACAGTAGTTTTTATGGTAGGATGCTTTTTAGGGTTTGCTCGCTTTTTAAGCCCACTTCCCAACCCTGACCTTTTAGTTACTTCTGGGCACTGCACTCATCAGGAGGGATTGTTTGGTCTGGTCTTGATACTTTCTTGGGGTATTGAGCGTCTTGTTCTTCTAGGATCTTAAGGACAGTTCAGGTTGGGGAGCTGTAAATTTTTAGTGCCTTGAAGTTGTCTGAGCCAGGATAAAGTCTGAGATCTGCCCTACTTGTTTAAGTTCTATAAGTTATAGACCTTGATTTGGGTCCAAGCAGAAGGTTTGTAGGCTTGCCCAGTTGGAGTTTTGGTAGACTTCTTCTGAACTCAGTTGGTATAATCAAGATGGAAAGCTCTTCTGGTTTAGAGTGGCAAACCTGCAAGCTGCCATTTGGGCTGAGATTCATGGTCTGGTTATTCCTCAGTAGGCTTCAGTGTTGGCTGAGAGTTAGAACTGAAAACATACTCTGGTCCTGGGGTATAAGCCACAGAGCTGCTGCTTGCTTCTGAACTTGTTCCTTGAATGGTCAAAAAGAGCATTGTCAACAGAATCCCAATATCCTAGAATTCAGAGGGACTACCATGCTCTTTTCCAAATTGTATCTGACTGAACAACAGCTTTTCAATAACTTTGATGGTCAACCTGCCTCAAGTTAGTTCAAAAGGGTTGGGAATCTTACCACCTCCTGTATTATCCCACTCTACTTTTGAAATATTCTGTTAAATTTTTTTCTATCATACAGATAAAATTTGCCCCACCATCTACCTTCACTCCACATAAAAAAATTTAATTCCTCTTCCATGTGACAGTTCTACCATAGCTACCCCCAGTCTTCTCTTCCCCAGGCCAAACTTCCCCCTTTGTATGACATAGTTTCTTGTTCTCTTCCTATCCTATCATGGTAGATTTGTAGATATGCTATATGTTGCCCATGTCCTTCCTGAAAGGGGTCTTGACTACAGTATAGTATTCCAAATTGGGGCTGATGAGGGCAGAGAACAGTGGAACTATCACTTCCTCACTGGGCTTTTCCCTTGATGCAGTCTAAAAACCATACTTACTTTTTCAAATGCCATGTCATTCCATTGACAGACTGATTTTCTAATGTAGTAAATAATCCCCAGATCTTTTTTTCAAACAAACTGTGGGGTAGTCAGGCCTCCTATATTCTGCTGTTACAACCTTTTTTATAGATTTTATCATATTAGCTTTGGACCCTGTTTCTAGCCTGTGTTAATCCTTCTGGATCCTGATGGTCATCCAACCTGTAGGTGCTCCCATCTGGTTTTGTGTCACCTAACAGTTGATGCAGATATTTGTTATGTCCTCGTTCACTTAATTTTTTTTTCATTCATTTCAACATTAATAAATATTGAAGATTAGTGGCCAAAGAAGAGGTCCTGGAGGTTTTATCTGAGGAGAGAGAAGAGAAGTAGATACATCCTTGGGGAATGATCGATCTGGTTGGGAGACAGTCTTTGTGTACAAGCAGCTTCTAGTCTGGTTTGGGAGATGCACAGTCCTTATCTCTAGGAGTATATAGCCAGAGAACATTTGTGTTCTTGCTTTGAGAAGGGGGAGTATAAGTGTCACATCACCAAGTTCATCCTCACTCGTACATTTTTTTGTGACTAATTTTTTCCTAGGTGTAACACATCCATGAGTGTGTTACATTGGAAGGTGAAAAACTGGAGAATGGGACAGGAGGACAATGAAGTGTTACCAAGAGCCTTAAAACGTGTCCATACTAATCTAAAAAAAACTTTGTGGCTCTTGGGGCAGGTCAGGGAGGGATGTAATCGAATGGAGAAAAAACTGTTTTGACGGAAATGGTGTGTGTATGTGTATGTGTGTGTGCGTGTGCGTGTGTGTGTATTTACATCCTAGATTTTTTATCCCCTTACTCTTACCCACCCAGAAGGGGAATCCTAAAAGGAAAAGGGAAAATGAGCAGAGGAAGCCTGCCTTGTTAGCTGTTTCCTTAGAGCCAGGCTGTGAGGAAATAGACTTCTTCAGAGCTCAACTTACTTTTCTGTTTCTTCTGTCTCTCTCTTTCTATGGTTTTGTCTCCTGCTGGCTTCTTATGCCCTGAAATTAATGCTTCTTGGAGCTCTACCTAATGAAATAAAACTCAAGAAACCCACTTTTGTGTGATATGTGAACTCAACAGTCCTTAAATAATCTCTCCCCCCCCCCCCCATTTCCCAAATGGTTATTCGATTTATCATTTTGCCAGGGTCTACATTTAAAACTCTCAAAATCATTCACTTGCAAATCAGCTGATAGACCATGATGCCCTGAAGCCATCCTCATCATAGGCATTGCATGATTTCAGAGACATTCTCACAGTACATTTATCTGAGGGGGGCATCTCTTTCTGGTCTTCAGAACAGCCCATGCTCCTTTATATTTTATTTGCAAGACTGTGTTTCTTCACAAGTGGATTTTATTTGTCTTCCTTATACCATTGTTATTTTTCTGTTTCTATTGGAAACCAAATCGTTCCTATAAGAAAGGGGCAGTACCTTAGGTACTTTAGGTGAAGAGTCTGAGACCCAGGGAGAGATTAAGTGACTTAGTCCAGAGGCATAGTATAGCTTTAGACAGAAGAGATATGAAGTATAATAAACCTCTTTAGCAAAGTTGCAGGATAGAAAATAAATCTCCACAAATCACTGGCATTTCCATATATTACTAACAAAGCCCAACAGCAAGATATAGAAAGAGAAATTCCATTTAAAGTTACTGTAGACATTATAAAATATTTGGGAGTCTATCTGCCAAAGCAAATCCAGGAACTATATGAACACAATTACAAAATGTCTTTCACATAAATAAAGTTAGATCTAAATAATTGGAAAAGCATCAGTTGTTCATGGGTAGGCTGAGCTAATAGAACAGAAGAAATAGAAAGTGAAACATCGTAAGAGTAATGTATATAATCAGTTGTTCATCATATACTTATGGTTAATTGACTTTATAAATTAGTGATAGCCAGATTTTAGGTCTGTTTCCTCCTGCTAAGTATGTTCCTAGAATACACTGCTCACATACCTCATTCCATGAGGAATGAAGGCTAATGTTATGAAAGACTAAGCAAAAAATAATTATGAATGCAATTTGGTTGCTTCTTCTCCCTTTCTCTCACTTAATTAAAACAACAACAATAATTACTCCATATAATATATTTCTAGAGTGCAAGACTTAGAGTTAGCAAGATATGCATCTAAATTCTGCCTGAAATATTTATTAGCTTTGTGATCCCGAGCAAGTAATGTAACCTCCCAGTGGTTTCAGTTCCTTCCAAGTAAGATGGAGTTGGGTTAAATGGCATCTCAGGTTCTTTCCAGCTCAAAATCTAGGATTCTAGGATCTAAGAGGTGGAGGGATGAATGATTCAAACCCACATTCTATAGCTACAAGTCTAGTGCTCTGTTCACTGCAAATTTACAAAGCACCTGGCTTTGATTTTACTCACTTGATTGTTTAAGTAGACACTGATGGTTTATAATCACATAGATAAATAAGATGGTTTTAAAAATAAGATTCAGATTTAGAGCTCGAGGAGACTCTAAAGGCCATCTAGTACAATTAGAGTTGAGTCTGGAACCCAGTTGTTCCAATTCTAAATTCAGTGACTTTTAGATTGTACCACCCTGGGTAGAGAGTGTAAAGTTCTTGACACAGTGTAAAGAAGGCTGAATCTCAATGCTTTGGCCACTTTCTGTTTTCACTTTGCCCTCTTGTCCTAATTGCTCTCCTCCTCTCTACCTCCTGCCCCCCCCCTTCCTTCATATTCCAGTTAAAATCCCACCTTCTACAAGAGGCCTTTCCTGATCTCTCTTCATTCCCTCGGTTGACTAGTTCTAATTTATTTTGCATTTATCTTGCATATAAAATCATTTACACATTGTCTCCTGCATGAGATCTTTAGTTCTTTGAGAACAGGGATGGCCTTTGACTTTTCTTTGCATCGCACACTGGTTACTAGAGTACCTGACACATCACAGCTGATTAATTAATGTTTATTGACAGACTAGCATGTCTGAGCAGTTTTATTTCAGATTTGAAAAAATATGATATCCAAGGGGATGGAGCCATGATGGCAGAGTCAAAGCAGGCTTGTTGAGCTTTCCCAGAAACCCTTCCAAATACCTGTAAAAAATGACTCTAGGCCAGACCCAACGAGCCAGGGAGCAAGCGGACGTCTGCCCAACCACCCACCGCCACCACCTGTAATGTAATACCAAGCAAAGGCAACTTCCCAGGTTCAAAATACCAGCATAGGTGCTCTCTATTTTATTCAGT
>NW_027185697.1:9836829-9997518 GCF_028583685.1 Petaurus breviceps papuanus | reverse complement strand
ACCAAGCCAATACAGGGGAATCTTTAATTGCCATTACTATCACACCAGGTGATTCAGTGGATAGAGGGCTGGTCCTAGAATCAGGAAGAAATGAGTTAAAGTCTACCTTCAGACACTTACTGACTGTGTGACCCTGAGCAAGTCACTTAACTATGTTTGCCTTAATCCACTGGAGATGGAAACAGCAAACCACTCCAGTATCTTTTCCACGAAATCCTATGGTGTTGGCATGCTGTGGTCCACAGAGTCATGAAGAGTTGTACATGACTAAACAACAATAACATCTACAATAACTGACATCAATGATATTAGGAAGCATTACCTTGTAACTGACATGAGGGACTTGGAATGGAATCTTAAATTGATAGCATAAATGAATGACTTCACTGTCCATCAGGAGTACCCCTGCAACCATCAGGGTGAGATGTAGCTAGCCACATTCTGAAATGTTAGTGCATATATGAATTGGGAGAATAATTACATGGCTAATGTAATGGGGGATGGTTAAATGGGCATCATTGCCTTTGACAATGCTGATCTACTATTTTCAGTCCTTGTGTCTTGTGGGTAGTCGCTGGACACCATCAGCTTCCAAAATAAGGACACTCCTTAAGAAAATTTGTAAGAGGTGTGGATTTGGAGATAAAGTTAATGAGTTCTGCTGTTGTTAATGTAGATGTTCATTTTAGTCACTTGGATTATAAGCCAACCATGCTTCTTTGCCTAGAGAATTCCAAGTGGGGTCACAAAGAGTCAGACACAACTGAAAGAACTAAACAATAACTTGTATCAGCAATGCCATATTCACAATGCCTATGGAGATTACAAATATGCTGATATAATTATCCATCACAAAATACATCATGCTTGCCATATAAGGGAATAAGCTGGAAAATTTATTAAGATACCAAAAGACTGAGTCCCAAAACCAGAAAGTGAAAGCCATCAGAGTAGTTATGACATTGGCACAGGTAGATAAAGTAGAAAGCACCCACATTTTCAAGCCTTTGAAACAGAACAGGCTACCTCAGGCAAAGGTCCTCCTCTCCCCACTCACAGCAACCACCCAGAGTCCGGGAAGCGCGCTCCCAGCAGCTCCGGCCCCTGGCAGTCCTCAGCAGGAGTCCTTAGCAGAAATTCTGGCTAACTCAAAAAGAGCTTTGGGCTGCTGCTGCCTCTGCTGCTGCTGCCGCCGTCGCCACCACCACCGCCAGCCACCGCAGGAACTCTTGTTTGGCTTCCACTTCCTCTTGCTCCGCCCCTTTCTGCTATGTCAGCAAGTCCAATGGGGCATGGAAGATCTTTAAATCCCATAACCCTTACATAACTTTAGAATTAGCAGACTCAGATTCTAAAACCAGCTCTGCTCCAAGGTGGTATAGTGGATAAAATGCTGGACTTGGCTTGGGAGTTAGGGAGACCCTGCCTCAGGCACTTACTAGCTGTATGACTTTAGGTGAGTCACTTAATGCTCTTTGTCTCAGTTTCCTCATCTGTAAAACTACTTGGAGAAAGAAATGGCAAACCACTCCAGTAACTTTTCCAAGAAAATCCCAAATGGGGTCAGCAAGAGTTGGGCACAATTGAAAACATCTGAACAACAACAAAAGTCATTGTATATATTTTTTCCTGGTTCTATTTCCTTCAGTTTACATTAATTCATACTAATCTTCCAAGGCTTCTCTGTATTTGTCATATTCATTGTTAATTACAATACAATGATATTCCAATATATTCCTAATACAGGGGCATCTATGTTGTGTTCATTTCTTTGCAACTACCAACACTGTTTGTATGAATAATTTGGCATATATGGAAGCTTTCTTTGTGTATTTGACCTTTTTGGATTATATATGCCTAGCACTGGGGATCTCTTGTCAAAGTCTATGGTGATTTTAATTACTTTATCTGCATAATGCAAAATTGCTTTCTAGAATGGTTGGACCAACTCATAGCTCCAGTAACAATGCATTAGTGCCTTTTGCTTTCTCTCAATCTTGAAGGCTGATTCTTGCTTCCTGTCCTTCATGCTAACATTTCTATAATGGCTATGAAGACTTATATACTTTATGTGAAAGGAGAGTTCCTTAGTGCTTCAAGGATTATGATCTAATGGATATTGGTTCTCTTTTCAATGGCACAGTCTAATCTGAGAGTGCCTTATCAGATAGCCTCTACAGTTTGGAAGAACTCACATTCTAATACTTAGTCTTTGAGAACCCAGGGGTGCCTTTATGTACTAATGGAGCTCTGGAGGGCTATGTACAAGTGCAGGAACAGTGTGACATAATGGATAGGAAGTTCGTCTCAGAGTTAAGAAAATTTGGGTTCAAGTACAGCCTCTAGCAAATATTGTTTAGTGCCCTTGGACAAGTCAATTAACTTTTACTGTTCTAAGTCAGCTGTCCAAGACCAAACTGCCAAGCAGGTGCTGACATAGATTATTAAAGGAAGTTACTTATATTAATGAAATCCCAAGCAAGTTCATTCTGCATCCCCCTATACACTCAGTAGATGTTGTCCTTTCTAATGTGGAAACCCAGAAATAGAGCACACACATATTAGTGCTGGATAGAAATGTATCTAAGTGAAAACTAGAGGAAAGATTACTGCATTTATTAATGTTGTTGAGAGAACAACATGGTAAAACATTAATTTTGATTCTCACACCATAAGCTCCAACACATTCCATCAGTTTCTTGAATTAATAATATGTGAATGATGTTGAACAGGTTGGAAGAAAAGAGAATAATATGTTTATCTTTATTAAACAAAGGTAATTCCATTTTTATTTTTAAGCAAAGAGAACACAGATTAGATGAAGTCTGATGAGTTTATTGCATAAATTTACAAACTTCTTCACAGCAACAAGTAATTATCACGGTCAGATTTGAAAAATGTTCTTCATACACAGAATATAAATGCTTAACACATATAAAATTCTTGAGGAATGTATATGAATATTTGAGTGCAATGCCCAATCACTACTGAAAGACTTAAGAATGGGTGAACTTTATGTAAATACTTTATGTAAAGTTTGCAAAAGAGGACTTAAAGAAAGCATAGAAGAAGACTTTTTTTTTAACAGCTAAGGGTTTGTGAATTGCTTGGGTGGGTGGGCACTTGTTTAACTGACATAACCACAACTTCTTTATGAATTAACGGGTAATTTTAACCATTGCAATGAGTAAAAATTTTCTTGTGCCAGTGAACACTTGGTCCTGAATCTTTATGAATTCAGGGAGACTGATGTTGGGACAACAGTCATCTCATCCCATTAATGGGGCATCTTGACCTTGGTAGAACCCACCAGGCTTTTGCTCCAGAGGGAGAGCTCGAAGACTAGATCACCAATGCTATAATGAGGCATCAGCAGAGGACATTAATGAAGGAGGACAACAGCAGAGATGGGAAAAATGCAAACCTAGATAAGAACATGAAAGATAGATACTTTGTATGGGGTTTTCATTTAATCTTGTGTGCATACTTTGTTCCCCCCCCCCAATAGAAAGTAAGATTCTTGAGGGCAGGGGCTTTCCTTTTTTAATTTATTTTCCAGATACCTAATACACAGTAGGCATAATTGTTAGCACTTAAATGAGGCTTTAAAGTTTGCAAAACACTTTACAAATATGATTCTTACTTGATCCTCACAATAACCTGGGAAGGCAATATCATTATCATCTCCATTTTGAAGTGAAAGAAAACGAGGCAAAAGTGTCAGAGATTGGATTTCAACTCAGTTGTTCCTGACTCCAGGCCTAATGCTCTGTCAAGTGTGCTACATAGGTGCCTTTACAAGGCTTGTTGAATTGAAATAAATAGAGGAACAAACTAATAGTCTGTTGTGGGTGTATTACAAATGGGAATTTATTATTGAGTATGAAGGGATATAATTCAATGTTTGCTTGGACTTGTACTTTAAAATGGAATGAATATATGTTTAAAAAATATATTTGTGACATTAATTTTCTTTTTTTAAATTTATTTTTAGTTTGCAGCATTAATTTCCACAAGATTTTGAGTTACAAAATTTTCTCCCTGTTTTTCCCCTACCCCACCCCAAAATAGCTAGCCTGCTGAATACCCCTTTCCCCAATCCGTTCTATCTTATGTCCTCTCCCATTCCTTCCCCCAGCTTTCTAGTAAGGCAAGATGGATTTCTATACCCCGGTGCCTGTATATCTTATTTCCCAGTAGCATGTAAAAAAACAAACAATTTTTAAATATATACATTTGTTTTTAAAACTTTGAGTTCCAGACATTTTTCCATTCTTCCCTCCTTACCCACCGCCACTGGGAAGATAAGCAATTCGATATAGGTTGTACATGTGTAGTTACACAAAACATTTCTATAGTAGGTATATTGTGAAAGACTAACCATATTTCCCTCCATATACAAAATATTTATATTATTGAACTATTGATAAGAGATTTTCTCTGTCCCTGTACAGTTCTGGAGTCACCCACTTCTTTCTCCAACCCGGTTCATGCCAGTCAACAAGAATCATCAGACTCTAGTTGGCTTCATTCTTTGATGCTTCCTCAACATCTTCTATGATATCTGGGACATTATCATCCTCTTTATTAATGTCTTCAGGCTTGGTTTCTTTACTATCCAACAGTTGCCTTTAGGAACTGTTCACCTAACTATGTAAAATTTGTTAAGCTCTGAGCTCCAAGATGGCTTAATATTCTAGGAAGCATTTCTTTGATTGGTTTTGCTTCTGCATGGCCAGGGATTGTAAAGGTGTTGATGGAGAGAGAAGGCTGGACTTTGGGGCTGTTGAAATGAATAGCCACCCCATCATTTTAAATCATGTTCATTTCTTCAATAGCAGTAATATTATTCAAAGTCAATTTTTTGAGAGAAACTGAAGTTTCTTCTCTTCTGCTGTGGCCACTCTATGCGCCATCTTGTTCCTTCTGCATTTGGTTTCCTTGCCTCGTATATGGACCTGAGCTTGAAACTTAACTAATTTCTCTTGATTAATGTTGCTAGTGGATCTGGAGTTGAGGTGGAGGGCTTCCTCTGATGGCAATATGCAGCAAACATAATTATAACTTCAAATGATATGAAAATGTTTCTGTTGTCTCTACGAAGAAAAATGGTGTTAGAACATGGAGATGAGGCACAACATGGTTAAGAAATACTGAAAGCCTAGGTAAGATGGTAATTAGAGAGCTTCTGAGTATCTTAATCAAATTAAATCACCAGACTTGTATTTAAAACTTCTCAGGGTACTAAAACAAGCAACCAAACACACCTTGATAACTTATTGCCAAGCCACTGACTGTGATCTCTGAAAAATAATGGTGAATAAGAGAGGAACTGCTGGTCTGGAAATGGACATGTGACCCAATTTTTTAAGGGAAGGTCATGGACACTTTATACCATAAGACAATGAACTGAACTTCAATTGCCAACACAATTCTATTAAACATTAGTAAAGTGATTCCTCTCCCCTCCCCCCATTATTTTTGGTCCCACCCAAGCTATCACGGGTGTAGGAAAATCTCAACGAGGAATTCTCTCTACCAGTGAAGATTTGAACTCTACAATTATATCTTAGAGAGTTTTCTGGGGATCTGAGAGTGACTTGTTCAGTATGTGTCACAGGTGAGATCTGAATCCAGATCTTCCTAACTGCAAGACAAGGTCTCTTCTCCATTTACCAAAAGAAGTTACCTCTTACTTTGGTGATGACATGTACTTTATACATATATATGTATGTATATTTATATATATTTACATATATATATTTGTGGTAATTAGTTGAAAGGAATGAGTGACTGATTTGTGAGCATATAGCAAGGGCAGTTTGATCACTATGAAACATCATGGTTTGCGATGATTTGGATGAAGCCATATATGGCATGTTCAACAAATATAGAAATGATTCAAAGCCAGGAATGATAGCTAATGCCATTGGATGACTATAAATAAAACCAATGGCCAAATAAGATACCAAAAGATATAGAAAGAGCAAAATAACAGGCAGAATATGATAAGATGAAATTTCATAAGAGTTTTGCATGTTGTATCACTTAAAAGAAGGAAAGTTTAATGAGAGCAGGGACTTATTTTTTCTTCTGTGTTTGTGTTATAAGTGTCAAGCAATACAGCAATCAGTCCTTGACAAATGTTTATTAGATTGGATTGGATCAGTGTAATGTAAGTTAATGTTGTCTCATAGTTGAATTAAAAATAGTAATAAGTATAAGCCATATTAATAGACATATACACACTCAAAGATTTCTGGAGAAAAAAGATATAGGGAATTTAGTAGACTAAAAGCTTAATATAAGTAATCAATGTGACTTGGGCAGTGACACAGAGAAAAAGACCAAAGTAGCCTCCAACTAGATTATAATTAGTTAATTAATGAACAATAATAATATTATATCCACATTTGATAATAATTGCCATCATTTGCATAGCACTTCAAGATTTGACTGACCCTTTAAATGCATCATATTACTGTGAGGTAAGTGCTATTATTATTCCTCCTTTACAGATGAACATAGAGAGGCTTGGAGAAGTTGACTTGCCCAGTACATTATTGAGGAGTTTTTTGATCAAATATACTTTGGACTCCATAACTTCTGTGTCCCACTTTGACCCTGAGATTCCAGGATTCCCTTCTCAAACATTTTCACAAATCAGTTATTGGGGTTGCTATAATAGCATCTCCTGGCCCCTTGAGGGCTCCCCATCCAATACCTTTCTGTCACCTCTCTCTCATTACATGCATACCTGCCTTCCTCTTCCTCCATGCTATGAAGGCCCCAGCACAGCTTAGCAGTAGGATGACAGCCAATACAATGAACAGTGCCAAGGCCCAAGGCTTCTCCATCGTGGGCTTTTCAGGGACTGTATGGAGAAAGGGTATAATGTAAGTGTGGGTACATTCAATGGAAGGAGGAAAGGAATAGAACTACACTCTGGGACCTGGTCTCCTGGGGATGTGATGAGAGTGTCTGGCTGAAGTTCTGACCTGGATACACAGCAGGGGTCTTCAGTGCAATGTGTTCCACCACACAGGTATAACCTCTACCTGAGGCCTCTGGTGGGAGCTCTAAGGTAACTTGGAGGTAGAAAGTATTATCCATATTTGGCAAGATGCCACTGGAAGTCTCGTTTCCCCAAACACCAAGCTTTCCATCCTTCTCCCAACGCAACAATATGGACTGAGGGTAGAAGCCTCTGGCTGTGCAGGAGAGAATGATGCTGCCTCCTTGGTTGACATGGCGAGATACAGTCACCTCAGGGGGTACTGGGAACAGCGATAAAAAAGAAGACCTTATATTACTATCTCAGTGAATGTTTGGTGTTTCCCTAGTCTCTAACTTTATTGATGTCCCTGGTCTCCTTAATGTAGTATCCATTTTCCTATTTGACCCAATGGATCCATCAGTCCCTTGAGAGTAGCACGATAGTTTATAGCCATTTGTATCTCCTTGTACACCTAGGAGAGTGCTAGATAAACAGTGTTTACAGAGTCAGCATCTGTTAGTCTTGATGACCACATCACCAGCTGCTTTCTAAGTCATCTTCAGGTCGTTTGGTCTGCTATGATGGATTAAGAATATAAAATAGGTCAATATTCCACATGATCTATGATTTTATGAGTGTGGGTTCTTCTAATGGTGAATATTTCAGGAAGTCTATGTTTACTAGGCTATATTTCATGAGCTTCTTTCACTGCCCTGTCAAACCCCAACAAAATAAAAATTAAATATCACTTCGTACCCAAATTCATGGTCATGATGCTCTAAATTTGGCTAGATGACTTACTAGACAGCACACACAAAGTCCATCATTCTTGGGGCTGTACATAAAGTTTTTCCAGCTTGGCAGGACACAGCAGAATTCTATTCATCTGCCATAGCCTTTGAGCTCCTAGGATGTCACTCATGCCTTGATGAGGCGGCAGGAGGAGATGAACTTAAGCAAAAGAAATAAAGAAAGATGGAAGGGAAGACAGAAAAAAGAAGGATGGAGAGTGAAAAAGTAAAAGAAGGAAATTAGATAAGAAAGAAAGAACAAAGAAAACCGGAAAAAAGAGAAACTCAAGATTTCTCACATTCTCTGACTTCCCCATTGTAAGTTGGAGCTAAATTCAGATGCTATAGATATTGTATGTTTCTCTAGGGCTCCAGTTTATATACAGCATGATGTGGGTGAGGAGATGGGAAGAAGCAAACACTCACCATTATCCTTTAAGCTTTTGTACCCAACGATTTTCCTCATCATGTCAAGACAATATTTATTCATGTAGCTTTTCCTTATATCAGTCCAGAAGGGGCTATCCAGAACATACTGGTATTTTTTAAATTCAGGCTTTAAATCCTCCCATTGCCCATCTTCTTCTTCTATCCTGTAATATTCCTCTCCATCCCAAATTAAATGGATATTACTCTTTATCTTTATGTCGTTGTCTGTTTCACAGTCTGCAAGGAGTTGCCCTGTATGGTTTCCTGTGAAGAGACAATGGGGTAGGCTCTTCTGGAACAAGTGTAGAGAGGGAGACCAGTAAATAGGATCACCTACACCCCATCCCTAAACATAGGGTCTAAACTTCGGCATAGAGTCCCCAGCCTCGAAGTTCAGGTTTATTAATTAAGTGAAAGTTCTTGGGATGAAGGTAGAGGAGCCTTAGAATTATAGAAAGAGATGGTGACCCAAGATGTTGAACCTGCTGGATGAAGCCTAAGGCTCAAGGATGGATGCTTTAATGCTCCTTCTCTGGGTTAGTAAATAACAATGGACTGGGACAAGGACATCCATTTCAGTGGTCTGATCAACTGGGGATGGATCTATTGGACTTGGAAGAGAAATAGACAACATATGATGAAAAGAGGGCAGGGGTGATGAGTGGGTCTGACTTACTCTTATAGTCATGGTTAATGTAATTCTTTGCTAAGTGGTACATCATCCAGTGGAGATTTTGCTCATGGCCCAGCAATACATTACGCATCTCAGTGATGTATTCGACTCCCAGTACTTTGGCGGCCCAGGGTATCTTGACAATAATTTCCTGGTGTATATTGTTGTAGGATGCCAGTTCAATATCATCAATGAAGCTAATTCCACTTAGTTCCAAGAGAGAGTAGCTTGTGCCCACTGCAGTGAACTGACCCACATGCTTGTGGTGAACTGAATTATTGGGAAAAAAGGAAGGAAGGAGAGAAAGTAGATTTTCATTTTACTAGAGGACGAGTGTTTCCTCTAATTCATTTCTTTTCCCCCATCATTTGTAAGGCAAACTATACAAATGACTCCAAAATATCTCTCTCTCTCTCTCTCTCTCTCTCTCTCTCTCTCTCTCTCTCTCTCTCTCTCTCTCTGTCTCTCTGTCTCTCTCTGTCTGTCTGTCTCCCCCTCCAAAGAATCACCAGCTGGGTAATACAGTGGATAGAATAGTGTGATTGTACTCAGGAAGACCTGAGCTGACATCCAGCAAGCACACACTTATGCTGTGCAACCCTGGGCAAGTCTCTTAAGCTTTTCATTTTGCTTATCCATAGCAATGGCACAATTTTGACACCTGCCTTTCGGGTTCTTGTGATGATCAAAGGAAACATTTGTAAAGAGCTTACCACAGTGCATGGCAGAGAGTAGTGGCTTAATAAATGCTTATTTGAAAAAAAAAACCTTTCTTTTGGACATCTCCAATTAAATTGCCTATAGGCAACTGAAACACAACATGTCACAAACAGAACTCATAATCTTTCCTCCTAAACTCTCTTGTCTTCCTAATTCCATTTCTGTCAAGAATACCACTAATATTCCAACAACTCTGGTTTGTAATCTCAGATTCATCCTCCAATTTTCCCTTTCTCCCTTCTTTCCCTAATATCTAACTAGTAGCCAAGTCCTACTGATTCCACCTCTATAACTTGTCTCAAGTTCAATTCTTTCTCTCCATTTACTCTATTGCTACCCTAGCCCTTACCCTCATCGTCTCTCACCTCGACTTTTGCACTTTTCTC
This sequence comes from Petaurus breviceps papuanus, assembly GCF_028583685.1. Classification (NCBI taxonomy): domain Eukaryota; kingdom Metazoa; phylum Chordata; class Mammalia; order Diprotodontia; family Petauridae; genus Petaurus; species Petaurus breviceps. The sequence goes on along the minus strand of NW_027185697.1, from coordinate 9,987,522 downwards.
CTAATTGGTTTCCTTTCTTCAGCTCTCTTCCTTCTCCAATCAGTCCTCCCTGACATTCCCATTTTCTTTTTCTAAAGTTCATTACTCCCTTTCTCTAAAGAACTCTGGGGCAGCTAGGTGGCACAGTGAATAGAGCACTAGGCCGGGAGTCAGGAGGACCTGAGTTCAAATCCGGCCTCAGACCCTTAACATAAAAACTAGCCATGTGACCTTGGTCAAGTCACTTAACCCCACTTGCCCTCCAAAAAAAAAAAAACTCTAATGGTGTCCTAAGGCCTCTAGAATAAAATACAAACTTTTCCAGCTAATTGCATTTAACACCAGTCATAGCCTGGGTCCAGTTTGCCTTTGCAGAATTATTTTAAGCTCTCTCCTTAATGCATTTGACATTTCAGCCAAACTAGCCCTCTTACCATTCTTCACACCCAGCATTCCATACCATAGGTCTTTACTTAGATTGTCTGCACAGCTTGGAATGTGACCTCTCCTCACTTCCAGCTTTGAGAATTCCCAACTTTCTCTAAACTACAGCTCCAGCTTCTACAAGGTTTTTCCTAATTCCTGCAGCTGATAGTGCCCTGCCCTGATCAGAAATTAATTTGTATTTACTTATACATGTAATGTTTATTTATTTCCAATCATGTAAGTTATTGTCATACAGTAGAATTTATGTGTAATAACAGAAAAACCGATGACTTTGAAATCAGAATAGGCTTGAATCCCATTTCTAATACTAATTGTGTAGCTTTAAGGAAATCACATAACCTCTCTGGGCCTCAGTTTCCCAATCTGCAAAATGACAAGTTTGGACGCTATGACCTTTCAGATTCCTCATTGTTCTCCTCTACAGCCCATCCTCTTCACTCACACAGCCCTGACCCTAGGTTTGTCCTCTTACCTCTCACCTACAATAGCCCCTCGCTGACTCACTACCTCAAACCTCTTTCCTCTTCCATCTACCTTCCCCTCAGCTGCCAACATGATTTTCCTAAAGCATTACTGACTATCTCACTCTTCTGCTTAATAAACTCCAACATGTCTCTTTTATCTCCAGGACAAAGTTCTTTGCTTGGCCTTCAAAACCTTTCAGAACATGAATACTTCCTGCCATTCTAGCTGAGAGTCTTACACTTGACTCCCCTGCACCCGTTTTCCTACCCAAGATCAGCTTCCTGACTTCAGACACCTGCACTCTACCCTCCCTGACCTCTTTTGTCCCAACTGTTCCCTATGTCTGGAATGATCTCCATCCTTCCCTCCACCTCTTCACTTTCCAGTATTCCTTTGAGTCTCAGGTAAAACGCCATCTTCAGGAAGCCTTTCCTGGTGGCCAGAATTGCCAGAGTTGTCTTTTCTAAAATTACCTTTCATTTACTCTGTATGCATCCTGTAGGTATCTTTTTTTTTACTTGCTATTTGCCCCATTAGAGGGTGATCTCCTTGGAGGCAGGGACAAGGTTTAATTTGACTTATTTTTGGTATCTTTAGCACTTAGAACATTAGCCAGAGAAAAAAATGATTTACTAAATTGTTTACAAATTGTTTAGTAAATGCTTCTTGACTGAGTGCCTGACTTTCCTGAAGCCTCTTGAATACAGTGACTGAGTTTTCTCCATCAGGCCTGAGTCCTCTCTACCTGATTTCTTTCCCCCTAGACTTACCTGCCTGGGTCACTCTAAAAGCAAATACCCCCAGAATGAGAAACCAGGCTGAAGAAAACCATCTCCTTCTCCTCTGACACTCCATGATCTTCAGAAGATGTCTACCTGCCTTCTTGTCAACCACACCCCAGCTGGGGGAGGCTTTAGACCCCTTATCCTGTGTCCCAGACAGTACCTAAAAGAGAACCGAGGCCTCCTATGCACCTTTCAAGGCTTCCTCTCTCTATCTACCACCCAGGATGGGGTTGGTTCTGCTGAGGCCCTCCCCTCATCATCACCTAAGAGATCTGTTACTAGACCAAAACTTTTCCTGCCTGGTGGATATGAAGGAGGAAGTGAAACAGAGTCTGGTGAGGGCAGAGGCCCTCAGAGCACAGTCATCATCAGTATTGTTTGGGAGACCCAGAAATGAACTGCTTCAGTTACAACCAGCCAGTCGTCTTTCCTAAATGTTGAACCTTGATATTTTTAGATTTGACTATCTCACCAGGGACCCTTTATTCTGGAGGAAAGATATAGGGAAGAGATGCCATTCCGCCTTTCCTCACACTGCCCTTCAGAAGCCCCTGGTTTAATGGGAAGATAGGATTCCTCCCCTCAGGGAGTCCCTGAGTTCATGGAGCAGATTTTAATGGAGCTACCAGTCTGAAAGGATGCTATTAAGTATAATAACTGTGAATATTACCTGTTAAGGTTGGCAAAGGACTTCATATATATGTTTACCTCTTGTGATCCTCCCAATAATATGCAAGGTAGGCACTATTGTCATCCTCCTTTTTCGGATAAGGAAACTGAACCTGAGAAAGTTTAAATGCCTTTCCCAGGGTGACACCACTAGGGAAAGTCGATGGAAGAATTGAAAGAGAGATAACCCAGTCTTTGTTGATGTTCTAGCCACTGCTCCACACTGTCTTTCAATGATGATTCATTTTATCCTCTCTCCATGTGAACGGCAGGGCTCTGGGTTCTTTCCAGCATCAGGGCACTGAGTCTTAGCTGGCTCCTCTCAGTGCTTGTAGACTCACCATCTGAGTGTCTGGCTCCCTCCATTGTGAGCTTGGGCTGTGCTGCCCTGGCTCATCCCTGACTCTGTGCCTGTACATCACCAGCAAACAACATGTCACTCGTCATATAGTATGTGCTTGTTAAATTCTTGCTGATTGAGCAAACATATACTGTAAAATTTGTGGGACCATTGCCTATGGCTTATGGGCATGCAGTCAAAAAGTCATCTACCATTCTAAAGTCCAAGGCAGAACTAATTATCTTTCTCCCCAACCCTCTATTCCCACCCTCATCATGACTGCTGAAGGCACTTTCATCCTCCGAGTCCCCCAAGATGGCAGCCTCAGGGTCATCCTTGTCTTCCCCCTGGTATTCACCCCACATCTTTATTCTGTTGTCAATACTTGTCATTTCTACCTTTTCTACATCTCCTGCAGTCGCCTTCTCATTGATCTTTGTGCCTCAAGTCTCTCCCCACTACATTCCATCCTTCACACAAGTTCTACCCAGTTAATTCTGAGTAGCTAGGTGTGAGGGGTGATGACTACTTGTCAGTGGGTTCTATTTGGGATTCTTCTTCAAGTTTGGCTTTTCTGTGTGGTAATTGAGGCACCTTCTAAATCTCAAAATCTATGATTCTATAAAAGGAAGAGTGAGCCTGGGCAGTCCTGTTTATAGAGAAGTGCCCTTGTGGAAGGTCTGGTGTCCCAGGATATTCCTTGATGGTTTCCCCTATGGGTCTATACTTGTGATCCCTTACTTTTTGTACATCCTAGAATAGTCTCCTCAACCAGTGCATGTTTCATGTTGCCTGAGTTCTGTGTCAGAGGTCCGAGAAGAGGGAGAACTGGCCTAGAAAAGAGAGAATGTTTCTGGGAAGGCTAATTAGAATAAAGGTTTTAACAGAACCTTCAGAGCTCTTCCCTATTTATTATCCAGGGTATGCCTTTGTTAGATAGAGTTCATCAGACTTTTCCATTCATTGATCAGAGTAAGTAGACATTTCATGTCCTGAAGAAATTGCCCTTGATTAATTCTTTGAATTTTTATAGGTAGTATCACAGTTAACTTTGCAGTTATTTTAACCATTTAAAAACTGTGAAATATTTCTTTCCTAATAGCTCCTCTAAGACAAAGGCTGACCAGATATCCTTCTTCTATTGTATCCCTCACATTAGCTATCTTGGACTTGGGTGCAACATTAGTGATAAAGAAATATTGGAATGCAACAGGCAGACTTCAGCAAAACCTGGAAAGACTTATTTGAACTGATGCTGAATGAAATGAGCAGAACCAGGACAACATTGTCCATAGTAACAGCCACAGTGTGCATTGACTGATTTTGATAGACTTAGCTCTTCTTAGTAATGTAAGAACCTAAAACAGTCCCAAAGGACTCATGATGGAAAATGCCATCCACATCTAGAGAAAGAAATATGGAGAAAGAAATATGCAAGGCAAAGCAGACTATTTCCTTTCTTTGTTATTTTTTGCTTTCTTTCTCATGGTTTCTCCCATTCATTATAATTCTTCTCTACAACATGACTAATGTGAAAATATGTTTAATAGAGACCAATATGAAGATCACATGCCATCTTGGGGAGGGAGGGAGAAAATTCAAAGCTTATGGAAGTGAATGTTGAAAACTAAAAATAAGTAAATTTACCAATTTAAAAAAATATTGGGTTAATGTATGATAACAAGGCTCAGGGAGAGTCAGTGACCTAAACCAAGACTTCGAGTTCATGGAGTTTGTTTCTATACTTCTTCAGACTGAAATTTTCTCACCTCAAGTTACAAATTCAGTATTACTTTGGGGAGAGTGATGGATTCTTCATGCAAAGTAGGGAAAGAGGAAGAGGTGGATGGTTAGAGGGGGAGGAAGTAGAATAGTTTAAGGTTTATTTCTACTCCTATATTCTCCCCCCTGCTAAAATACATAGAAAAGTCCTTATGATAATCAAAGAAATTACTTTGTTTCTTCAATTTCAATTGTTCCCTTTACTAATGTGGAATCTCAGAAACAGAACCAAACACTGGCCAAATATTAGTGTTGAATAAAAATGTGGGCAAGTGACAACTAGGGGAAAGATTCCCAAGTTTATTAATGTGTTGGGAGAATAACAAGGTGAGACATACATTTTGATCCTTGCCACACAAGCTCCAAAATTCCTACAGAATCACTGAATTAAAAATATGAGAAAGAGGGGTGGCCATGTAGCACAATGAGTAAGATCACTGGCCCCAGAGTTGGGATGACCTGGGATCGAATCCGGGCTCAGATACTTAGCACCACACCCAGAAATAACTGGCCGTGTAACCTTGAGCTAGTTACTTAACCCCAGTTGCTTTAAAAAAAAATATGAGAAAGAATCTTGAACAGCTTAGAAGAAAAGAGAATAGTATATTTATCTCAATTATATAAAACCAATTCCTTTTAAATTGTTAGACATTACAGGAGATTAAAAGCTGGGGAGCTTACTGTATAAAATTACAAACTTTTTCAAAACAACCAATAATTATCACTATCAGATTTGAAAAAGGTGCATCAAATCTAAAAGATAAATGCTGAACATAAAAAATTTATAAGGATCATAGCTGAATATTTGTGTCTAATACCTAATTACCACTGTAAAACTCTAGGATGGGTGAACAGTTTGCATACAAGAACCCTAAGAAAGCATAGCAATATGTTGATCACAACTATTCTTTAATAATGAAGGGTTTGTGGTTTGATTTGTGGGGGGGAATTTCACTGACCCAGAGCACCATGTCTCAGTGAATTAATATGTAATTTACTTGTGCAACTGGACAACCTGGTAGTGAATCTTTATGAATTGAGTGAGGTTGGTTTTGGGACAACAGCCATCTCATCCCACAAATATACTTTCTCGAGCTTGGGAGGACCTGCCAGTGTTTCTGCTCTACTGGCAAAGCTTGGAGAAGCCTAGGTCACCAATGCTACAATGGGGCATCAGTAGAGGACATTAGTGGAGGGGGACAACAGCAGCAAAGGAAAAAATGCAAACCTAGATAAAAAACATGAAAAGTACTTTGTAGGAATTTTTCATTTAATCTTGCACGTATATTTTATTTCCCCCTCCCCAATGGAAAGTAAGAATCTTGAAGACAAGGAATTTCCTTTTTTCTATTCATTTTCCAGATACCTAGTGCATAGTAGGAATGTAATAAATAACAATTTTAATAATAGCTAGTACTTATTAAACACTTCAAAGTTTTTAAAGCACTTCAAAAACAGATGATTTTATCCTCACAATAACCTGGGAGGCAGGTGCCATTGTTACCTCCATGTCACAATGAAAGAAAATGTGGCAAAAGTGTCAGGGGCTGGATTTGAACTCAGTTGTTCTTGACTCCAGGACTAATGCTCTGTCAATTGAGCTACATGGGGGCCTTTAAAATGCTTGTGGAATGGAATTGAATCAATAATAAACTAATGCGTTGTTATAGGCATATTATAGAAATGGATTTCTAATTAATCATAAATGGTGGTAAGTGCAGGTTTGTGCTTGCTATTTAAAATGAAATGCAAGTGATGTTTCAAAATGAGATATTTATAACCCATTTCTTTACAAAGTATTCTCCCTTGGCCCCCGAGAAAAGACAGAAATCTTTGTGGTAGAGAGAGATCATTCAGGGACAGCATTAAGAGTAATGTTCAGGGAACCCCAAAGACGATGATTGACTTGTCTAGAGTCTTGCCCTTGGTATGTTCCTCTAGGGCAGAGGAGTAGGAGAAGCAGCAGAAAGAAAAGCTCCTTCTAGCTGACCTGTTGAACCTGTCAACAAAGTAACCTTTAGTGGAAGAAAAGAATTTCTTACTCATAGATAAAACCATATGTTCTTGCTGCTTCCCAAAAAAGTTAATTTTAATAGATTTTCACCCTTCCATCCCATCCCATGCCCTTCCCCACTCTCTTCTATATTGTAGTTCATACATTCTTCCAAACAATTATAGAAATTTCCAGAGGATGCACAGTCTGTTGAAGTACTTGAGAAGCCATTTCATTTGGCTTTCTGTCTCCAAGTAGGGCCACCTCCGACCTCAGAACCTGAGCTCCTAAATCTGAGCAGGCTTCCTCTGGCTTGGAGACCCGCTAGACTTATATGCTTTTCCTGTCACTGAGGGCAATACCCGATAAACTCTCCCTTAAACACTTTCCTAAAAGGGTCCTTTGCCCCCAAATTTCTCATAACAATGATAACAAAAACAATAATAATGGAAGACAGAAGGATAGTGATTTGGCCCAAGACCATTTCTCTCTGAGCCCCATTAGAAAAGATGAGAATAACAAGAAAACCACCCAGGATGGAACCATCAGAATCTCTCTCTTTTGCATGAACAGACAAATGATAAATCTATATACTGGAAGTGCAGACTTCAAAATATTCTTTGAAACTGTAATGGGAATGTAAATTTTAAAGATCTTCCCTGCCCCTAGGCTAAAGTGCACCTGGAGCCTGGGGAGGGAGGCTTGTTTTCAGTAGATACTTTTTGATTGGCCAGTGGGTCCAGAAGGTTGTTACATTCTCTGAGCCAGGAGAAGGCTATATAAGCCCTGATGTGTAGCTTTGTTTTGGGACTCACTTTGAGAAGTGTTCTGTGATTTGATCTGGATTTTGGGAAGCCGTTGACCAGAGCCCCCCGGCTTTGAAAAACAGAGATGTTGAAACCCAGATGTTGATTTGGTATGGATGTAATGGTTGGACAGTTTGGAAAGCTGTCTACTTGATCTGTTTCTGTCTTGATAATTCTTCCTGTATACTTTGAAGTTCAGGGTGCTGACCTTTTTCCCCTGAACGAGGTAAACGATATATGTTTGACTGATTAAAGTAAGCTTGTTAACCCATTTTGAGTTGCTTTCCTTTAACAAAGCAGATCTAAGAACCTGTGTTGGCAGACACCCTGAGGATGCTTGGGGTGCTTGCCGCTGCAGAAAGTCAACCAAGAAATGTTAATAGAATGATCATAGCAAGACCACAGATCAAATGATTGGTCATAATTGCCTGGAAGTAACATTGATGAATAAAATTTTAAATAATCTCTTTAATAGAAGTCAATGTGCCACACCATAGCTTCTGAGCTATATGGAGTGAGAAGCATGAAAATATAGAGACCTAGGTGAGGAAGTAGAAATTTTGTGAGACCACGATCAGGTGCCTGTCATTTCTGACATGTTGTTTGTTATTGGAGTCATATAAGTATTCACTCAGTGAACCTCCCAGGGATGAGCTGACACCCTGATAACTTCATTCAACTGTGAGATGTAGTTATTTTAGTCACTTGTGTACTTCCACAGAGTGCTCAGTATAAAAGAATAATCTTTTCTTGCTGATGATAGTTCCCAACATTATTTATATAAAATCTTCAATGAAGAAGACAAGAAAAAATAACAACATTCCCTTAAGTCAAAAGGGAAGTCTCTCCACTGATGCAGAGGACAGTCTCCCTGCCCTTGTAGATGGACTTTTAAAGAATTGCTCAGGCCAGGGGAAATCATCACCGGGTCTCTTGCTGATGAGACATTCTACCTTTATCTAGAATGGAAATTAAAGAACAGAAGCACAGCATGCTATGGGGCCATACTTGGGACTTTTTAACTGGGTCGAATCAGGCAGAGCTTTCACCCATCTTCAATAATTTCTAGGAACTTCAGGTCACCTCCAGATCCCAGTGTGACATGAGAACAGGACTTTTAAAGAAAAATAATATTAGTTGCCTTTATGTAGAACCTTATGGTCCCATATAAGTATAATAAGGCTCAGTTAGTGCATGATGTCAATCACACCATGGCTTGAGGTGTAAGCTCTACATAGGATAGTTTATTAACACCAAGATGTACTCATCCAGAAACTGAAGACTCCCCCGGGTCTTTGTACTAATGGAATATTAGGACTTGAAGGGACCAGAGGGACCATCTACTTCAACCCTTATGTGCCCTGGATTTCTCTTGAAAAAACTCCTGCCAAGCAGTTATGCAACTTCTTCTCTGAGACCTCTGTCATGCCGAACTCACTGTTTCCTGAGTCAACCCACTTCTCTTTTGAATAGCTCCAATTTTAGAAGATTTCCTTATGAGGAACCGAAATGTGCACCTCTGTAACTTTGACCCTTTGCTCCTACTCCTTTCTGGAGACAAGAACAGATCCTGTTTCTGTGTGTTATGCACATAAACAATATCAAGTCCTACTTAAACCTTCTTTCCTCTAGGATAAACACCTCTGATTTTTCTTAGTGATGCAATCTTTAGCATTTTCATTGCTACTTCTTAATAAAAGAAATAATAGAATAAAATTTGTATTCCTTGCTACCGCAAGGAATGGTGAGCTGAGCTGAGAGCAGGAATGATGAGCTGCCTGCATCGGGACCTGGGCAGGAGACAGGAGCAGCTGCCACCTGCGGGAGGAGAAGGAATCCAGGAGTTCAGAATTCAGCCACAGGAAAAGATAAGAACTGAACAGCAAAGCAGGGGCACTGAGTGTGTTTCCTGGCTGCATCCCACAGTTTGGGACCCAGAGGGAGGATGGACTTGTGACTATGGTGGGTGGGATGAAGTGCCTTGGATCCCCAGGCACCCCACCTTGTTGGTTTTGTTGCCCAGCCCCCTCTCTGTGCTTGGAGGCAGAGGCTGGAGCTGTGTGAGAGGAAGGATACCCCTCCCCCCTCCCCCAGAGAACTTTATTTGAACTCTTGTTTTGAATTGAGGTAATAATGCTATGTACTTTGTGTTTGTTTAAGGCCCAGTGGCCACTTTGGTAACTTTAGTTCTGTACCTTGAAAATGTGACCTAAGAGATGTTTAGTGCTAATTCAAAAGTAAATTGTCTATGCTATGGGCATGAAAGATCTTGGGGCCGAATGTAATGGGAATGCAAATTTGGAAGATCTTCCCTGCCCCTAGGCTAAAGTGCACCTGAAGCCTGGGATGGGAGGCTTGTTTTTCAGTAAATACTTCTTGATTGGCCAGTGAGTCAATAAGGTTGTTACATTTTCTGAGCCAGGAGAAGGCTATATAAGCCCTGATGTGTACCTTTGTTTTGGAGGCTCACTTTGAGAAGTGTTATGTGATTTGATCTGTATTCTGGGAAGCTGTTGTCCAGGGCCCCCCCGGCTTTGAAAAACCCAGATGTTGATTGAGTATGGATGTAATAGTTGTACAGTTTGAAATCTGTCTACTTGATCTGTTTCTGTCTTGATAATTCTGCCTGTATACTTTGAAGTTCAGGGTGCTGACCTTTTTCCCCTGAACAAGGTAAACGATATATGTCTGACTGATTAAAGTAAGCTTGTTAACCCATTTTGAGTTGCTTTCCTTTATCAAAGCAGATCCAAGAACCTGTATGGGCAGCAAACCCTGAGGACGTGCTTGGGGTGCTTGCTGCTACACCAACCCAGTCCATGCCAGCCAACAAGAATCATCAGACTCTAGTTGGCTTCATTCTTTGATGCTTCCTCAACATTTTCTATGACACCTGGCTAATTATCATCCTCTTTGTCAATGTCTTCAGGCTTGGGTGCTTTACTATGCCACACTTGCCTTGGGAACTGTTCAGCTAACTCTGTAAAACTTGTTAAACTGTCAACTCCAAATTGACTTAATATTCTAGGAAGCATTTCTGTTATTGGCTTTGCTTCTGCATGGCAAGTGATTGCAAAGGTGTTGATGGAGAGAGAAGCCTGGACTTTGGCATTGAAATGAATAATCACCCCATCATTTTAAATCATGCTCATCTCTTCAATAGCAGTAATATTATTCATAGTCAACTTTTTGAGAGAAATCTGAACTTTCTTCTCTTCTGCTGTGGCTGTTCTGTGCACCATCTTGTCTTTTCTGCATGTGGTGCCCTTGCCTCCTATCTGGACCTGAGCCTGAAACTTGACCAATTTCCTCTTGATTCATGCTGCTGGTGGATATGGAATTGAGGTGGGGGCTTCTTCTGTTGGCAACATGCAGCAAATATAATTATAATTTCAAATGATATGAAAATGTTTCTGTTATCTCTATGAAGATAAAAAGGTGTTAGAACATGGAGATAAGGCACAAAATGGTTAAGAAACAGCGAAAGCCTATGTAAGATGGTGAATAGAGAGCTTCTTAGTATCTTAATCAAATTAAGTTACCAGACTTATATTAAAAATATCCCAACACACCTTGAATACTTATTGCCAATCCACTGGCAGTGATCTCTGAAAAATAATGGTCAATGAGAGAGGACTGCAGGTCTGGAAATGGACATATGAACCAATTTTTAAAGGGAAGGTCATGGATACTTTGTACCAATGTAATGCGAATGTAAATTTTAAAGATCTTCCCTGCCCCTAGGCTAAAGTGCACCAGAAGCCTGGGGAGGGAGGCTTGTTTTTCAGTAGATACTTTTTGATTGGCCAGTGGGTCCAGAAGGTTGTTACATTCTCTGAGCCAGGAGAAGGCTATATAAGCCCTGATGTGTAGCTTTGTTTTGGGACTCACTTTGAGAAGTGTTCTGTGATTTCATCTGAATTCTGGGAAGCCATTGTTGAGAGTCCCCTGGCTTTGAAAAACCCAGAATGTGGAAACCCAGATGTTGACTGGGTATGGATGTAATGGTTGGACAGTTTGAAAATCTGTCTACTTGATGTTTCTGTCTTGATAATTATGCCTGTATACTTTGAGGTTCAGGGTGCTGACCTTTTCTCCTGAACAAGGTAAAAGATATATGTCTGACTGATTAAAGTAAGCTTGTTAACCCATTTTGAGTTGCTTTCCTTTAACAAAGCAGATCCAAGAACCTGTGGTAGCTGCAAACCCTGAGGACGCTTGGGGTGCTTGCTGCTACAACCATAAGCCAATGAACTGAACTTGAACTACCAACACAATTCTATCAAACATTACTAAAGTGCCTCCTCGCCTCTCCCCCCTTTATTCTGTACCACCCAAGCTATCCTGGGTGTAGGAAAATCACAGTGAGGAACTCTCTCTACCAGTGAAGATTTGAACTCTACATTTATATCTTAGAGAGCTTCATGGGAATCTGAGAGTGACTTGTTCAGGATCATGCAGACAGTATGAGACTTTTTTTTTGAGACATAAATATTTGTTTTATTTCCTAATGGGGGCAGAGTGAGAATCAGTAGAACTATTATCCAATTTGCTCTCTACTGTACACACCCACCCACTTTCTCATACACCCACACACAACACATTTGTGAACACACAAAAACCCTCAAAGCTGAACCAATACTTCTTATTTTGACCAAAAGAGTAGATCCTGGGAGTAGTTCAAAGAGCAAAATTAACTGACAGAAAAATGCTGAACAAACAATATCATTATTATACAAAATATTTATATTGCTGAAGTATTAACATGAGATGTTCTTACATGGGATACTTGAATCCAGATCTTCCTAACTTCAAGACAGGGCCTCCTCTGTTAACTATAAGAAGCTACCTCTTACTTTGATAATGACAGGTATTTAATATATATTTGTGGTAATTAGTTGAAAGGGATTAGTGACTGATTTGTGAGCATCTAGCAAGGGCAGATTGATCACTAAGAGCCACCATGGTTTGTGATGAGTTGGATGAAACCATATATGGCATGTTCAACAAATATAGAGATCATTCAAAGCCAGGAAGGATAGCTAATGCCATTGGATGACTATAAATAAAGCAAATGACCCAATCAGATGCCAAAAGATGTTCAAAGGGCAGAGCAACAGGCAGAATATGATAAGATGAAATTTCATAGGAGTTTTGCATGTTGTGTCACTCAATAGAAGGAAAGTTTAATGAGAGCAGGGAATATTTTTTCTTCTGTTTGTGTTACAAGTATCTAGCAATACACTAATCAGTCCTTGACAAATGTTTGTATAATTGGATTGGATCAGATTTTAATACAAGTAAATGTTTTCTCATAGTTGAATAAAAAATGGTAATAAGTATAAGACATTAATATGTACATACACACAATGTTTTCTGGAGAAAAAAAGACAGGGCATTTAGTAGAGAGAAAGTCCAATATAGGTCAACAATGTGACTTGGCCAGGGAGACAGAGAAAAAGGCCAAAGTAGTCTCCAACTGTACTATAATTAATTAATTGTTGATCAATAATCATATTATATCCACAATTAATAAAAATAATTGACAACATATACATAGCACTCCAAAGTTTGACTGGCCATTTATACGCTTCATATTACTGTGAGATAAGTGCTATTATTATTCCCCTTTTACAGATGAACATACTGAGTCTTGGAGAAGTTGACTTGCCCAGTACATTATTGAGAAGTTTTTTGATCAGGTATACTTTGGACTCCATAGCATCTGTGTCCCACTTTGACCCTGAGATTCTGGAATTCTCTTCTCAAACATTTTCACGCAACCAGTTACTGAGGTTGCTATAACAGCATCTCCTGGTCTCTCGAGGGCTCCCCATCCAATATCTTTCTGTCATCTCTCTCTTATTACATGCATACCTGCCTTCCTCTTCCTCCATGCTATGAAGGCCCCAGCACAGCTTAGCAGTAGGATGACAGCCAATACAATGCCCAGTGCCAGGTCCCAAGGCTTCTCCATTGTGGGCTTTTCAGGGACTATAGGGAGAAAGGATAGAATGTAAGTGTGGGTACATTCAATGGAAGAAGGAGGAAAGGAATGGAACTACACTCTGGGGATGTGATGAGAGTGTCTGGCTGAAGCACTTGCCTGGATACACAGCAGGGGTCTTCAGCGCAATGTGTTCCACCACACAGGTATAACCTCTACCTGAGTCGTCTGGTGAGAGCTCTAAGGTAACTTGGAGGTAGAAGGTGTTATCCATATTGGGCAGGATGCCACTGGAAGTCTCCTTTCCCCATATACCAAGCTTCCCATCCTTCTCCCAACGCAGCAGGATGGACTGAGGGTAGAAGTCTCTGGCTGTGCAAGAGAGAATGATGCTGCCTCCTTGGTTGACATGGCGAGATACAGTCACCTCAGGGGGCGCTGGGAGCAGAGATCAAGAAAGAAGGCATCATGTCACTATCTAAGTGAATGTTTCGTGCTTCCCTAGTTTCTACCTTTATTGACGTCCCTGGTCTCCACAATGTAGCATCCATTTTCCTATTGGACCCAATGGATCCATCAGTCCCTTGAGAGTAGCATGATACTTTATACCCATTTGTATCTCCTTGCACACCCAGGAGAGTGCTAGATAAACACTAGTTACAGAGTCAGCATCTGATGTCATTGATGACCACATCACCAGCAGCTTTCTAAACCATCTTCAAGTAGTTTGATCTGCTATGATGGATTAAGAATAGAGTCTTCTACAACAGGTCAATATTCCACATGATCCATGATTTCATCAGTGTGGGTCCTTCTAATGGTGAACATATCAAACAGTTTATGTTTACTAGGTTATCTTTCATGAGTTTCTTTTACTGCCCTCTTAAACCCCAACAAAATAAAAAACATTATTTTGTGCCCAAATTCCTGGTCATGATGTTCTAAATTTGTCTAGATGACTCACTAGACAGCACACACAAAGCCCATCATTCTTGGGGCTATACATAAAGTTTTTCCAGCTTGGCAGGACACAGCAGAATTCTATTCAACTTCCATAGCCTTTGAGCTCCTAGGATATCACTCGTGCCTTTATGAGGCAGGTGGGAGGAGATGAACTTAAACAAAAGAAATAAAGAAAGATGGAAAGAAAGACAGAAAGAAGAAGGAAAGAAAGAGAATAAAGAAAAGGGGTGTAATGGGAATGTAAATTTTTAAGATCTTCCCTGCCCCTAGGCTAAAGTGCACCTGGAGCCTGGGGTGGGAGGCTTGGTTTTCAATAGATACGTTTTGATTGGCCAGTGGGTCCAGAAGCTTGTTACATTCTCTGAGCCAGGAGAAGGCTATATAAACCCTGATTTGAGACTTTGCTTTGGGGCTCACTTTGAGAAGTGTTCTGTGATTTGATCAGATGAGACTCCGGGAAGCCGTTTTTGAGAGCCCCCCAGCTTTGAAAAACCCAGATGTTGATTTGGTATGGATGCAATGGTTGGACAGTTTGGAAACCTGTCTACTTGATCTGTTTCTCTGTCTTGATAATTCTGTCTGTATACTCTGAAATTTGGGGTGCTGGCATTTTTTCCCTGAACTAGGTAAACGATATATGTCTGACTGATTAAAGTAAGCTTGTTAACCCATTTTGAGTTGCTTTCCTTTAACAAAGCAGATCCAAGAACCTGTGGTGGCAGCCACCCTGGGGACACTGGGGTGCTTGCTGCTACAAGGGGGAAAAGAGGAAAAGGGAAGAAAAGGGACAGAAAGAAATGAAAGGAGGTAAGAAAGAAGAAAAAGTAGAAAGGTAAAAGGAAGAAGGACAAAGAGATGGAAGGAAAGGAAGGTAAGTAGGAAAGAAAGAAGGATGGCATGTGAAAAAGTAAAAGAAAAAGAAGTAAATGAGAAAAGAAAGGAAGAACACAGAAAGCATGAAAAAGGGAATCTCAAAATTTCTCACATTCTCTGATTTACCCATTGTAAGTTGGAGCTAAGTTCAGAAACTATAGATAAAAGATGTTCCACTAGGGTTCCTGTTGACATACAGAAAGATGGGGGTGAATCCTGGGAGGAGATGGGAAGAAGCAAACACTCACCGTTATCCTTTAAGCTTTTGTACCCAATGATTTTCTTCATCATGTCAACACAATATTTATTCATGTAGCGTTTCCTTATATCTGTCCAGAAGGGGCTATCCAGAACATATTGGTATTTTTTGAATTCAGGCTTTAAATTTTCCCACTGCCCATCTTCTTCTTCTATCCTGTAATATTCCTCTCCATCCCAAATTAAATGGACATGGCTCTTTATCTTTATGTCGTTGTCTATTTCACAGTCTGCAAGGAGTTGCCCTGTGTGGTTTCCTGTGGAAAGACATTGGAGTGGGCTCTTCTGGGACTAGTATAGAGAGGGAGACCAGTAAGTAGGATCACCTACACCCCATCCCTAAACAGAGGGTCTAAACATGGCCATACACCCCCTAGCCTCAGAGTTCAGGTTAGGAGAGAATAGTGAAATTTCTTGGGATGGAAGGAGAGGTGTCATAGAAGAATTATAGAAAGAGATGGTGACCCAGGATGTAGGACCTCCTGAATGAAGCCTAAGGCTCAAGGATGTATTCCTTAATTCCTTTCTCCAGGTTAGTAAATAACAATGGACTGGGACAAGGACATCCATTTCAGTGGTATGATCTCCTGGGGATTCATCTAGTGGACTTGGAAGAGAAATAGACAAGGGATGATGAAAACAGGGTAGATGAATGGGTCTGACTTACTGTTATGGTTAGTGTCATTCTTTGCTAGGTAGTGCATTACCCAGCGGACATGCTGCTCATGGTACACCAATAAATCACGCATCTCAGTGATGTAATTGACTCCCACTGCTTTGGGGGTCCAGGGTATCTTGAAAAAAGTTTGCTGCTGTATAGTGTTGTAGGATACAATTTCAATATCATCAATGAAGCTAATTCCACTTAGTTCCAAGAGAGAGTAGGTTGTGCCCACTGCAGTGAACTGACCCACATGCTTGTGGTGAACTGAATTATTAGAAAAAAGAAAAAAAGAGAACATGGTATTTCAGGTAACCAGAGGACCAGTGTTTCCTCTAATTCATTTCTTTGCCCTTCTTCTGTCCCCCACCATCTGTAAGGGGAACTATACAAATGATTCCAAAATCTAAATTTCTAACTCTCTCTCTCTTCCTCTCTCTTTCTCTCCCAAAGGATCCCAGGTAGGTAGTGTAGTGGATAGAAGAGTGTGATTGTACTTAGGAAATCTGAAGTTGAAATCCAGCAAGACACACTTAAACTGTGCAACCCTGGGCAAGTCACTTAAGCTCTTCAGTTTGCTTTTCAATAAAATTAGCACAATTTTGACACCTAAGTCTCCAAGTTCTTGTGATGATCAGATGAAACATTTGTAAAGAGCTTACCACAGTGCATGGCAGGGAACAGGGGCTTAATATATGCTTATTTGAAAAAAACCCTTTCTTTTGGTCATCTCCAATTATATTGCCTATAGGTAGCTGAAACACAACATGTCAAAAACAGAACTCATTATTTTCCCTCCTAAACCCACTTGTCTACCTAACTTTCCATTTCTGTCAAAAACATAATGAATATTCCAGTGACTCAGGTTTGTAATCTCAGATTCATCCTTGAGTTTTCCCTTTTTCCCTTCTTTCCATAATATCTGACAAGTGGCCAAGTCCTACTGGTTCCACCTCTACAACTTCTCTCAAATTCAATTCTTTCTCTCCATTTACTCAACTGCTCCCCTAGTCCTTACCCTCATCCCCTGTCACCTGGACTTTTCCATTTTCCTCCTAAATGGTTTCCTTTCTTCAGTTCTCTTCCCTCTCCAATCAATCTTCCCTGACCTTCCCATTTTCTTTTTTTTTTTTAATTTTTTTTCCTTCCCATTTTCTTTTTCTAAAGCTCATCACTCTCTTTCTCTAAAGAAATCTAGTTACCCCCTAAGGCCTCTAGGATAAAATACAAACTTTTCCATTTAATAGCATTGAACACCAGTCATAGCCTGGGTCCAGTTTACCTTTGGAGAATTATTTTATAGTTCTCTCCTTAATGCATTTAACATTTCTGACTCCCTGGCCTTCTTACCGTTCTTCACACCCAGCATTCCTTCCCATCGTTTTCCTGAGACTGTCTGTGCAGCCTGGAATGTGACCTCTCCTCACTTCCCCCTTTGAGAATGCCCAACTTTTTCTGAACTACAGCTCTAGCTCCACCTCCCACAAGGTTTTTCCTAATCCCTGCAACTGAGAATGCCCTGCCCTAATCAGAAATTAATTTGTATTTACTTATATATGTAATAATTATTTATTTCCAATCATGCAAATTCTTGTCACACAGTAGGGAATTTATATGGAATAGCAGAAAAAACCTTGGCTTTGGAATCAGAAGAACTAAGTTTGAATCCCTTTTCCAAGACTAAATGTGTGACTTTAAGAAAGTCACATAACCTCTCTGGGTCTCAAGTCCAAGTTTGTAAAATGACCTTTCAGATCCCTTATTATTCTCCTCTATATTCCGTCTTCGTCACTCACACAGCCCTTACCCTAGTTTAGACCCTCATGCCTCTAATGTACAATAGCCTCTCACTGGTCTCCCTACCTCAAGCCTCTTCCCTCTGATTTTCCTAAAGCATTACTATCTCACTCTTCTGCTTAATGAACTCCAACATCTCTCTTTTATCTCCAGTGTAAAGTTCTTTGCTTGGCCTTTAACACCTTTCAGAACATGAATACTTCCTGCCATTCCAGCTGAGAGTCTTACACTTGACTCCCCTGCACTCATTTGTCTACCCAGGAGCAGCTTCCTGACTTCCCCTCACCTGCACTCTACCTTCCCCAAACCCCTTTGTCCCAACTGTTCCCTATGTCTGGAATGATCTCCATCCTTCCCTCCTCACTTCCCAGTATTCCTTTGAGTCTCAGATAAAACGCCATCTTCAGGAAGCCTTTCCTGGTGGCCAGAATTGCCAGAGTTCTCCTTTCTAAAATTACTTTTCATCTACTCTGTATGCATGCTGTAGGCATCTTTTATTTACTTGCTCTCTGCCCCTTTAGAGGGTGAGCTCCTTGGAGGCAGGGAAAAGGTTTTATTTTATTTATCTGTTGGTGTCTTTAGCATTTAGAATATAAGTACAGTGTACAAATTGTTTAGTAAATTGTTTACAAATTGCTTAGTAAATGCTTGTTGACTGAGTTCCTGCCTTTCCTGAAGCCTCTTGCATACAGTGAGTGACTTTCCCCATTAGACCTGAGTCTCCATGTTCTTTCTCTTCTCTACCTGATGTCTTTCCCCCTAGACTTACCTGCCTGGGTCATTCTAAAAGCAAATACCCCGAGAATGAGAAGCCAGGCTGAAGGGAACCATCTCCTTCTCCTCTGACACTCCATGATCTTCAGAAAATGACTACCTGCCTTCTTGTCAACCACACCTCAGCTGGGAGAGGCTTTAGACCCTTTTTCCTGTGTCCCAGGCAATACCTAAAAGGGAACTGAGGCCTCCTTTGAGTCTTTCAAGGTTCCTTTCTCTATCCCCACCCAGGCTGGGGTGGGTACTGCTGAGGCCCTCCCCTCCTCTCATTGTCACCCAAGAGATCTGTTACTAGATCAAAACTTTCCCTGCCTGGAGGATATGAGAGAGGAAGTGAAACAGAGTCTGTGGTGAGGCCAGAGCCCCTCAGAGCACAGTCATCATCAGTACTGTTCAAGAGACCCAGAGATTGGCTGGTTCAATGCCAACCATCAAGTTGTCTTTCCTAAATGTTTGTTGAATCTAGACACTTAGGTCTGACAAGATCACCAGAGAGACTTTATTCTGAGGGAAAGATATAGAGAAGAGATCCCATTCCCCCTTTCCTCACACTGCCCTCAGGGAGCCCCTGGTTTAATGGGAAGGCAGGATTCCTCCCCTTTGGGAGTTCCTGCATTTATGGGGCAGATTTTAATGGAGGTACCAGTCTGAAAGGATGCTACTGAGTATAATGAAGTGAATCTTACTCTTTAAAGTTAGCAAAGGCTTCATATATATGACTATCCCATTTGTCCCTCACAATCAGCTTTGAGGCAGGAACTATTATTATCCTTTTTTAGATAAGGAAACTGAGTCTGGGAGAGGTTAAATGCCTTTCCCAGGGTGACACCACTAGTATGGAAAGGTCACCCTGCCTTTGTTGATGTTCTTACCACTGCTCCACACTGTCTTTCAATGATGATTCATTTTATCCTCTGTCCATGTGAATGGCAGGGCTCTGGGTTCTTTCCAGGATTAGGGCACTGAGTCTTAGCTGGCTCCTCCAAGTGCTTGTAGACTCACCATCTGGGTGTCTGGCTCCCTCCATTGTGAGCATGGGCTGTGCTGCCCTGGGTCATCCCTGACTCTGAGTCTGTGCATCAATAACATACAGGACATCACTTGTCATACAGTAGGTGCTTATTAAATTCTTGCTGATTGAGTGAACATATACTATAAAATCTGTGGGATCATTGCCTATGGCTTATGGGCATGCAGGAAAAAGTCATCTACCATTCTAAAGTCCAAGCTGAGCTAATTATCTTTCTCCCCAAATCTTCTCTATTCCCACCCTCATCATTACTGCTGAAGTCACTTCCATCCTCCAAATTCCCCAAGATGGCAGCCTCAGGGTCATCTTTGACTCCTCCCTGGCATTCACCCCATATCTTTACTCTATTGTCAATACTTGCCATTTCTACCTTTTCTACATCTCATATTAATCCTCTTCTCCCCTCCATATGCCCACAACCCTTAAACAGTCCTTTATTATCTCTCACATACATCACTGCAGTCACCTTCTCATTGACCTTTCTTCCTCAAGTCTCTCCCCACTACATTCCATCCTTCCCACTAGTTCTACCCACTCAATTCTGAGTAGCTAGGAGTGAGGGGTGATGACTACTTGCAATGGGTTCCATTTGGGATTCTTCTTCAAGTTTGACTTGGTCCAGGTTGTAGTTTAGGCACCTTCTAAATTTCAAAATCTGATTCTATAAAAGGAGAAATGAGCCTGGGTAGTCCTGTTTATACATAAGTGCCCTTGTGGGAGCTCCGGTGTCCCAGAATATTCCTTCGATGTTTTCCCCTATGGGTCTATACTTGTGATCCCTTATTTTTTGTACATCCCTAGAAGAGCCTCCTGAACCAGTGCATGCTTCATGTTGCCTGAGTTCTACATCAGAGGGCCTAGAAGAGAGAGAATGTGTCTGGCAAGGCTAGTTAGAGTGGTTGATAGAGGTCATCAGACTTTTCCATTCATTGATCGGAGTAAGTAGACACTTTGTGTGCTGAAGTAATTGCCCTGGGTTAATTCTTTGAATAATTATAGGTAGTATCACAGTTAACTATGCAGTTATTTTAACCATTTAAAAATTGTGAAATATTTCATTTCTTATAGCTCCTCAAAGACAAAGACTGACCAGATATCCTTCTCCTCTTGTATCCCTCACATTAGTTAGCTTTGACCTGGGTGCACAATTAGTGCTAAAGAAATATTGGAATACAACAGGCAGACTTCAGCAAAACCTGGAAAGACTTATTTGAACTGATGCTGAATGAAATGAGCAGAACCAGGAGAACATTGTACATAGTAACAGCCACAGTATACATTAACTGATTTTGATAGACTTAGCTCTTCTTAGCAATGTAAGAACCTAAAACAATTCCATAGTACAGCATGACTAACGTGAAAATATCTTTATTAGGGACCTATATGTACAGCCTATATCAGATTGCATACCACCTGGGTGGGGGTAGAGAAGTTAAAACTTACAGAAGTGAACATTGAAAACTAAAAATTAATTAATTAATTAATTAAAAAAATAAATATTGGATTAATGTGTGATCACAAGACTCGGGGAGAATCACTGACATAAACCAAGACTTAGAGTCCATGCAGTTTGTTTCTATACTTCTTTAGACTGAAGTTTTCTCACCTCAAGTCACAAACCCAGTATGATTTGGGGGAGAGTGATGGATGCTTCATGAGAAGTGGGGGAGAAGGGAGACATGGTTGGTGAGAGGGCAAGGAAAGAAATCAGACTAAGGTTTATTTCTACTCCAATATCCTCCACCTGCTAAAATACATAGAAAAGTCCTTATGATAACCAAAGAAAGGACTTTGTTCCTTCAATTTCAATTGTTGTCTTTACTAACATGGAATATCAGAAACAGAACCAAACACTGGTAAAATATTAGTGTTGAATAAAAATGTAGACAAGTGAAAACTAGAGGAAAGATTCCCGAGTTTATTAGTGTTGTTGGGAGAATAATATGGTGAGACATAAATTTTAATCCTTGCTTTCTTCTGGATCATTGAATTAAAAATATGAGAAAGAATCTTGAACAGCTTAGAAGAAAAGAGAATAGTATATTTATCTCAATTATACAAAACCAATTCCTTTTAAATTATTAGACATTAGAGCAGATTGAAAGCTGGAGAATTTATTGTATAAAATTACAAACTTTTTCAAAACAACCAACAATTATTAAGATCAGATTTGAAACAGGTGCATAAAATATAAAAGATAAATGCTGAACATATAAAATGTATAAGGAACATATGTGCATATTTGAGTCCCATGCCTAATCACCACTGTAAAACTCTAGGATGGGTGAATAGTTTACAAACAAGAACCCTAAGTAAGCATAGTAGAGTATGTTGATTAAAACTATTCTTAAATAATTGAAGGGTTTGTGATTTGCTTTTGTGGGTGGGCCCTTCACCGACACAAACCACTATGTCTCAGTGAATTAAGACGTAATTTGCTTATGCTACTGGACAACCTGGTAGTGAATATTTATGAATTCAGTTTGATTAGTGTTGGGAGAACAGTCATCTCGTCCCATAAATGGACCTTATTGAGCTTGGGAGGACCTGCCAGTGTTTCTGCTCTACTGGCAAAGCTTAGAGAAGCCTAGATCACCAATGCTACAATGAGGCATCAACAGAGGACATTAGCGGAGGGGGACAATGGCAGCTAAGGGAAAAATACAAACCTAGATAAAAAAACATGAAAAAGTACTTTGTATGAATTTTTCTTTTAGTATTGCATGTATACTTTGCTCCACCCTCCGTAATGCAAAGTAAGAGTCTTGAGGACAAGGAATTTCCTTTTTTGTATTTATTTTCTAGATACCTCGTGCATAGTAGGAATGCGATAAATAACAATCATAAGAATAGCTAGCATTTATAAAACACTTTAAAGTTTTCAAAGCACTTCACAAATAGATTTTTTGATCTTCACAATAACTTGGAGGCAGGTGCCATTATTATCTCCACTTCACAATGAAAGAAAATGAGGCAAAAGTGTCAAGGGCTGGATTTGAACTCATTTGTTCTTGACTCCAGGTCTAATGCTTTGTTAATTGAGCTACATGGGGGCCTTTAAAATGCTTGTGGAACAGAAATGAATCAAGAATAAACTAATGCATTTTATAGGCATATTATACAAATGAATTTCTTATTAAGTGTAAATGATTTTATTTTGTGCATGCTATTTAAAATGAAATGTATAATAATGTTTCAAAATTAGATGTTCATAACGTATTACATTTCGAAGAATTCTGCCTTGGCTGCCATGTAAAAAGACAATAATCATTCTGGTAGAGAGATGAACCAGGGAAAGCATTAAGACTATTGTGCAGGAAACTCCAAAGAAGATAGTGATTAACTTGCCTGGAGTCCTCTCCTTGGCATATTCCATTCCTCTACTGTGGTGGAAGAGTAGGAGAAGCAGTAGAAGGAAAAGATCCTTGCAGCTGACCTGTTGAACCTGTAAACAAAGACCTCGAGGTTGCTTTTCCCATCCAATTTCATTCCCTCCCCACTATCCTCTGCATTCCCATTGAAGTTCATACATTCTTCCAAACAAGTAGAGAAATTTTCAGAGGATGCACAGGCAGGTGAATCACTTGAGAAGTCATTTCATTTGTCTTCCTGTCTCCAAGCAGGGCCACCCTGACCTCAGAACCTGAACTCCTAAATCTGACCAGGGTTCCTCAGATTTAGAAACCCATTTGTCTTGTATGCTTTTCCTGTCACTGTGGGCAATGTCCAATAAACTCTCCCTTAAACACTTTCCTAAAAGTGCCCTTTGCCCCCAAATTTCTCACAATAATTATAATACCAATAACAGAAGCAACAATAATAATAATGGAAGATAATAGGATAGTGACTTGTCTCAAGACCATTTCTCCCTGAGCCCCACTCGAAAAGATGAGAACAAGAAAACCACAACACCAACAATGGGACCATCAGAATCTCCCTTTTTTCATGAACAGCCAAATGATAAAATCCACATACTGAAAGCAGAGATCTCAAAAGATCCTTGAGAACGCAACCTATAAATAGTATTCGAATGCATGACCACAGATTAAATGATTATCCACAATTGCCTGGAAATAACATTGATTCATAAACAACTAAATAATATTCCAATAGATGTCATTATGCCACATGGTAGTTTCTAAGGTATATGGAATGAGAAGCTAGGAAACTATAGAGGCCTTGAAAAGGAGATGGAAATTAAGTGGGAGCAGGATGAGGTGCCTGTCCTTCCTGTCGTATTACTTGTTGTTGGAGTCATGCTAAGTATACCCTCAGTGAACTTCCAGGAGATGAACTGATACCCTAATATCTTCATTCAACTATAAATTGTAGCTATTTTAGTCACTTCTGTAGTGTTCCACAGAGTGTTCATTATAAGAGAATAATATATTCTTGCTAATTGTTCCCAAGGTTATTTCTATATGGTTTTCATTGAAGACAAAAAAGTAACAATAACAATCCCTTATATCAAATGGGTACCCTCTACACTGATGCAGAGGACAGTCTCTCCCTGCCTTAGTAGATGGACTTTTCATGAATTGCTGAGGCCAAAGGAAATCATCACCAGTTCTCTTGGTGATGGGACACTCCACTTTTATCTAGAATAGAACTCAGAGAACAGAAGCACAGAATATTATGGGGGCCATACTTGGGGCTTTCCAGCTGGGTGGAACTTGGCAGAGCTTACACCCTTCTTTAATAACCTCTAGGAACTCCAGGTCACCTCCAGAACCCAATGTGACATGATAACAGGATTTCCATGGAAAAATAATAATAGCTCATTTTATGCCATATATGTATGATAAGGATTAGCTCATCAGTGCATGATATCAATAACACCATGGCTAGAGGTTTGAGATCTAGATAGAGTAGTTTATTAAGACCAAGACATACTCATCCAGAAACTGAAGACTCCATGGGTCTATGTGCTCATGGAATCTTAAATCTGGAAGTAACAATAGGGACTATCTAGTTCAGCCCTTACATGAACTGAATTTCTTTTGACAAAATTTTTGCCAAGCAGTTTTGCAACTTCTTCTTGGAGACCTCAGCAAAGCTGAACTCACTGCCTCCTGAGTTAGCCCACTCCCCTTTTAAACAGCTCTAATTTAGGAAGATTTCCTTATGAGGAAACTAAACTTGCATCTCTGTAACTTTTACTCATTGCTGCTACTTCTTTCTCTCTTCTGGAGAAAAGAACAAGTCAGATCCTCTCCTGTGTGTCATGAATAGGAATAATATCAAGTCCTACCTAACCCTTCTCTCCTCTAAGATAAACATCTCAGATTATCCTTAGTACACAAGCATTTTCATTTCTACTACTTGAGAAAAGAAACTGACAGTACAAGATTTGTATTTCTGGGTCTCATCTCTAGATATAGAAATAATGGGCTCTTGACTAAGAATGGATTATGTTTAAATAGGTCTGTGAAATGCAGTTGCTTGGAGTTTGGGGGATCAAATCAAAGGAACTTCAAGTGGAAATTGGAGTGGGAAGGAGAAAAATGCCAACATATATTTCCCCAATCATTCAGAAACTGCATAGTAGTAGATATGATCTAGTACATAGAATATACAATGTTTTATAGGAGACAACATTTAAGAAGAAAAGAAATAAAATCAGTGTTCTTATATGGCTGTGTTCGAGTGTGTTAAATATGACATAAACGATTAGAGATATTAATGTGTATCACTATGAGAGAAGAAGATACTTCTAGCTGACTTGTTAAACCTGTGGGAAAAGGTCTCTAGGTAATCCTCTTTTTATATTTCCATGACCAACCTAGCCATTCACCATCCTCATGGAAAAAGTAGAGACAAAGGAGATAAGAGTTCTGGAATTTCTTCTGTCAGGAAAACCATGTATTTACAAGGAAGCAAATTAGACCTTATCAACATTTTACTGTAAAGAACTCTGGATTTTGAGTAAAAAAATTGTCCTAATGCTAGACCTGTTATTTATTCCTTTTTTCCCCGGGTCAGTCACTTTCTCTTTCCAAGTTTACTCAATATTTAAATAGGGGTTATTTGGTCTTTTTTGGAGGGGGGAGGGCAGGGCATTTGGGGTTAAGTGACTTGCCCGAGGTCACAGGGCTAGTAAGTGTGTCAAGTTTTTGAGCCTGGATTTGAACTCAGGTCCTCCTGATTCCAGGGCTGGTGGTCTGTTCACTGTACCACCTAGCCACTCCCAATTTACTCAATATTTAAAATGCACTAGAGTATTCCTAAAATTTCTATGAATTCTAAATCTTATGAATATTGTGATATCACTGAGATTTGGAGGGATGTGGTTCATATCTGCACTAGAAGCTAAATCTAATTTAAAGAGAAAAAATAAAATTTATAACACACAGTCTTACGAAATTCACAATTGGGAGGGA
This sequence comes from Petaurus breviceps papuanus, assembly GCF_028583685.1. NCBI lineage: Eukaryota > Metazoa > Chordata > Mammalia > Diprotodontia > Petauridae > Petaurus > Petaurus breviceps. The sequence continues at coordinate 9,961,573 of NW_027185697.1, read as the reverse complement.
GCTTGGGAGCATAAGGGTGATGGCTAATGGTGGGAGAAACACAGAGTATCACAGTGGGAAAATACTCTAGACCATACAGTCAGAAACAGTAAATAGGTAATGTATTTGAGAAATAGAATATGAATGTGATACACTGTCATGATATGCTACTGATGGGGGACTTTATCAGGAAAAATATTGGAGATCGTCTAAAATCACAGCACATAAGAATTTCTTGCCTTACTGACAAATTTTTTCTTTCTTTTTTGATGTTTCATTGCATCTGATATTCAGTGTAACTGTAGTCCCCAACTTGCTTAAGAAACGAGGCAAATATTTTTAATTATCTGCTCCCCCGAGCCAAGTTTGGTCATATTTTCAGCTTAACATAATTCTTTTTTTTTTTTTTACAAAAACTTATGTCATCAAAATCCTCGGACTCTTCTTTGTTGAATTATCATTATCATGACTGAAGCATTGAGGCCACAAGACTGTGGTTCTCTCTAAGCAAAAATGATTCTGGCATTTTAATCAAAAGAGCAATCATGTGTTGAATAATGATGATATACTTTGAAGGAGCTGTGATCTCTTTGATGTCAATGATTCCTTTAGTGATACCTCCTGCCACTCCTCCATGTATAACTTCTTTCAAAGGTCAAGGGAACCTGTTCTGTAGCCCTGATTCTGAGCAATAAATAAGAAATTGATTATTGAAGTAAAATTGATGAGGATCTTAAGAGGCAGTGACAACACCTTTCTCGCATTCATGATAGATAAAGAATTGAAAGTGAGACCATTTCTGATGGCATCATAGATTTTTAGATAGTGAATGTCAAAGCTTTTAGAGAAATAATAGCATCCCCTTGCCCCACAATTCTATTAGGAAAATTCAATCAAGATAGAAGAAATACACTCTAAAACATAATTATAATAAAGGAGAAAAGGAGAGAAGATGTTTAAAAGTTCAACATGGCTACACAGGTTAATCATCTCCCCATTTAGCTTTTCCAAAGACATTTATCAAAAATGGAAGAATCTGGCAACTAAAAGTAAATACAAAAAACCTATGTCAAATAAGGATAATTTTAGTGTCAGTGAGCTGAAACTGATGATGAATGCTCAGCACAAGCATAAAGAGCTTTCTACTTTTAAAAACCAATTTGACAAAGGGACCATTTCTCAGAATGAATGGAATGATAGTAAGAGAAAGCAGAACTACAGCTTGGTCCCAATTAGTGTGAATAAAGAATCCAGTGAAATGTCACGTTATTCAAATCTGTAGAGCATATTTCTATTGTGAACAAATGGCCATAAAAATGTAATTATAACTTCAAATGATATGAAAATGTTTCTGTTGGGTCTACCAAGAAAAATGGTATTAGAATAAGGAGATGAGGCACAGAAATGGCCTACAAAGAATGGAAGCCTATGTAAGATGGCAATTAAAGAGTTTCTGAGTATCTTAATAAACTTAAGTCACCAGACTTGGATTAAGAACATCTCATAGTACTAAAAACAAACAAAGTAATCTTGATGACTTGTTGCCAAGTCACTGACAGTGATCTCTTAAAAATAATGGTGAATAAAAGAGGACCTACTAGTCTTTAAATGGACATATTACCAATTTTTTTAAGGGAAGGCCATGGACACCTCATACGAGTGAAGTCAATGAACTGAACTTCAATTATCAATACAATTCTACTAAACATTAACAAAGGATGCAATCACTCCCTCTCTGCCTTTTTTCTTGTGTGTGGTCCAGACCCTTACCGTTAAGGGTGAAGGAAAATCCCAGTGAGGAACTCTCTCTACCAGTGAAAATTTGAACCCTCTACAATTATGTCTTAGAGTTTCCTGGGGATCTTAGAATGACTTGTTCAGGGTTACTCAATCAATATGCGTCACAGGTAAGACTTGAATCCAGATCTTCCTAAATTGAAGACAGGGTCTCTATCATGCTTCCTCTTACTTTGATAATAACAAGTACTTTAAAATATTTGTGGTAATGAGTTGAAGGTATGACTGACTGATTTGTGAGCATCTAGCAAAGGCAGTTTGATCACTAAGAGTCACCATGGTTTGTGATGCCTTGGATGGAGCAACAGATGGCATGTTAATCACTTTGGGAGATTGCTCAAAGCCAGGAGGGGTGGCTAACAGCATTGGATGACTATAAATAAAGCCAATGGCCAAATCAGATCCATAAAGGTCTCAAAAGGGCAGAACAAAAGACAGAATGTAATAAGATAAAATTTCATAGGAGTTTCACATAATTGTGTCATTGTAATAGAAGGAAATCTCCATGAGAGCAGGGACTATTTTTTCTTTTGTCTTTGTGTTACAAGGGTCTAGAAACCTGTAGCAGCAAGCACCCCAGCGTTCCCAGGGTGGCTGCTAGCACAGGTTCTTGCATCTACTTTGATAAAGGAAAGCAACTCAAAATGGGTTAACAAGCTTACTTTAATCAGTCAGACATATATCCTTTACCTTGTTCAGGGGGAAAAGGTCAGCACCCTGAATTTCAAAGTATACAGACAGAATTATGAAGACAGAAACAGATCAAGTAGACAGCTTTCCAAACTGTCCAACCACTACATCCATACCAAATCAACATCTGGGTTTCAACATCTGGGTTTTTCAAAGCCGGGGGGTTCTGGACAACGGCTTCCCAGAATCCAGATCAAATCACAGAACACTTCTCAAAGTGAGCCCCAAAACAAAGCTACACATCAGGGCTTATATAGCCTTCTCCTGGCTCAGAGAATGTAACAACCTTTTGGACCCACTGACCAATCAAAAAGTATCAACTGAAAAACAAGCCTCGCACCCCAGGCTGCAGGTGCACTTTAGCCTAGGGGCAGGGAAGATCTTTAAAATTTACATTCCCATTACACAACCCTTGTAGATCATCCCTTGACAAATGTTTATTAGATTGGATTGGATCAGATTGCAATATAAGTAAATGTCTAATAGTTGAATTAAAAATAGCAGTAACTATAAGACATATTAGTACACATATATACCCAGTGCTTTGTGGGGGAAAAAGATATAGGACATTTAGTATACTGAAAACTTAATATAACTCAACAATGTTACTTGGTCTTGTTATGACAGAAAAAAAAGGCCAAAGTAGTCTCCAACTATATTACTAATTAATTAAAGATCAGCAATAATAACTATGATCAATAATAATTACTGACATTTGCATAGCACTTCAAAATTTGACTGGCCCTTTATATGAATCATATTACTATGAGGTAAGTGCTATTATTACCCCCCTTTTACAGATGAGCAAACTGAGGCTTGGAGAAGTTGATTTGCCTAGGATGTTTGTTATTGAGGAGTTTTTTGACCAGGAATGGTTTAGACTGCATAGATTTTGTGTCTCACTGTGATCCTGAGATTCTGGGATTCTCTTCTCAAAACATTTTCCTAAGACAAGTTATTGAGGTTGCTATAATAGCATTTCCTGGCCCCTTGAGGGCTCCCCATCCAATACCTTTCTGTCACCTCTCTTTCATTACGTTCATACCTTCTTTCATCTTCTTCCATGCTATGAAGGCCCCAGCACAGCTTAGCAGTAGAATGACAGCCAATATAATGCCCAGTGTCAGGGTTGAAGGCTTCTGCATTGTGGGCTTTTCAGGGACTATAGGGAGAAAGGATAGAATGCAAGTGGGTTTGCATTCAGTGAAAGAAGGAGGAAAGGAATGAAACTACACTCTAGGACCTGGTCTCCTGGGAATGTGATGAGAATGCCTGGTTGAAGCACTGACCTGAATATACAGCAGGATTCTTCAGCTCAATGTGTTCCACCACACAAGTATAACCCATCCCCGAGTCCTCTGGTGGGAGCTCTAAGGTAACTTGGAGGTAGAAGGTGTTATCCATATTGGGCAGGATGCCACTGGAAGTCTCCTTTCCCCATACACCCAGCTTCCCATTCTTCTCCCAATGCAGCAGGATGGACTGAGGGTAGAAGCTTGTGGCTGTGCAGGAGAGAATGGTGCTGCCTTTTGGATTGACATGGTGGGCTACAGTCACCTCAGGGGGCACTGGGAGCAGAGATCAAGAAAGAAGACCTTATGTCACTATCTCAGTGAATGTTTGATGCTTCACTTTTCTCTACTTTCATTGATGTTCCAGTCTCCTTAATGTAGCATTCTCTGACCTGTTGGCCCTAATAGACCAAGTCATTGAGAGTAGCATGATATTTTATACCTCTTTTCATCTCCTTGGATAGCTATAAGAGTGCTAGGTAAACACTGGTTACAGAGTTTCTGAACTATCTTCAAGTCGTTTGGTCTGCTATGATGGATTAAGAACAGAATATTTTTCAACAGGTCAATATACATATGATTCATGATTTCATCAGTGGGGGTCCTTCTAATGATGAAGACTGCAGACCACCTATGCTTCTAGGCTATCCTTCATGTGTTTCTGTCATTGACCTCCCAAAACTAACAAATAAAAATGAAACAGTACCTCATGACCAAATTCCTGGTCATGATGTTCTAAATTTGGCTAGATCTCTCACTAGACAGCAGGAACAAAGACCATCATTTTGGGGGTTATACATAAAGTTTTTCCAGCTTGGTAGGACAAAGCAGAGTATTATTCAGCTGTCATAGCCTTTGAGCTTCTAGGATAATGCTAATGTCTTGATGAGGCAGGCAGGAGGAGCTTAACTGAAGCAAAAGAAATATAGAAAGATGCAAGGAAAGACAGAAAGATGAAGGAAGAAAGAGAAAAAAGAAAAGAGGAAAGTGAGGAAGGAGGGAAGAAAAAGGACAGGGTAAAGAGAAAGAAGGAAAGAGAAGAAAAAGTAGAAAAATAAAACAGAGGAAAGAAGGACAAAAAGATAGAGAAAAAAAGGAAGAAAAGTAGGAAAGAAAGAAGGATGGCAAGTGAAAAAGAAACAGAAAAAAGGAAAAGAGAAAAGAAAGGAAGAACAAAGAAAGAAGGAGAAAAAGAAAGAACCCCAAGCTTTTTCACATTCTCTGATTTCCCCATTGTAAGTTGGCACTTTGGTCAGACGCTATGGATCCTGCAGGTTTCTCTAGGGCTCCAGTTAATATACAGAATGGTGGGGGTGAGCTAGACTTCCTGGGAAGAGATGGGAAGAAGCAAACACTCACCATTATCCTTTATGCTTTTGTACCCAACGATTTTCCTCATCAGGTCAACACAATATTTGGTCATGTAGCGTTTTCTTTTATCTGTCCAGAAGGGGCTATCCAGAATATTCTGGTACTTCATGAATTCAGGCTTTAAGTTCTCCCAGTGCCCAGTTTCTTCATCTATCCTGTAATATTCCTCTCCATCCCAAATTAAATGGATGAAGCTTTTTACCTTGATGCCATTGTCTATTTCACATTCTGCAAAGAATTGCCCTGTGTGGTTTCCTGTGAAGAGACATTGGGGTGGGCTCTTCTGGGACTAGTGAAGAAAGGAAGACCAGTAACTAGGATCAACTGCAGCCCATCCCTAAACAGAAGGTCTAAACATGGGCATAAAACTGCAAGCCTCTGGGTTCAGGTTTACTGATTAAGAAAGTTTGGAGAATAGTGAAAGTTCTTGGGATGGAGGAAGAAGTGTGTCTTAGAAAGACTATAGAAAGATATGGTGACCCAGGATATTGAACCTAGTGAATAAAGCCTAAGGCTCAAGGATGGATTCTTTTTTTTTTTAAAGCAATCAGGGTTAAGTAACTTGCTCAAGGTTACATGGCCAGTTATTTCTGGGTGTGGTGCTGAGTGTCTGAGCCCAGATTTGATCCCCAGGTCATCCCGACACTGGATCCGGTGCTCTTACTCGCTGAGCCACCTGGCCTCCCCTAAGCAATCGGGGTTAAGTAACTTTCTCAAGGTTACACAGCCAGTTATTTCTGGGTGTGGTGCTAAGTGTCTGAGCCCGGATTTGATCCCCAGGTCATCCCAACACTGGAGCCGGAGCTCTTACTCACTGTGCTACCTGGCCACCCCAAGGATGGATTCTTTAATGCTCTTTCTCCAGGTCAGCAAATAACAATGGACTGGGACAAGGACATCCATTTCAGTGGTATGATCTACTGGGGATGGATCTATTGGACTTGGAAAAGGAATAGACAATGATGAAAAGAGGAACAGGGGAAATGAGTACATCTGACTTACTGTTATCATTAGTACCATTCTTTGCTAAGTGGTGCATCATCCAGTGGAGATATTGCTCATGGTCCACCAATAAATCACGCATCTCAGTGAAGTAATTGACTCCCAGTACTTTGGAGGCCCAGGGTATCTTTACAATAATTTGCTGCTGTACATTGTTGTAGGATACCAGTTCAACATCATCAATGAAGTTAATTCCACTTACTTCCAAGAGAGAGTAGGGTGTGTCCACAGCAGTGAACTGACCCACATATTTGTGGTGAGCTGAATCATTGGAAAAAAGTGAAGAAGAGAATATGGTGTTTCAGGTTACCAGAAGACCAGTGTTTCCTCTAATTCATTCCTTTGCCCTTCCTCTGCCCCCATCTTCTGTAAGGGGAACTATACAAATGATCCCAAAATTTAAATACTGAACTCTCTCTCTCTCTCTCTCTCTCTCTCTCTCTCTCTCTCTCTCTCTCTCTCGCAAAGCATCACCAGCTATATAATGCAGTGGATAGAATAGTGTGATTATACTCAGGAAGACTGGAGTTGAAATCCAGCAAGCACACACTTAGGCTGTGCAACCCTGGGCCAGTCACATAAACTCTTCCGTTTGCTTATCCATAAAATTGGCACAATTTTGAACCTGCCTCTCAGGGTTCTTGTGATGATAAAATGAAACATTTGTAAAGCACTTACCACAGTGCAAGGCAGAGAGTAGGAGCTTAATAAATGCTTATTTGAAAAAAAAAACGCCATTTCTTTTGGACATCTCCAATTAGATTTTGCCTATGGGTAGCTGAAACACATGTCATAAACTGAACTCATTATCTTTCCTCCTAAGCCAACTTGTCTTCCTAACTTTCCATTTCTGTCAAGAACGCCACTAATATTCCAACGACTCTGGTTTGTAATCTCAGATTCATCCTTCAGTTTTCCCTCTCTCCCTCCTCCCCAATGTCTGACCAGTGGCCAAATCCTACTGATTCCACCTCTACAACTTCTCTCAAATTCAATTCTTTCTCTCCATTTACTCAACTCCTACCCTAGTCCTAACCCTCATCCGCTCTCACCTGGACTTTTGCAGTTTCCTCCTAATTAGTTTCCCTTCTTTAGTTCTCTTCCTCTCCAGTCAGTCTCCCCCTGACCTTCCCATTTTCTATTCCTAAAACTCATCACTCTCTTTCCCTAAATAACTCTAGTGACCCCTTAAGGCCTCCAGGACAAAATACACATTTTTTCCAACTAATGACATTTAAAACCACTCATTGTCTAAGTCCAGTTCTCCTTTCGGGAAATATTTTATAGCCTTCCCCTTAATGCATTCAGCATCACAGTCAAACGCGCCTTCTGACCGATCTTCACATCGAATATTCCATCTTGTGGATTTTTGCTGACACTTGTCTGCCCAACCTGGAATGTGAGCCTTCATTGCTTCCAACTTTGAGAATGCCCAACTTTCTCTAAACTACAGCTCCAACTCCACCTCCTACAAGATTTTTCCTAGTCCCTGCAGCTGATAGTGCCCTGCCATAATAAGAATTAATTTGTATTTACTTATACATGTGATGACTATTTATTTCCAAGCATGCAAGTTCCTGTCACAGCGTAGAGAATTTATGTGGAATAGCAGAAAAAAAACATTGACTTTGGAATCAGAAGAAATAGGTTTGAATCCTATTTCTAATATTAATTGTGTAATTTTGGGAAAGTTATATAACCTCTCCAGGTCTCAGTTTCCAAATTTGTAAAAGGATAAGGTTGGACTCTGTAACCTTTCAGATCCCTCATTGTTCTCCTCTACATACCATCATCTTCACTCACACCACCTCGAACCTAGTTTGGACCCTCTTACTTTTCACCTACAATAGGCCCCTCACTGGTCTCCCTACCTCAAGCCTCTCCCTTCTTCCATCCACCTTCCCCTCAGCTGCCAACATGATTTTCCTAAAGCATTGTTCTATCTCACTCTCCTTGTTAATAAACTCTAAAATGTCTCTTTTATCTCCAGGATAAAGTTTTTTGCTTGTCCTTTAAACCTTTCAGAACATGTATACTTCCTGCCATTCCAGCTGAGAGTCTTACACTTGACTCCCCTCCACTCATTTTCCTACTCAAGATCAGCTTCCTGACTTCCCCACACCTGCACTCTACCTTCCCCCCACCCCCTTTGTTTCAACTGTTCCCTGTTCCTGGAATGTTCTCTATCCTTCTCTCCACATCCTGGCTTCCTTGGATTCCTTCAAGTCTCAGATAAAATGCCATCTTCAGGAAGCCTTTCTTGGTGACCAGAATTACCAGAGCTTTCCTCTCCAAAATTACCATCCTCTACTTCCTCTACTTTGCATGCATCCTGTAGGCATCTTTTTATTTACTTGCTATCTGCCCCATTAGAGTGTGAGCTCCTTGGAGGCAGGGACTGAGTTTTGTTTGTTGTATTTTTTAGTATCTTTAGCACATACAACATTAGTCAGAGTGTACAAATTGTTTAGTAAATACTTATTGACTGAATACCTAGCTTTCCTGAAGCCTCTTGAATATAGTGACTGACTTCCCCTATCACAATCAAGTCTCCATGGTCTCTCTCTCCTCTCTACCTGATGTCTTTCCCTCTAGACTTACCTGCCTGGGTCTGTCTCAAAGCAAATACCTCTAGAATGAGAAGCCAGGCTGAAGAGAACCATCTCCTTCTCCTCTGACACTCCATGATCTTCAGAAGGTGGCTACCTGTCTTCTTGTCACCCACACCTCAGCTGTGGGAGGGTTTAGACACCTTGTCCTGTGTCCCAGGCATGGCCTAAATGGGAACTCAGGCCTCTTGTGTATATATCATGGCTCCTTCCCTCTCTCTCCACCCATACTGGGGTTGGCTCTGCTGAAGCCCTGCCCTGTTCTTATTGTCACCTACAATGTCTGTTATGAGGTCTAAAGCTTTTCCTGCTTAGAAGGTATGAGAGGAAGTGAAACAGAGTCTGTGGTGAGGGCAGGGAACCTCAGAGCACCATCATCCTCAGGTATTGTCTAGGTGGCCCAGAAATGGGCTGGTTTCATGCCAAACACCTGTCTTCTTTCCTAAATGTTTGTTGAACCTAGAATTTTTAGGTCTGACAAAATAACCAGGGAGACTTCATTCTGGAGGAAAGATATGGGGAAGATCCCATTCCCCCTTTCCTCACATTCTTCTCAGGGAGCCCTTGATTTATTGGGAAGATAGTATTCCTTCCCTCAGGGAGTCCCTGAGTTTTGGGGGCAGATTTTAATGGAGTTACCAGTCTGAAAGTATGCTATTGAGTATAATAACAGTGAATATTACCTGTTAAGGTTGGCAAAGGCCTTCATATATATGATTATCCCATTTGTCCCTCACAACAACGTGTGAAGTGGGCTCCTTTTTCATATAAGGAAACTGAGGATGAGAGAGATTAAATACCTTTCCCAGGTATTATTCCTAGTGAAAGTCTAAGGAAGAATTGACAGAGAGGTCTCCCTGCCTTTGGTGATGTTATTGACAGTACTCCATACTACCTTTCAATGATGATTAGTTATGTCTCCTCTCCATGTGACCTGCAGAATGCTGAGTTCTGTTCCAGGATTAGGGCACTGAGTCTTGGCTGGTTCCTCCCAGTGTTTGTAGACTCACCATCTGGGTGTCTGGCTTCCTCCATTGTGACTGTAGGGTGTGCTGCCCTGGATCATCCCTATTTCTGAGTCTATGCATCTTTAGCATATAGCACATCACTTGTAATGAATATGTGCTTATTAAATTCTTGTTGACTGAGCGAACATATCCAGTGTAGAATCTGTGGGGTCATGCCTGATCACTTATAGGCATTTAGTCAAAAAGCTCATTACTGACTTTCCAAAGTCCAAGGTAGAAAAAAACTATCTTTCATCCCAAACCCTCCCCTGTTCTCACTCTCATTATTAGTGTTGATGCGACTTCTACCCTCTAAATCCCCCAATTTGTCAGCCTCAGGGTCACCCTAGACTCCTCTCTGGCATTCACCCCGTATCTCCAATATGTTTTCAATACTGGCCATTTTTCTGAGTTTTCTCTACATCTCATGTGAATCCTCTTCTCCCCTCCATATACCCAGAAACCTTAAACAATCCCTTATCACCTCTGACCTGGATCACTGCAGTAGCCTTCTCATTAACCTTCCAGCCTCAAGTCTCTCCCCACTACATTCCATCCTTCACACAGGTTCTACCTACTCAATTCTGAGTAGCTAGGAGTAAGGGGTGATGACCACTTGTTAGTGTGTTATAATTGGGGTTCTTCTTCAAGTCTGGCTTTCTCTAGGTGGTAATCAAGGTTCCCTCTTGATCTAAAAATCTATGATTATATAAAAGGAGGAGTGAATTTGGGGAGTTCTGTTTACAGCAGAACAGTGCACCTATGGAGGCTCTGGTGTTCAAGGATATTCCTGGATGGTTTCCCTATGGGTCTACACCAGTAATCCTTTATTTTTTATAAGTTCCTAGGAAGACCTCCTCAGCCAGTACATGCTCCATGTTGCCTGAGTTCTTCATCAGAGGACACCAATTGTCCTAGAAGATGGAGAATGACTCTGGCAAGCCTAGTTAGAGTGAAAGTTTTAACAAAACCTCTGGAACTCTTTCCTGTATATTATCTGGGGCCTGCCTTTGCCAGACAGAGGTCACAGAACTTTTTCATTTAGAGATCAGACTAAGTAGACACTTTTTGTACTGAAAAAAATTGCTCTAGGTTAATTCTTTGGATTTTATAGGCACTATCACAGTTTACCATGAAGGTATTTTAACCATTTACAAATGTTGTGAATCATTTCTTTCCTTATAGCTCCTCAAAGACAAAGGCTCACCAGGTCTCCTCCTCCTCTTGAATCCCTCACAGTAGCTAGGTTGGACCTGGGCACACAATGGGTGCTCAAGAAGGACTAGATTAATGTGTAGACACAATTCCCGGGAAGAATCAGTGATGGACAACAAATGGTAGAGCCCATGCAGTTTGTTTCTTTACTTCTCTAGACTGAAATGTTCTCACCTCAAGTCACAAGCCCACTATGGTTTTGGGGAGAGTGATGGATTCTTCATTCAGAGTAGGGGAAGAGGGAGAAATGACTGGTGAGAGGGGGAGGAAGTAGATCAGACTAAGATTTCCTTCTATTCCTATAAGCGCCCCACCCCCCCGCTAAAACTTGTAGAAAAGTCCCTAAGATCACCAAGGAAAGGACTTTGTCTTTTTTCTCAAGGGCTTCAATCCTAGAAACCATTCTTTTGACATTTGAGGCCATTTCTACTTCCCACTTCTTGGCCTTTGTGGTCCTTGGAATCCTGGTCACTTCTTCCAGTGGAAAGATGACACTAGAGCTGGTCACAATGTTTGAGAGTCAGCCAGTGACCACTGCAATCATCATCAGTGACCAAAGTCCTACATCAAGGAGGTGTCTGGGAGAGAATGTGGTCCAGAGTAAAGTCCAGTGTGGATTAAAGAATGTCAAGAAGGAGGAAGAAAATCCATGGAGCAAACCTCACCAGTTCCCCTGCCTTCCTCCCCAGCTCTTTAAATGATATGGAATCTCTGCCCAGCTGTGTTTCCAGCACCCAGTGCAAGGTTTGTTGGCCCAGATCTAGAGCTGAAGTTTCCCATAATGTTTGGTTCCAGTATCACCTTCTACATTAGACCTTTCTTGGTCTCTTCCATCTCTGCCATATTCTCTCTTGCCAAAACAAACAAACAAACAAAACACAAAACCTCACCCTGTATATCATTTAGATAAAGTTAGCATGATATAATAATTATAATGATAATAGCTATCTTTTATATAGGGTCTACTCTGTGCCAGGCACCACACTAAGTACTTTAGAAATATCCCATTTGATCCTCACAACCCTGGGAGGTAGGAGCTGTTATTATCCCCATTTCACAGGTGAAGAAACTGAAGCAAACAGAGGTTAAGTGACTTTCCGAAGGTCACATAGGTATAAAGTGTCTGAAACCAGATTTGAGCTCACGTCTTCCAGACTATTGACCCAGTCCTCTGCTCCCTGGGCCACCTAGCTCAAGTCAGAGATTTTTGGCTGTTATTTAGTTGTGTCTGTTTATTTGTGAACTCATTTGGGGTTTTCTTGCCAAAGAATGTTTTGCCATTTTCTTCTCCAGCTAATTTTACAGATGAGGGAATTGAGGCAAAAAGGGTGAAGTGACTTGTCCAGAGTCGAGCTAGTAAGTGTCTGAAACCAGATTTGAGATCTGGTCTTCCTGACTCTAGACCCAGAACTCTAACCACTGTGCAGTCCAGTTTCACTTAAACCAGAGAATCTGAGTTTAAATCCCACATCTGTATGACCTGGGCAAGTTATTCAAATTCCATGGATCTCATTTCCTCATCTTTAAAATGAGGGGGTTGAACCTGAGTATCACTGAAAGCCCTTCCATTTAAAAAAACAAACAACTTCTGATTCTAAACATATTCATGTTGCTTCCACAGGTAGAATATAAACTCTTTGAAATAAGGGATTGTTTCATTTTTTATCTTTGTATATCCCAGTAATTTGTAACCATTTAACACATGCAATACATTATTTGACCACTTTGGTTGGACTCAGTAAGGGGATAAACCTTAAATGGCCATTCTATCCTCACCAGTATGGACTGATAAGCAGTGCTGCAAAATGAACAGGCTCTCCCTATTTGTTTAATCAACAGACATTTAATGAGCACCTACTAAATATATACAAGGCAGCCTTCTAGATGTAGATGTTGATGTATACATCTTTGATCTCTCTCCACATGTGTTTATGTACATATATGTTTATATGTGCACACATATTTATATGTATATATCCCCCACCCCATAGTCACAAACTAATCTCAGGGGGATGTGAATTGCCCTTCAAGTCCCTTGGTTGAATGGAAATCAAGTTCATTGGTCCATCACATGAAGACTCTATTCTTCCTTTTTTGGAAACTCAGGGTGCAACATTTCCTCCATCTTTAGTCTCACAGAACCTGATGTTTGAAGATCACTGTAATTGGTTTCCAACAGAGTCTGCCATTTATTTCTGTACTAGAAGATGGCGTTCACCTGGGCCAGGTGACTTGATCATCAACCTCTTCCTCTCTCTTTACTGTGCTCCTTCAAGGAAACCAATTCTTCTAGTTACTGGGTACCAACCCAGGGCTTCTGACTCACCCTACTTGTGTCTTAGAGAGAAGAGAGAATTTGGCCCAGCCTCCAGAGTGACTATGTGCATCTGTTGCTTACCCCTCCTCCAGCTCAGCTGCTTTGGTTTCCTTCATGTGGTGACAGCACTGTTAATATGGGTGGATGCTACAGAATGTAGTCATAGAAAGGCAGCTAAGAGTCAGAGATCGCTATGAAGCATCTGACTGAAGCCCAAGATACAGCTCCTTCAGGCAGCATGGTTCAACCAGGTTGCTCACGCATGCACACACAGACACACGGACAATACATAATATAGATATACTCACTATATATTTACACATATACATATATAAACATGTAGGTATATATAAATGTGTAACACAAATGTGAATATGTATATCTATATCTATCTACCAAACTACCCATCTATTTATCCATTCACTTATCAGCTTACCTTCTTATGTATGTATGTATGTATGTATGTATGTACGTATGTATGTATCTATCTATCTTAATAATCTTAGTAGCCATCAGTCTATCACTTATCTATCATCTATCTACCCATCCATCCATTGATTTAGAGTTGGAACGGACCACTCATTATACAGATGAGGCTTCAGAGAAGTCGGGTGACTAGCCCAGGAATACATAGTAATTCAAGGTGTTGGAATTCAAACCTAGGTCCTCCGACTGAAAACCTCACAATTTTTCCAGCACATTTTACTGTTTTTTCCATCTTGGGAGACAGCAGGAAAACTTCTACAGGAGCTTCCAGTGAACTTCAAAGTCCTGACAATCAATCCATCATAGGAGCATGTCATGAAAATTGGTAAGGAGAGCAACATGACATAGGAAATCGAGTGCAGGACACGGAGTCAGGGAGACATGGGGTCAAATTTCACATGCACCATTTAGTCAAGTTGCTTAATTTCCGTGGGCTACAGATTCCTGATCCATAAACTGGGGACAAAAAGCTGGCTTAGAAGTCAGGATGACCTGGGCTCAAATTCTGAACCAGGCACCTCCTGGCTGTGTGACCCTGGCCAAGGCAGGTAGGTGAGAGATCTACCTTAAATGATCTTCCAACTGAATGTCAAGCATGTCCCAGATAACTGTATCTCCATATCTTCAGATATGCCAAAGCAAAGGTCAGTAGACATATATAGATGTGTTCAAGTAAGTCACTGTAGCCATAGGCATCCTGACGCTAGGACCTAGTCCCAGTCAAAAAAGCAACATGCTTTCAGTTTGCCCTCCTTTCTTTCATATAACTGGGCAAAATAAACATCTATTGCTTCTTTTTTAAAATGTTGTTTTCAATTTTTGGAATAAAACAAACATTTCCATAATAAAATACAATAAAAAAGATGAATGTTCATGAAAACTGCAAATCTGCTGTGGACAACTTGCTGTTCCTTTCAAATACATGACAAAATTATCATGTAAATTTCTTTTTCTTTTTTCTTCCCTCCCCCTCCTGCCCTTGATATTTCTACCATTAGATAAAAATGAATTATGCTACACATATTTCTATTTATCTCTGGATGCAGACAGCATCTTTCTTCATGTGTCCTTTATAGTTAATTTGGGTATTTATAATAGACAAAATAACTTATTCACTCAAAGCTGTTCTTCAACATTATCTCTGTTACTGTATCCAATATTCTCTTGGTTCTGATAATTTCACTCTTCATTATTTCATGTAAGTCTTTCCATGATTTTCTAAAAATCATTGAGCTCATTATTCCTTATAGCACAGTAGTATTCCATGAAAATCAAGATTGAATTCAGTTAAAGTAAATACAGAGCATGTGGGTGTTGAGACTTGGGATACAAAAAAAGAAAAAAAATCATAAGAAAGAGAACACAATTCTGACATTTACAGGAGTTTGGAGTCTGGAAATATGTGACAGATGAGGATGGGAAATAGAAGGACCACAGGGCATTTGAGAGTAAAGTAATAGGTCTGATAGGTTTCATAGAGGGCAAAGTCAGACCCTCAGAGAAGGGAGCATGTGCTTCAAGCCATGATCTGAGTCCAACCAGTGAGGGTCAGAGGAGGCTGAATGGAGTCCTGGTAGGTGGTGACTCTGTGTTGAGGGATGCTAAGGCAACTGCATATGGACAGAACAAGAACAATAGAGGGGACTCAAGTCTTGAATTCAATTTAATGAACAATTATAAAAGCAGGACCTTTGTGAATTTAGGAGCAATGGGGGAAGCAATTGGTGATAAGCTTGTAGGTTGCAGGGAGAGAGGCAGTTCAGGCTTCCTGAGAAATGTGGAGAACTGGGGAGATTGGGGAGGAAGGAGCTTACATTTGAAAAAAAATATTTGTGGGTCATGAGAAGGGAGATAGTTTGGATTCTCTCAGCTTAAGAGAGGAGGAGTTCTGAGGATTATGAGGGAGTGCTGGGGAGAGATGATGAACTTACATCTCTGCCTCTGTCATTGTTGGCTTTCTGAATAAAAACCTATGAATTCTGGAGAAAGCTCTAGGTTATGAAATTCCCCTCCCTCCCTGCTCCAAGACCTCCCACTTCCTCTGGCTCCCAATACTCAGTTATTTATGACCTCAGCAACTGGTTAAGAGAAGGAAGAACTGGGAGTCCTTGGTGCGAGAGCTCCAGACCCCTTGATTTTCTATGTAGGCTCAGCCCAGATGCTATCTCCCTCCCAGTTCTGACCTCTTGAGGCAGAATGCTGAGCTGCTGGCTCAGGGCAGCTCTCTGCCTTGTTCTTCCTATAGGACTAATTCAAAATGATTTCCCTTTGACATTATAGACTCTAAGATCAGCAACAGAGAGCTGGAAGAAACCTTGGAAATCATCTAGTTGAACCCTCTCATTTTGCAGGTGAGAAGACTGGGCAGAAGGAGGGTTAAATGCCCAGAGACATTGGCAAGCAGGTGATGGACATGGGTATGAAATGGCAAACCACTCCACTGCCTTCTCCAAGAAAACCCCAAATGTAGTCATAGAGAGTCCAACACAACTGAAAAATGACTGAAAAACAACAAAAACTGAAAGGTGATGGAGTCTGAAGTGAGGTGGTTGATAGGTGAGTAGAGGGAAGGAGGAAGATGCAGAAGATGTCTTGAAGGTAGCAAGAGCAACATTTGACTCATTTGACTGAACATGAAGTGAGGGGAAATTCAGAGATGAGGATAATCCCAGGGGTACAAATTCAGAAGACTGGAAGAATGGTGGTACCCTTGTAAAGTCTGGCTGAGGGCTAAGTTCTGAAGAAAGATGATGAGTTCTGTCTTGGATGTGTTGAGTTTGAGATATCACCTGAACATCCAGTTTGAAAGGTCGAATAGTCATTGATATGAGCCTGAATCTTGGCAGATGGACTAGAGGCTAAATATACAGCTTTGGGAGTCAGTTACCTTGCCTAGAGATGTAGCACCCCATCTCCAGTCACTTCCCCAATTGGATGCTCTCACTGACTCACAGGTTAGGGTCTCCATGGGATAAGTGACTATCAACCCCAACCCCCACCCCAGTTCTAGGAGTATCAGCTCCTGAGCACTCTCCTCTCCCCTCCTACCCAGTGTATTCCTTAATCATGTATGACTGGAAATAGGCTTCCAAAGTTCCATTATTGAATTGGAACCAGGCAGGAGATATTGCCTTATGCTCTGAGGAAAAGGAAGGGAAAATTGGAGTACACTCTAAAGAGTAGACCCTTATTGGCAAGTTTTCCCATGATCATTAAATCTATGGGAGAAAGTGCAGAGAAGGAGACCTAAGAGAGAGCTCTGGGGAACAACTGCCCATAGGGATCTTGATATGGATGGCAAGCCAGCAAAGGAAACTGAGGAGTGGTCAGACAGGATGGAAACCAAGAGAAAACAGTGAAAACCCAGTCATGAAAAGCCAGAGGACAAAGAATATCCCACAGGTGAGGGTGGTCAGCAGCGGTAAATGCTGCAGGAGATCAAGAAAGACCAAAGCTGAGATGGGACCATCAGATTTGGCGATTAAGACCTCACTAGAAACTTTGGAGAAAGCAGTTTTCAGTTAGTGCTGAAGCCACAGAGGGACATAGAGCTACAGCTGGGGGATCTCATTAGCCTTCTGATACAACCCCATCATTTCACAAATGAAGAAACTGATGCCAAAGGAGGCTAGGTGATTTGCCCAGTCACACAGGTGGTGGGCATCATAGTCAGAATGTGGAAGCAAGTCCTGAAGCCTGATCATAAAGAATTGAGGAGTGAGGGAGGGAGGGGAGAGGATTCGGAAGCACTGAGTGTAGATGGATTTGCTTCCTGTGATGATGACTTCAAGGGCTCATCTAGAAGCAGTGATCTGGGCCTAGGGGTCTGCCACCACCCCTGGGGCTCCCATGCCTATCTGTTAGTGACTGTTGGCCAGCAGCTGTTGCTGATAGTCATGAAGAAGTTAGGCTACTTCTCCATGGTGATCTTTCCCCTCGATAATGACTATTGGGGAATAACTGCATAGAGGTCAAGTGGCCTGGGGGACATTGCTATTCCTGGAGTTCCTGGATTCAGCATCCTGGGTTTTCTCCATTAGGATCTGAGGGAGAAGATCTAGATTGTGGTGATGGTCTTGCTTCCCAGGGAGGAAGATCCCTGTTTTCAGTCAGATTCTGAACTTACTGAGAAAAGGAGAATAATCCAAGGGCCAATAGACAGCAACCACCATGATGTATATAGGGTGAATTTCAAGGGAGTAATGGTGACAAAAAGTCTGGAAGTGGCAGGAGGGTGGAGGGCACTTTCAAACAGGCTAGGTTAAGAATGTTTTCAAAGGGAGATGGAAGGAAGATCAACACAGGATGAAATGGGGAATAGAGGGGTGCAAAAGAACACAGTCTCTCTGGAAAATGGAGAGGTGTCTGCCAAACTAAGAGGTGTTAGATTTACTCTGCCTGGCCTCAGAAGGCAGAACTAGAAATAATATGTGACTGTAGCAAAGAGGAAACACAATTAGCTTTAATGCCATGAAAAATTCTTTTTATAAAAAAATAGTTCAGAGATTTTATTCTAATAACTTTAATTACAGTACTTATTTATCAAAATGGAAACTGAAAACAAATACACAAAACAATCAATGACTAATTGTATATTGAAAGCAATAAGAGTTTCCACAATACCAATCAAACCAGTTCTGAGCTTTTCCTGAGATAAAGTTTAACAGCTCCAGATTCTTCAGTGTTTACCAAAATACAAAGGAAAAAAAAGTAAAGATCTTCTTTTCAGATGGCAAATCTGATCCTTGTAGTAATGAGGGGTAGTAAAGCACATTTCACACATATACAGATAGGGGGATTATTCCAAAATGGGACTGAATACTTCTAGAATGCAATGACACCCCAAGCTGTCATGCTCAATTTATTTTCTTTCAAAACCTAGACACCATAGAGAAATGCTTGGTGTTCTTGACTGTGTTTTTGAAATATCTCCAGGCAAGCTTTGGGTCTAACATATGCTGTACTTACTGTGGAGAAATTTCAAATAGAAACACCACACACACTTGACCAAAATTAAAAGACTGGTTTTTTTTGTTGTCCAAATATTTCAGAAAATTCTTCTCAATGTTTATAAGCAGGCATAATTGGGTCCATCCTAAGAGTTATTCAGGTGTGATGGAGAACTAATCACAACCTGACCTGAACCACCAGGGGGAAAAAGTCTAGTTAAAAACAGGTTATGATTGAAGATCTAATGTTCTCAGTGTGCAGCCTGCTCTGAACCCCAACCTCAAAGCTTTTTTTCCTAATAAGTATCCACATGAGCACAAATACAAACACAACCTCTATGAAATACATAAAAATTCAAAGACATAGCATTATATGGATCTCTATTTTAACTGTGCAAAATTGATCAAGAAGTTGATCACTTGTTTGATTTTTATAATAATTTCTCAAGTTTAATAGAAAAACTGCAGATAATTACAATGGTCCAGTATTCAAGTTGTTACTGGAAAAACTACACGAGGCTTATTTCTATGTTCTGTGTTTGAGAATTTTACTTGTCTTAATTTTTTTTTACTATTTAAAAAAATACGCCAAGTTCAGTTTAAAAACCAACCACCAAAATGGACTTAACAGAGATCTCACAAGCCAGTAGGAGTAGCATTCAACTCTGCTGTTGCACATTACCCCCCAGCAACTGAAGTGTCAACATGCTTAAAATCCCTTCCCAGCACTAAACAGAGAGCTGATATTTTTGCAATAAAAAAGCTGAGTCATATTGCATAGGAGTGCCAGAAACTGCCCCATTGGAAACAAAAACTATTTACAATAAATAAGAAACCTGTGTTTCAGGCCTCTATATGCCACATTTACAGCATGGTGTAATACATACAGTGCCAAGGGGTAGGAAAAAAAGAGCTTCTGGCACTCACTACCACAAAGTAGCACAGTTTGCCACATGAGAGCAAAGGGAAGAGCCAATAGGAGGAGATAGGAGGGAGAGTAGGGAAGAGGGAGGAGGAACTTCTGTTGATTCATTTCTGGTTTTGGAGCTGATTGGACAACCAGTCCAGTCCTTCATAGAGCTCATCCCCACTAGGGGCACAGGTAGCTTGGACATACCAGTTTCTGTGATGAAGAGAATGTAGTCCAAGTTGCTCTATGATTTCAGCTGCATTCATGGTATTGGAAAGATTCTGATTGTTAGCAAACTCGAATAAGACGGCATCTCTATGCTCATCCTCTGCGAACATTCTCATCAGTTCTTCTCAGTCCTCATTCACTTGTTCTCTGGTCACTATTGTCAGCCACAAAAATCAGTCCTTGTGTGTTCTGAATGTAATGGCGCCACAGGGGTCGGATCTTGTCCTGGCCACCTACATCCCACTCTGTGAAGCTAATGTATTTGTATTCTACAGTTTTTATGTTGCAACCCATGCTGGGAATAGTAGTTAGTATTTAACCCGGCTTCAGTTTGTACAAAATAGTTGTCTTTCTTGAAGTATTCAGACAGCCACTAGGATCTTCACTTCTTTTTTTGCGAAAGAGGCCCTTGAAGAGGTTAGCAAATATATTTCCCATGGTCCAAGTGTGATGTGAGCCTTGGGCTTCTCGTGTCCCTTGAAAAAATTTCATAATGATTATGGATTTAGAAAGTTGTTCCTCCGTGGTGCTTGGAATCTGGGCACTGTCCCCTCCCACTACAGGCCAGTCAATCGCTGGAAGGTGAGCTGCCGCAGGGGGCCCGGAGGCGGGCAGAGCTGCAGCAGTAGGAAAGCCGCTACCCCTCTCCTCTGCCTTTGGACCCAGGGCGAGCAGCAGCTGCAGCAGCCCCAGCTCGGCCTCCTCCGCCCATGTATGTGCCATGGAAGGGTCGGCAGCGGGGCCGGCACGGGGCCCCAGGGCTGTCTCCTGGTCACATTCTGGCTCCTGATGTTCTCGGTGCTGGCCATCTACTTCTCCTCTGTTCAGCTTCCCCCGATGCCCTGGACATACCTGCCGCCACCAGCCCTGTCACGCCAGGTCACCGTCCTGATGTGGTGGGAACCCTTCGGGGGCGGATCCTACGGTCCGGTCTCAGACTGCCAGCTCCTATTTAACCTGAGCATCTGCCGCCTGCTCACCGATCGGAGAGCCTATTGGGAAGCTCAGGCAGTTCTCTTCCACCACCGAGACCTTGTGTGGACCCAGGACTGGCCCCCGCCACCGAATGAGCCCAGAGACAAGCTGGAGCTGGACGCCGCAGCGGCTGAAGGGATAGACACAGCCTTGGTGAACGGCCAGCCGGCCAGGCCCCCTGGACAGAGGTGGGTGTGGATGAGCTTCGAGTCGCCTTCCAACTCCCCAAGACTAGAGAGCCTCGACTGCAGCCTCTTCAACTGGACGCTGTCCTACCCGGCCGATTCTGATATCTTTGTGCCCTACAGATATCTGTACCCCAGGAACAGCCCGCGGGACCAGCCTTCGGGGCTGTTCCCATCTCTAGCCCGAAAGCAGGGACTGGTGGCCTGGGTGGTCAGCCACTGGAACGAGGAGCAGGCCCGGGTCAGATACTACCTAGAGCTGCGCCACTACCTGAAAGTAGACGTGTACGGCCGGTGTGGTCCTGGACAGCCAGTGCCGGACTCTGGGCTCCTGCACACCGTGGCCGGTACAAATTCTACTTGGCTTTCGAACTCTCAGCACCTGGACTACATCACGGAGAAACCGTGGTGAAACTCCTTCCTGGCCGGGATGGTGCCGGTGGTTCTGGGGCCCAGCCGGGCCAAATAGGAGCGCTTTGTGCCTCGAAATGCCTTCATCCACGTGGACGACTTTCCCAAGGCTGCTGCCCTGGCCACCTACCTTCGCTTCCTGGATCGAAACCCGAAGGAGTACAAGCGCTATTTTGACTGGCGCCGGCGTTACGTGGTGCACATCTTGTCCTTCTGGGCTGAACCCTGGTGTCAGACCAGTCAGGCTTTGCAGATTGCTGGAGACCAACCCAAGTAAATTACCAACTTGGCTGCCTGGTTTCAGAGATGAGACTTTACTAGGCTAGGGTCCTGGGTTGCCAAATATTTTGCAAAGGATATTTATTGCATAGCTTGATAATTTTCGAAAAAAAAAAAAAAAAAACGGTACTGTTTGTAACAGGAAGACTCCTAAAAATTCTCAGATCAGGTACTTGCTGCCCAGCTTGCACAAACTGGTATTTTAGAGTGGAGTGGTTGAGCTTTTTTAAAATGCATGAGGGTGAAGAGAGAAACTTGTGTCTTCTGTTTCGCAAACTATATGTGACTTGTATGGGGTAAGCAATGCAGCTAGCTCACTGTGATAGTAATGGCAATTAAAGATTCCCCTGTATTGGCTTGGTTTTCAAATTGATTGTGTTAAAACCCAGAGTTTGTTAATCCCACCTGTGGGATGGGCTTGTTGATGTGAAAAGAAAGTCCTGAACTGGGAGGAGCTGGTGACGTAGATTTGGAGAGACACTAGAGAGAGAGAGGCGGAAGATCTTTTTGGAAGCAGCACCTCATGGAGAGAGAGAGAGACTAAGAGAATTGCTGGTGGCCGCTTTGAATTGCCCTGGACTTTTGAGACCTGCCCCCTGAGCTGCCAAGGACTGAGGAGACATGGCTGTTTTGCTGGTACTTTGTCTGTCTGTTTTGATGTTGTTTTGCCAGATTTGTCCACTGGTGAAAGACAGTCCTTTTGTTGAAGAAGTCCTGGAACCTGGCTGTTCGCTAAGAAACCCTGAGACTGTCCTGCAGACAGAAAGTGAATACTGTCCACTGGTGAGGGACAGTGCTGTTGTTGCAGGGGTCTGGAGACTGTCCTGCAGACAGAATGAATACTGTCCACTGGTGAAGGACAGTGCTGTTGTTGCAAGGGTCTGGGAGCCTTTCTGTTGGTTCAGAAGCCCTGAAGAAGGATTTTCTTGTTGTATGTTTACAGAAATCCTGGGAGAGGGCTTTGCTAATGTGTTCAGGGGTTCTAGGACTGTTCTACAGACAGAGGATAAATTCATGAAGGGACTGGCAATGTATCTTGTGGCTTTGCTAAGCCTTGTCTCCCCAGGAACTAAGATTGCTAAGAACTTGCCTCGTGTCAAGATGAAGAAAAGACCTTCATTTGGGTATTAAGTGCTGTGTTTAAACTTGATGTAACTCTGGGGTAGATTCAATTGTGATCCAGGGGTAGGGAACTTTTGACCTTATGTTTGGTAACTAATCTCCATTTAAGAAGAGGGGCTTTGTGGTGGACTTAATTAAGGTATAGCCTAGGGGTGGAGAAGTATTTAGAACAGAGACTTTGTAATTGATTGAATGATTGGAAGGTCCTGGGGTGGGGTAGTACTTGGAGATTATTTAATCACACTTAGTAAATGCTGTATTTTGAATGATGTCATGTTTTGATCTTCTCTGTTCTTGGTTTGTCACTGAATAAAATAGAGAGCACCTATGCTGGTATTTTGAACCTGGGAAGATTGCCTTTGCTTGGCATTACATTACACTCACTCACCCTTAGCAGTCCTTCTTTTAACTTGGGGCAAGCTACCAGCTTCCTCTGTAGTGACAAAGTGCCTTCTTACAATGGAAAGTCACCTCTTCACTAGGTGCCTTGAAGCTTCTAGCTGAGAGTCAGGATAGTGAAGCTCCTTCATTTCATGTCCTATGAGTATTTTTTAAGAAATTGAGAATATTTATTCTGGGGAGGAAAAGACTCAAGATGAACATGACAGTGGCTTTCAAGTATTTGAAGGGTTTACCTAGTAGAAAGATTAAACTTATTCTTAGGTCTTAGTGACCGTGATGGGGTACCTGGGGTCTAAATCAATTTGTAATAACATCAGTCTGTAAAACCAATTTGTAATTTGTAAACTCAGTCTGTAAAATCACTTTTCCCTTTCCCCGCCTCAAACTCTGCCCCTTCCCCGGATCTGCACTCTGCCTAGGCAACAACTTGTGACTCCTTTGTCCTACCTTAATCTCCTCATGTCTCCTCCTGTCTGGCCCAAATCTCATCTCCAAGTTAAACTATCTATGCACTGAAGTCACAAGTTCCTCTCAGTCAGCCCTAACTTTTATCTATGCACTGAGGTCCCTTACGTCCATCGGGTCAGCCCTGACAATGGCAGCCCTACCCTTTAAAAGTAAAAGTCTGTACCCCTCTCACTTGCAGGTCCCCTAAGGACTCTTGCCTGCTTCTGTAGAAGCATAAAAACAAACTTCTATAACTCTCACTCCAATTAAGCCTGAGACCTTGAATTCTTTCCAGATGCTATTGCAGGTTTTCTGGTCTTAGATAAGATCAGAGTTCCTGCTGAACCTAGAGGGAATCACCTTTACAATGTGAAATATGACGTATCTTTTGTAAATGCAGATTTTCTTCTCTGTATATTTAATTTTCTGAAAGCAGACTAGAAGAAAAGTTGTGAAACAAGACCCCTGCCCCCA
Source organism: Petaurus breviceps papuanus (assembly GCF_028583685.1). Taxonomy (NCBI): domain Eukaryota; kingdom Metazoa; phylum Chordata; class Mammalia; order Diprotodontia; family Petauridae; genus Petaurus; species Petaurus breviceps. The sequence goes on along the minus strand of NW_027185697.1, from coordinate 9,937,426 downwards.
GTAACTGTTTACAAAAGTCCTTCTTATGAAGAAATATTCTTCTGAAGGAAAGGGAAGAAAACCTTGTTAGCAGTCTCTGCATAAATATTTATTTAGTGTTTTAATATATTTAAATTTTAGAATTTCTATCTTCCTGTGGGGCTTGCTATGCCTTAAAATTGCTTCACCCACAAGGCTTCATCATACTAACATCATATAGCACTTTAGCATTTGCAAAGTGCTTTATATATAGGATCCATTTGACTGTGGGGAATTAAGAAATTAAGTAGAAAAGGAAGTTTTCTTATATTTTTGTATGCTTGTTATTTGTAATTACCCTAGTGTATAGTTCCCCCATGTGTTTGTTTGAAAAAGTCAATTTACCAAGGATTACTTAGTGCTTACAGTTATTTACTGTTCCAGTTTTGCTGGTCAACTTTTTACTACCATAAGATCTTGTGTGTTATAGTTAGTAAGTGGGCTTGCATTTATCTTCTGCATTAAAAATGTACTGTGGGGCCCGGAAGGTGCGGCCGGCAGAGGCAGGCCCAGAAGGGGCCTGATCAACTCTGACAGCAAGTCTTCCCACCAACCAAAAGGTCAACTACCAGGCCTATCACCAAAGGGCTGGGACTGAAAAGAGCAAGGTAAGAAGCAAATATAGGGGCCCTGTCCTGGACAGCAAACACTCCTGGGGATACCACTTCATAGCCCAGAAATTAAAAAAAAAAAGCCCCTTTCAGGACCTCCAAATACCAGGATGACAGAGTGAACCTCACTTGCTCCAAACCCCATCTCTGACCCTGAAAACATAGTAGTAACACTTGCCCCAGGACAAAACCCTCTACAGTAAAGGCTTGGGATCCTAGAGGAAGGACGTGGCTAGGACCCTGCCTCAAAATGGGTAGAAAGCAGACCACAAAGACAAAGACTCTGGAGTCCTACTATCCTCAGAGGGAGGAACCAAACTCAGAGGGAGACAATGTGGACTCCACACCCAAAGCTGAAACTTCAACAGGGAATAGGTCCCAAGCACAGAAGGCTCTCCTAGATGAGATCAAAAGGAACTTTGAAAACAAAATGAGAGAGATAGAAGACAAAATGAATAATTCTCTCAAAACAAAAATAGCAGAATTAGAAAAACATTATAATGAGGAAAACATCTCTTTAAAAAGAAAAGTGTATGATATGGAAAAGTAGCTCCAAAAATTAACCAAGGAAAATGATTTGCTAAAAACTAGAATTAACCAAATGGAAACAAATAACTCTATGAGGAACCAAGAATTAGTCAAGCAAAACAACAAGAATGAAAAATTAGAAAAAGAGGTAAAATACCTCAAAGAAAAAATAACTGACCTGGAAAACAGATCCAGGAGAGATAATCTGAGAATCATAGGCCTACCAGAAAATTATGATGAAAAAATGAGCCTGGACAACATTCTCCAAGAGCTCATTAAGGAAAACTGCCCTGAGATACTAGAACCTGAGGGTAAAATAGAAATCGAGAGAATCCACCAGACACCTGCTGAAAGAGATCCTAAACTGAAAAGTCCTCGAAATGTTGTGGCCAAACTCCAGAACTACCAGAAAAAAGAGAAAATACTTCAAGCATCCAGAAAGAAACAATTCAAATATCGAGGGTCCACAGTGAGGATTGCACAGGATTTGGCAGTATCTACACTGAACGATTGGAGGCAGTAGAATACAATTTTCCAGAGGGCAAAAGAACTCGGGTTACAACCAAGGATCACATACCCAGCGAGACTGAGCATATTCTTCCAGGCAAAGAGATGGTCATTCAACAATATAAGAGAGTTCCAGACCTTCTTGATAAAAAAGCCAGAACTCAATGGAAAATTCAACCTCCAATTATGAGATGCAACAGCGACTTAGAAAGGTAAACAAGGAGAACACACACCCTGATATTTGATAAGAGCAAACTGGTTATAGACAAATAGAGGGTATGCGTATAAAATCCACAAAATGACGATTTTAAAAAATCTTATTAAGGGCTACAAAGGGACTGCAATGGAAGAAAGGGAATGGATGAAATGGAAAAGGATAAATTATGCCACACATAGAGGCATAAAAACTGTATAGCAGAGGAAAAAAAGGGAGGGAGTTGGGAAGCATATTAGCTATTCCCTCATTGGTTCTGGTACAAGGAGGGAATAACAACCAGTTAAGCATAGGACTCTATGGAGAAGAAACACAAAAAGTATCATTTTAGAGGGAAAGAGGGGAGGGAGAGGAGCTTTGCATGAGATTTGTTCCTGTCACTCTTGGTGCAAAGAAGAAATAACATACCTCATTAAGTATAAAAATATCCTACAGGCAGTAGGAGTGGGAAAGGGTTATGAAAGGAGGGTGGGAGTGGTTTGTAGGGAGGGAAGAAGTAAGGGGAAAGAGGAGGAAAAGGGAGGGGGGCTGATAAGGGAACACTGAGGGAGGTGGTGGTCAAAAGGGAGACTATTAAGGGGGAGAAGGGAGAAGGGAGGGAAAATATGAACATTAACAGGGGTAGGAATAGGATGGAGGGAAAGAAACAGATAACAATCATAACTGTAAATGTGAATGTAATGAACTCTCCCATAAAACGGAGATGGATAGCAGAATGGATTAGAAATCATAATCGTACAATATGCTGTTTACAAGAAACACATCTGAAACAGAGGGATACACACAAGATAAAGGTAAAAGGTTGGAGTAAAATATATCATGCCTCAGCTAAAGTAAAATAAGCAGGGGTAGCAATCCTTATCTCAGATAAAGCAAATGCAAAAATTGACCTAATTAAAAGAGATAAGGAAGGAAACTATATCCTGTTAAAAGGCACCATCGGGAATGAAGCAATATCATTACTTAACATGAATGCACCAAGTGGTGTAGCATCCAAATTCCTAGAGGAGAAGGTAAAGGATTTAGAGAAAGAAATAGATAGCAAAACTATACTAGTGGGAGACCTTAATCTCCCCCTCTCTGAACTTGATAAATCCAACCTCAAAATAAACAAGAAGGAAGTTAAGGAGGTGAACAGGATTTTAGAGAGGATAGGTATGATAGATCTCTGGAGAAAACTGAATGGGGATAAAAAGGAATATACTTTCTTCCCAGCAGTTCATGGCACATACTCAAAAATCGACCACGTTCTAGGGCATAAAAACCTCACAATTCTATGCATTAAGGCAGAAATATTAAAAGCATCCTTCTCAGATCATGATGCAATAAAATTTATATGCAATAAAGAGCAAGGGAAAGACAGACTAAAAACTAATTGGAAATTAAACAATTTAATCCTAAAGAATTAGTGGGTCAAACAAGAAAATATAGAAACAATCAGTAATTTCATTCAAGAAAATGATCATAATGAGACAACATACCAAAATTTGCGGGATACATTAAAGGCAGTTCTTAGGGGAAGTTTTATATCCCTGAGTGCATACAAGATTAATTTAGAGAAATGGGAGCTCAACGAATCAGGTATGCAATTAAAAAACCTAGAAAAAGAAAAAATTCAAAATCCCCAATTAAATACTAAATTAGAAATATTGAAAACCAAAGGAGAGATTAATAAAATTGAAATTAAGAAAATTATTGAATTAATAAATAAAACCAAGAGCTGGTTTTATGAAAACACCAACAAAATTGATAGACCCTTAGTCAATATGATAAAAAAAAAAAGAAAGAAGAAAACCAAATTATGAGTATCAAAAATGGAAAGGGTGAATCTATCTGCAATGAAGAGGAAATCAAAACAATAATTTGGAATTATTTTTCCCAATTGTATGAACATAAATTTGACAATCTTAGGGAAATGGATGAATATTTACAAAAATACAAGTTGCCCAGATTAACTGAAGAGGAAGTAAATTACTTAAATAGTCCAATCTCAGAAAAAGAAATTGAACAAGTCACCAGGCAACTCCCTAGGAAAAAATCTCCAGGGCCAGATGGATTCACTAGTGAATTCTATCAAACATTTAAAGAACAATAGATTCCAATACTCTACAAACTATTTGGGAAAATTAGTGAAGAAGGAGTCCTACCAAATTCTTTTTATGACACAAATATGGTACTGATACCTAAATCAGGAAGAGATAAAACAGATAGAGAAAATTATAGACCAATCTCCCTCATGAATATAGACACAAAAATTCTAAATAAAATACTAGCAAATGACTACAGCAACTTATCTCAAGAATAATACACTTTGATTAGGTAGGATTTATTCCAGGAATGCAAGGATGGTTTAATATTAGGAAAACCATCAGTATAATTGATCATATCAACAATAAAACTAGCAGAAACCACATGATCATCTCAATAGATGCAGAAAAGTCTTTTGACAAAATACAACATCCATTCCTATTAAAAACATTAGAAAATATAGGAATAAATGGATCCTTCCTTAAAATAATAGGTAGCATCTATTTAAAGCCATCAGCAAGTATTATATTTAATGGGGAAAAGTTAGAAGCATTTCCTATAAGATCAGGGGTGAAACAAGGGTGTCCACTATCACCCCTCATATTCTATCTGGTACTAGAAATGTTAGCAGTAGCAATTAGAGAAGAAAAAGAAATCAAAGGAATCAAATTAGGCAAAGAAGAGACCGAGCTATCACTCTTTGCAGATGATATGATGATATACTTAGAGAATCCAGTAAAAAACTACTTGAGACAATAAATAAATTTGACAAAGTTGCAGGATATAAAATAAACCCACATAAATCCTCAGCATTCCTATATATTTCCAATGAAATTCAACAGCAAGAGATAGAAAGAGAAATCCCATTTAAAGTTACTGTAGACATTATAAAATATTTGGGAATCTACCTGCTGAAACAAACCCAGGACCTATATGACCACAACTACAAAACACTTTTCACACAAATAAAGTCAGATCTAACTAATTGGAAAAATATCAATTGCTCATGGCTGGGTTGAGCTAATATAATAAAAATGATAATTTTCCCTAAATTTAATTATATATTTAGTGCCATACCAATTAATTTACCAAAAAACTACTTTATAGAGCTAGAAAAAATACTAACAAAATTCATTTGGAAGAATAAACGGTCCAGAATATCAAGGGAATTAATGAAAAGAAGTGCTAGGGAAGGTGGACTAGCTATACCGGATTTCAATCTGTATTATAAAGCAGCAGTCATCAAAACTACTTGGTGCTGGCTGAGGAATAGAGGAGTGGATCAATGGAATAGATTAGGCACATGAGATTCAGAAGTCAATGAGTATAGTAATCTATTGTTTGATAAACCCCCAGACCTTGGTTTTTGGGATAAGAACTCACTATTTGACAAACCTGCTGGGAAAACTGGAATACAGTATGGCAGAAACTGGGTATAGACCATTATCTAACACCATATACCAAAATCAAGTCTAAAGGGGTTCATGATCTAGGTATAAAGGTTGATACTGTAAGCAGTCTCCTAAAACAAGGAATAGTTTACCTATCAGACTTGTGGAGAGGGAAAGACTTTATGACTAAACAAAAATTAGAGAACATTATAAAATGTAATATAGATAATTTTAACTACATGAAATTAAAAAGCTTCTGTACAAACAAAGCCAAGGTAACCAAGATTAAGAGGGAGGTGGGAAATTGGGAAAGAATCTTTACAACCTATGTCTCTGACAAAGGACTCATTTCTAAAATATACAGAGAACTGAGCCAAATTTATAAGAATATAAGTCATTCCCCAATTGATAAATGGTCAAAGGATATTAACAGGCAGTTTTCAGAGAAAGAAATTAAAGATATCTATAAGCACACAAAGAAATGCTCTAATTCACTATTGATTAGAGAAATGCAAATCAAAACAACTCTGAGGTACCACATCTCACCAGTCAGATTGGCTAAGATGACAAAACAGGAAAATGACAAATGCTGGAGAGGATGTGGGCAAATTGGAACACTAATGCATTGCTGGTGGAGTTGTGAAGATCCAGCCTTTCTGCAGAGCAATCTGGAATTATGCCCAAAGGGCTATTAATACTTTCATACCCTTTGATACAGCAATAATGATGGGGGACAGGATCCCAATAGGTTCAGCAGGAATTCTGATCTTATCTAAGACCAGAAAACCTGCAATATCGTCTTGAAAGAATTCAAGGTCTCAGGCTTAATTGGAGTGAGAGCTGTAGAAGTTTATTGTTACATTTCTATGAGAGTGGGCAAGAGTCCTTTAGGGGACCTGCAAGTGAGAGGGGTACATGCTTTTACCTTTAAAGGATAGGGCTGCCATTGTCATGGCTGACCAGACGGGAGGGGCCTCAATGCATAGACAAAGGTCAGAGCTGACCAAGAGGAGCATGTGAATAGATAGTTTGGATAAGATTTGGGCCAGGTTGAAGGAGACAAAAGGCAAGGATAAAGGAGGGTGTGGGCCAGGCCCAGAAGAAATGAAGAGATTCAGTAAGAACAAAGGGGTCACAGGGTGTTGCCTAGGTGGAGTGTGGGATAGGGAGAAGGGGCAGATCTCAAGGGTGGGAAAGGACAAATTGCAGTTACAATTGAACAGTTTTACAAGCTGGTTTCACAAATTGATCTAGATCCCAGGTACCCCATCAATACCACTCCTAGGGTTATATCCCAAAGAGATCATAGAAATGGGAGAAAGACACATATGTACAAAAATGTTTATAGCAGCTCTTTTTGTGGTAGCAAAGAATGGGAAATTAAGGGGGTGCCCATCAATTGGGGAATGGCTGAACAAGTTGTGGTATATGCATGTTATGGAATACTATTGTGCTACAAGAAACGAGGAGCAGACGGTCTTCATATTTACCTGGAGAGGCTTATACAAACTGATGCTGAGTGAGAAGAGCAGAACCAGGAGAAATTTGTACACAATTACAGATGCAACGTATGTGTGACGACCAACTTTGATTGACTGGACTCTTCTCAGCAATGCAGGGTTATAAGTCAATCCCAAAAGACTCATGATGGAGAGAAATATGTGTATCCAGAGAAAGAACTAGGAAGAACTAAGTTTATATCCAGGTGGAAGCAAAATACCTGATCCTTTTCCTTATCTTATTTGGTTTTATGTCCTCTTTACCATTTTTTGTTCCAGCTGATACAATCCATCTTTATAACATGACTAATGTATAATGTGAAAGTATTTACAGATCCTATACTTGACTATATGCTGCCATGGGGGGAAGGGGAAAAAGGGGGACAAAATGTGAAACTCAAGGAATTGTGGAATTGAATCCTGTAAACCAAAAGGAAACAAATTAATTTAAAAAAAGAAAAAAATGTACTGTGGTTTACTATTAAAAAAAAAAAAAAGAAAGTTGCTCCTCTGCAAGAAGGTTCCCAGCATGTTCAGTGACCCACTGGGGGAGGGTCTACCAGAGGACAGAGCCAGGAGTCACACAGAATGAGTAAAAATGGATGCATTGTAATCTGATCCATGGGAAGAATCACTCACATGGATGATATTACATATTCATCAATATAGCAAAGTAGTCATTGTTACAAAACTGTGGCTCTTTTCTCCCTAACTAGAGGCAAACAAGCCTAGACAGTGAGAACTAGACAGTGAGAGAGTACACAAGGGGTTTGATCAGAAGAATTAGCTATGGGCTTAGTTTCAGAAAAAAGTTTATTGATAACTAGAGTAATCCTTCAATGGAATGGGATGTCTCAGAACACAGGGAACATCAGAATATATTGCTAGATATCTTCAAGCTGAGGTTGGGTGAGCACACATTGAGGAGGGTGTAGAAGGGATTGCGGGTCAGGGCTGGGTTGAATATGTTCACCACAGAGATCTCTTTCCCTGTTGATCTTCTCTGCCTTCAGGAGAAATGTGAACAAGTAAGCCTTGTTGGTTGAAAAGGAGGAAACACACACACACACACACACACACACACACACACACACACACCCCTTAATGAGCCCATGATTCCATAGTGAAAGTCCTCTGGGAAGGGTCTTTGTATCCATCATGAGACATAGCACTTTGTAAGTTCAAACAGCAGTTACAAATGACATATTTCCATGGTTCTGTGTCACCACACCCCCTCCTCATGCTTCCCAGCAACACCTGATGGTGACTCTGTTCTACAGTTTCCTGTTTTCAGCACAGACTCCATTTCATTTCTACTTTCAAGGTTGTTAGACATGCTCAGGTTCATCCCAGCCAGCAATGATAGGAGGGCTACTCTTGGGCAGGGCCAATCTAAGATAGGCTGGGGATGAGGGGTGGGACCACCAATGTTTGTAGAGATGTCTTATTTCTCTTTTGGATACTACTGGGGTAGAGTTGGGAGAGTTGAGCCTCCTCTAACTAGAGTGTGATTGCAGATGCCAGACAGTTACCTGTGGAAAAGGATGGCCAGTCAAAGGAGAAGGAAGAGGAGGAGGAGAGGGTCTTTCTTATCCTTTCTGATCATTCTGAGGGTACTTTCTCTAACAGGAATCCAGGCAGGTGAGTCTAGGGAAGCACATGGAAGGAAGGATGGAAGGATCATGGTCTGGATCTGATGGGAATCTCCCTTATCTCCTGCCCTAGTGGAAGAGTCCTGATATTGGCAAAGTAATGGGCAAACAAAACTAGAACCATAAGGGCAGAGGATGATTCTGATGAGACACTTCCCTTCTGCCTAGCCAAGTAGTGGTTCAGGGAAGTCTTCCATGAAAAAGCACGATTTGATCTCAGAGACTGAATATGGCTCTACTTTGTGTCTATTTCTGTGTAAGAATCAAAAGGATTTAGGGTTAGATGGGGACCTTAGCTATAAGGGCAATGTAAAGAAGAAAGGGATGGGAGTTAACAGTCTTTGTTTAAAGTACTGGAATCTCAAAGACCCAAAGAGTCATTTCTTTTTTCTTTCTTTTTTTTTTTTGCCTTTTGGAGGGCAATTGGGGTTAAATAACTTGCCTAAGGTTGCACAGCTAGTTTTTTTGTGTGGGTGTTAAGTGTCTGAGGCTGGAACCGAATTCAGGTCCTCCTGACTCCGGGGCTGGTGCTTTACTCACTGCGCCACCTAGCCACCCCACCAAAGAGTCATTTCTAAGCCATTATCTAGAGAAGAGAGCAAGAAGGGAGCTCCCAGCCTGCCAGATCAGGGAGGGGGGTTGATAAAAATGGGAAAAGTTAATCAACAATGAGGGGATTTAAAAAGAGGGAGGAAGAGGAACAGGCAAAGACATAGGGGTGATATCTCACACGTATGGGCCACATTTCTCTTATGCCCACTTGGAGTTTTATGGAAAATAATTTTATTTGATTTTTTTGTTTGGTTCACCTTGTGTTGAGTTGACTATTCCTTTTTGAATCAAAAGCATCTCCATTGGTCAACTAGTACCCGCTCTACAGGGTTGTGGGAGAGGTTCAAAGGAGATGATTCAAGTAAAGCATTTTTTGTTCTTTAAAGCACCATAGAAATGTCATTGTCTGCTGTTACTATTGTTCTAGATATGTGATTTCATTGCTCTAGAACTCCCAAGGAGGAATCGCCCACTGTCAATTCAGATCAGCACCTGTTCTGAAGCTTAGTCTCAGGAAGTTGTTGCCTTGGCCATTGAAAAGTCAAATGACTTAAACAGTGTCACACAGTCAGTATGTGTCATTGACAGAGCTTGAACCCAGATCCTCTTGACTACAAGTTTGACTCTGCATTAGACCACACTGCCTCTATTAGTATTATCATGACTACTGACATTTCTGCTCCTGCTCTTGCTGATGTTACCACCAACAGGATATGGTCCCATCTGCTCCTGCCACCATATTGAAGTACAGTGAGCCTACAATGGATGAGTTTACATAACAATAATTTTATTCATGTACAAAACAATTATTTTATCCATGTGTGTAATAGTCCCCAGCATGTTAAATACAAAGAAATGTGAGTCAGCTAGCTGCTTGTCTCAGGATGATTTCTATCTGAGCCTCGTTGAAAAAATGGAGAAAGTTGAGATGATGATGATGATGAAAGTGAATGTAAAGAAAATGCTTTCCCTAGGCCTTGAATAAGCCAGTGACAGATTGGTGACTGCATAAAGGGAAACTAGCATATTACTAGGTAAGCTGATGCTAATGGGGCAGGTCTAAGGTCTTCTAACTATGGTCCTTGCTAACCAAAGCATAGGAATGATTACAGTTATTTTTTACAGACAATGACAAGATGTCCCCACTGATCTTTGGGTTGTAGAGGCTGATGGTGGGGGGGGGGCGCAGTCTCCTGCCCTCCTCCTGCCCCAATCAGAGAAATGTGAATTTCCCTTAAGAAGCAATGCTGGGATTTTAATATTTGCTGCAGGTAGACCAGAGGCTTCACCCAGGATCCAAAGATCCTAGACTTAATTTTTGGAGCTTGAAAAGACTCAAGGTTATCTAGTCTAGCTTCTTCATTTTGAAGATAAGGAAACTGAAGTCCCAAGAGGTAAAATGACTTGTTAAAGTCACATCTCAAGTTCTCTGTTTCATTATAGTAGTAGTTGCTAAATCTTTTATAATCCTGACTAGGTCTCCATGATATTTGAATTACTTCTTTATGGCTTTATTTTATTTATTATTTATTATTCTCTTTCTTCCTTTCTTTTTTCTTTCATTCTTTTCCTCTGCCCATCTAAGATATTACATGCTCACCTGAGGGTGTTCTGCCCCAAAGCAATGAACATTTTTACCCCAAAAAACTCTGGTTCTCTTTGGTCAATAATAGGTACCAGTCCAAGGCTAACTTGATCATTGTTTGGGCCCTGATTGGCTCAGAACGAATGTAAATAGCAATTGTTTATGTTTTGGCCAGAAACCATGAGGATATTCCCCTCTCACATCTATTTTATTTTAAAGAAGCCATTCTTTCCTTCCTTTCTTTTTAAGCCTTAATTACTGAATAGGCTTTGCCTCAGTCAGTCTGAGATCTGATAAGGACCTTAGCTTGAAAAGGTCAAGGATCTCTCCTGGGTCAACTCCAGGTGTCCCAATCTATATTTGCTCATTGGAACAAGATGGTTTGGGAGGTGAAAGTGAGGCTGGTGACTTTTCACAGCCCTCTCTCACTTAAATCCAATTCACTTGCATGTCAGGGCATCACCTTCCTGATGTCCTGGTCCTCTTCAAGAACAAAGGACAAACAGTAGCAGCAATTTCTTTCTGACTACTTTCATTATTTTCTTCTTGACCTGAGAGTCCTAGATTTGGGCTATAATATTTTTTGCAATTTTTATTTTGGGATTTCATTTAGGAGTGATTAGTGGATCCTTTCAGTTTTTACTTTTTCCTCTGATTCTAAGATATCTGGATAACTTTCCTTTGTGATTTCTTTAAACATATCTAGGCTCTTATTTGTTTATGGATTTGGTTAGTTCAATAATTGTTAAATTCTCTCTCCTAGATCCATTTTCCAGGATAATTTTTTTTTCTATGAAACATTTCATATTTTCTTCTACTTTTTTAATCTTTTTGATGAGGTTTAGTACCTCTTTTAATGTTTGCCCAAGTTTGATTTTTTTTGGTCACTACATGGCTCTTTATTCTACCATAACAAGAGGAACCCTATGACCCTCATAGCTATGGTGTTATTTAGCCTGCACTTGGCAACTTGCTCCTTTCCCCCTCTTTCAGTTCCTCCCTTTTCTACCTCACCCATTGTCCCATACAAGATACACCCTTTTTTTCTTGAGAGATTATGACTTATTTTCCTTCATTGTTAAATTTTAACTTATTAGAGTATATCACATATTCCCCTCTTTCTTCTACCTTCCATCTCTTCTTTTGTGTACCTTCCTATCCTGCTATTTAGTGACATACACCAAAAAAAAATGATTCACTTGTAGGAGAGTTTTTGTGAGGTTTAGACTATGATGTTTCAAACCTCCCTATTCACTTCTATTACTTTTGTCATTGTTTGTACTCAAGAATTTGGTCCCAGCATGTGAGACTTCCCTATGAATACACAGTGAAGAAAGAGAGATAAACACAGACCTAAGAGAAATAGGAATTTCCTATCCTTAGAGATACCAGAACACCACAATTGCCAGGAAGATGTCTCACCTTCTTTTCTTTCTCTCTGAGGATAACCTCTCCAAAAGCTTCAGTGTAAGAGGTTAGCCTAGAACACCAGCTCCAGAGAAAGCAGGAGCAATTGTGGTAAAGTCTGTGATATTTAGAGAGGGCAAGCTAGGGGACTTTCAAGGGGAAGGAGGAGGGACTTCCATGATGATGTCATCCAGAGACTAGGCTCCTAATCCAATTAGCTTGTTACAGTTCTGATGATGAGAAGAGTACTTTGCCTGGTTGGAAGACACAGGACCACAGGTGTGTTATAGAATCCTGTAATAGGTTGTGTTGTGTTTCTCCTTTGTTCTCTATGAGGACCATGACATCAGGGAGGTGATGCCATGACTCGAAGTTGACTTTGATTTGAGTGAAGGAGGGCTGTGCAAGGTCACCAGCCTCACTTTCTCCTCCAGGGCCATCCACAGGATCAGTGGTATGTTCCAGAATGCTTAAATAAGGGGTGGAGCCAAGAAGGCCCAGTAAAATCAGGAACTTGTGTGAGCTCTTGCCCCAACCTCCTCCAATACCTATAAACATAACTCTAAAAAAATTTTAGAGCTACAGAAACCACAAAGTGGCAGAGAGAAACAAATCTCCTGCTGAAAGCAACCTGGAAGGCTGAAAGGAAGGGTCTATCACATCAGGCAGAGTAGAGCACAGTCCCCCAATGGCTGCACCTGTACAGACTGGCAACACAGATGGCTTGAGCAGACCTCAGTGGACTGAATCACTGGCAGATGGGGTGGTTTCCAGACTTTTCAACCCATAAACACCAAAGAGAAATTAAAAGGTCAGTGGGGAACTCTATTGAAGCTGGGTGAGAGAAAAGTGAGGTCCAGCCCCTGCCCCCAGGGCTGAGGATGGGGCTGGCTGCAGTTGCTGAAAGTGGCAGCTGCTGTTTCCAGGGCTCCAGGTTGACAGTGGGGGGACCAAGCAGCTGACCAGAGGGCAATTGCAGGAATCTCTTTGCTGGCACTGAGGCAGGATTCTCTGGCTTTGCCCTCCTTGTATCTGGGTCACAGTCTTGGGCAGCAGTCCTAGGATGAGGAGGGCTAGCATGGCAGAGCTTGTGGAGACTGTGGAGATGCAGTCCTTCTCACAATTCTAAAGCAGATGCCTAGAAGAGGCTCTGACAACAGTTGTGTAAAGCCCCAGAAATTTGGGACATAGAACTCCACTAATAAAATAATGGATCATATATAAATTGAAGAAGATTCCTTCAAAAATTGGAGCAAGTGGAAAGTAATGACTTTTTGAGAAATCAAGATATTATAAAACAGATCCAAAAGAATTTTTAAAAATAGAAGGTAATGTGAAATATCTCATTGGAAAAACCACTGACCTGGAAAATAGACCCAGGAGAGATAATTTTAAAATTATTGAACTATCTGAAAGCCATGATCAAAAAAAGAGCCTAGACATCATCTTTCAAGAAATTATCAAGGAAAACTGCCCTGATATTCTAGATCCAGAGGGTAAAATAGAAATGGAAAGAATTCACCAACCTCCTCTTGAAAAAGATCCCAAAAAGAAATCTCCTAGGAATATTATAGACAAATTCCAGAATTCCCAGCTCAAGGAGAAAATTTTATAAGCAGTCAGGGAAAAACAATTTGAGTATTGTGAAAACATAATCAAGATAACACAAAATTTAGCAGCTTCTCCATTAAGTGATTGAAGGGCTCTCATTAGTGGAGTTCCTTCTAATGATCAATACTGCAGACCCACTCTGACTACTACACCACCTATGCCCCCCCACTTCTAACAAAATAAAAGTAAAACATTATCTGGTGACATCTTTGTGTTGGGTTTTTTTTTTTGCCTAGAGAGCAGAGAGAAAGTCCATCATTCTTGGAGCTGTAAATAAAGTTTTTCCAGGTTGGTAGGACATGGCAGAGTATGCATTCAGCTGTCACAGCTTTTGAGCTCTTAGGTTCATCCCCATGCCTTGATGAGGCAGATAAAAATTTAACTTAAGTAAAAGAATTTTAAAAATGAAGGAAAGAAAGAAAAAAGAAGGAAGGAAAGAGAAAGAAATGAGGAAGGAAGAAAAAGTAGAAAGAGAAAAAGGAAAGGACAAAATGAGACAAGGAAAGGAAGGTAAGTAGGAAAGAAAGAAGGAAGGATGGAAAGTGAAAAAAAGGAAAAGAAAGAAGGAAATGAGAAAGGAAAGGAAGAAAAAAAGCAAGGAAAAAAAAGAACCTCAAACTTTCTCACATTTCTCTGATTTTCCCATTGTAAGTTGGAGCTATATTCAGAATTCAAGGATCCTGCCTGTTTCTCAAGGGCTCTAGTTACTGCAAAGAATGATGGAGATGACCTGGGCCTCCTGGGAGGAAATAGGAAGAAGCGAGCACTCACCATTATCCCTTACATTTTTGTACCCAACAATTTTCTTCATAAAGTCAGCACAAAATTGATTCATGTAGTCCTTAGATCAGTCCAGAAGGGATTGTCCAGAACATGCTGGTATGTCTTGACTTCAGGCTTTAAGGTCCCAGTGCCCAAATTCTTCATCTATCCTGTAATATTCCTCTTCATCCCAAATTAAATGGATGTGGCCCTTTACCTTGATGTCATTGTCTATTTCACAGTCTGCAAGGAGCTGCGCTGTATGGTTTCCTGTGGAAGGACATTGGGGTGGGCTCTTCTGGGATTCATGCAGAGAGGGACACCAGTAACTAAGATCAACTACAGCCCATTCTGAAACTGAGGGCCTAAACAAGGGAACAGAGCCCCCAGCCTCTGAGTTCAAGTTTATTGATTAAGAAAGTTTGGAAAGTAGTGAAAATATTTGGGTTGAAGGCAGAGGTGTCTCAGAAGGATTATGGAAAGGTCAGCCAGGATGTTGAACCCACTGGGTGAGACCTAAGGCTCAGGGATGAATTCTTTAAATCTCTTTCTCCAGGCAAACAAATAGCAATGGACTTGGATCAAGGATACCCATTTCAGTGGTATGATCTCCTGGGGATGGAGCTATTGAACTGGGAAGAGAAATAGACAAGGGATGATGAACAGAGGAGATGAATGGGTCTGACTTACTGTTAGGGTTAGTTTCATTCTTTGCTAAGTAGTGCATCATCCAGCAAAAATGTTTCTCATGATCCACCAATAAATTACGACTCTGGGTAATGTAATCGACTCCCAGTGCTTCAGAGATCCAGGGTATCTTGATAATAATTTGCTGGTGTACTTTGTTATAGCATCCTATTTCAACATCATCCATGAAGCTAATTGCACGTAGTTCCAATAGAGAATGGATTGTGCCCACTGCAGTGAAGTGACCCATGTGCTTGTGGTGTGCTGAATTACAGGAAGGAAGGGAAGAAGAGAACATAGTGCTTTATGTTTGGGGTTACCAGAGGAGCAGTGTTTTCTCTCATTCATTTCTTTGCCCTTCCTCTGCACCCCCCATCATGGTCCTCTTTGAAAATGAAGGAGAAATAATAACAACCATCAGTAAGGGTAATTATACAAATGACTCCCCTCCCCAAATCTAAATATCCACCATTTAGTCTGTCTGTCTATCTGTCTGTCTCTCTCCAAGCATCACCAGCTAGGTGGTGCAGTAGATAGAGTGTTGTGCTTGTAGTCAGGAAGACTGAGTTCAAATCTAGCTTTAGTCACTTACACTGTGTGACCCTGGGCAAGTCACTTAATTTGTTTTAGCTTCAGTTTCCTGACCTATAAAACTGGCATAATAATGACACCTTCCTCTCAGGGTTCTTGGAATGATCACATGAAACATATTGTAGGGGCTTAATAAATGCTTATTTGAAAAAAAAAACCCTTTGTTTTGGACATCTCCAATTAGATTGCCTGTAGGTATCTGAAACTCAACATGTCTCAAACGGAACTCATTATCTTTCCCCCTAAGCCTGTTCCTCTTGCTAACTTTCTATTTCTGTCAAGAACATCA
Source organism: Petaurus breviceps papuanus (assembly GCF_028583685.1). Taxonomy (NCBI): domain Eukaryota; kingdom Metazoa; phylum Chordata; class Mammalia; order Diprotodontia; family Petauridae; genus Petaurus; species Petaurus breviceps. The sequence goes on along the minus strand of NW_027185697.1, from coordinate 9,921,494 downwards.
CTAATATTTCAATGACTCAGGTTTGTAATCTCACATTCATCCTCCCTTTCCTCTTCTTCCCCAATATCTGACCAGTGGCCAAGTCTTACTGATTTCACCTTCAACTTCATTCAAATGCATTTCTTTCTCTCCATTTACACATTCCTGCATCCTAGTTCTAACCTTCATCCCCTCTCACGTCCTCCTTCCTTTCTTCAGAGCTTTTCCCTTTTCAACCAATCCTCCTCAAGTTTCCCATTTTTTTAAAGCAATTGGGGTTAAGTAACTTGCTCAAGGTTACACGGCCAGTTATTTCTGGGTGTGGTGCTGAGTGTCTGAGCCCGGATTTGATCCAGGTCATCCCGACACTGGAGCCGGTGCTCTTACTCGCTGAGCCACCTGGCCGCCCCTAAGCAATCAGGGTTAAGTAACTTGCTCAAGGTTACACAGCCAGTTATTTCTGGGCATGGTGCTGAGTATCTGAGCCCAGATTTGATCCAGGTCGTCCCAACACTGGAGCCGGTGCTCTTACTCGCTGAGCCACCTGGCCACCCCTAAGCAATTGGGGTTAAGTAACTTGCTCAAGGTTACAAGGCCAGGTGTTTCTGGGTGGGTGCTAAGTGTCAGAGCCCGGATTCGATCCCCAGGTCATCCCGACACTGGAGCTGGTGTTCTTACTCAATGAGCTACCTGGCTACCCCTGAGTTTCCCATTTTCCTATTGCTAAAGCATATTACTCCCTTTCTCTAAACAGCTCTAGTGGCCTCCTACTGCCTCTAAGATAAAGTACAAATGTTCTCAGCTAATGGCATTGAGCACTCTTCATAGCCTGGGTCCACTCTGCCTTTGGAGGCTTATTTCCTAGTCCTACCCTTCATGCATTGAACATTTCCACCAAACTCATCCACTTACCATTCTTCACACCCAACATTCTGATCAGCAGATCTTTAATGAGACTGTTCATCAAACCTGGAATGTGACCCCTCAACACCTCCAGCTTTGAGAATGTCCAGCTTTCTCTAAATTATAGCTCTAGGTCCACCTCCTACAAGGTTTCTCCTAATTCTTGCAGCTGCTAGTGCCCTGCTCCAATCAGAATTTAATTTGTATTTACTTATACATGTAATGATTATTTATGTCCAATCATATGCAAGTTCCTTAGGAGAAGGGAGTGCTTATTATAAAACCTCGCACATGGCTTGGAATTTATGTGCAATGATGGAAAGATCATTAACTTTGGAATCAGGAGAATTATGTTTGAATCCCATTTCTTTTTTTTTTTAAATCATTTGGGGTTAAGTAACTTTCCCAAGGTTACACGGCCAGTTTTTGTGTGTGTGTGTTAAGTATCTGAGGCTGGAACCGATCCCAGGTCCTCCTGACTCTGGGGCTGGTACTCTTACTCATTGTGCCACCTACCTGACTCTTGAATCTCATTTCTAATACTAATTGTGTGACTTTGGGAAAGTCACATAATCTCTCTGGGCCTCAGTTTCCAAATTTGTAAAAGGACAAGGCTGTACTATATGACCTTTCCAATCCCTCATTGTTCTCCTCTATGTTACATCCTCTTCACTCCCACAGCCCTGACCCTCGGTTGGGCTCTCTTACCTCTCACCTAGAATAACCCCCTCACTGGTCTCACCACCTCTAGCCTCTTCTCTCTTCCATCCACCTTCCCCTCAGCTGCCAACATGATTTTTCTAAAGCATTACTCTGACTATCTCACTCTCCTAATTAATAAACTCCAATATCTCTGTCTTACCTCCAGGATAAATTCTTTGATCAGCATGAATACTTCTAGCCTTTCCAGTTGGCTTACACTTTACTCTCCTCCACTCATTCAACCCAATAACACTTGCTTGCTGTTGCCCACACCTGCACTCTACCCTACTCCCTATCCCCCCACCTTTGTCCTGACTATCCCCTGTGTCTAGAATGTTCTCCATCCTTCCCTCCACCTCCTGGATTCCTTCAAGTTTCAGATAAAATGCCATCTTCAGGAAGCCTTTGCTGGTGCCCACAATTGCCAGAGGTTTTCTCTCCGAAGTCACCCCCCTTCATTTACTCTGTATGTGTCCTGTAGGCATCTTTTAATGTATATGTTGTCTCCCCCATTAGAGTGTGAGCTCCTTGAAGGCAGGGATTACATTTTGTTTTATTTATTTTTTTGGTATCCCTAGCACTTGGAACATTAGCTGGAGTATACAAATTATTCAACAAATGCTTATTGACTGATTGCCTGAACTACCTGAAGTTCCCTGAGTACAGCAACTGAGTTCCCGCCATCAGACCCGATGATCCATAGTCTCTCCCATCTCTTTCTCCATGGACTTACCTGCCTGGGTTTCTCTCAAAGCAAACAAGCCCAGAATGAGAAGCCAGGATGAATAGAACCCTCCCCACCTCCTCTTACATTCCATTATCTTCAGAAGATGGCTACTTGGCTATGTTGTCAACCACACCCAGTTGGCTGAGGCTTCAGGCAGTGCCTAAGTGAGAACTGAGGTCTCCTGTGCATATATCATGACTCCCTACCTCTATCCCCACCCAGGCTGGGGTTGGCTCTGCTGAGGCCCTGCCCTCCTCTCATTGTCACCTAAGATGTCTGTTTCAAGACTGAAACTTGTTGTGCCTAGAAGGTATGAGAAAGGAAATGAAAGAGTCTATGGTGAGGGCAGGGTGCCTCAGAGCACAGTCAGCATCAGGGATTGTCTGGGAGGCCCAGAGATGGGCTGCTTCAGTGACAGCCACCCAACTCTCTTTCCTTATTTTCACTGAACCTAGAAGTTGTTAGGTCTGAAAAGATAACCAGGGACACTTCATTCTGGAGGAGAGACAGAGGAAGAGATCCCATTATCCCTTTTCTGACACTGTCCCCAGGTTGTCTCTGATGTTATAGGGTGGATTTGAGTGGAGCTAACAGTTTGAAAGGATGCTACTAATATAACAGTGACTATCACCTGTTAAGGTTGGCAAAGAACTTCATGTATATGATTATCCCGCGTGATCCTCATAACAATCCTGTGAGGTAGATACTATTATTATCTTCATTTGTCAGACAGGGAAACTTTGGCTGAGAGAGATTTCATAACTTTCCCAGGGAGACACCACCAGTGAAAGTCTAAGGAAGAATTGGCAGAGGTCACCCTGCCTTTCTTGATGTTCTTACCACTGCTCCACACACAGCCTTTCAGTGATGATTAGTTTTATCCCCTCTCCATGTGACCTGCAGAGCGCTGGGTTCTGTTCCAGGTTTAGGCCACTGAATCTTAGCTGGCTCCTCCCAGTGTTTGTAGACTGACCATCTATCTGGCTCCCTCCATTGTGACCACGGGCTGTGCCGCCCTGGCTCATCTCTGACTCTGAGTCTGTGTATCACCAGCATACAGCACATCTCTTGTCATATGGTATGTGTTCGTTAAATTCTTGTTGACTGAGAGAACATACACAGTGTAAACTCTGTGGGGTCATTGCAGATCGTTTATGGCCATGCAGTCAGAAAGTAACCTACTGACTTTCCAAAGTCCAAGGCAGAACTAATTATCTTTCTCCCCAAACCCTTCTCTCTTCCCACCCTCATGATTACTACTGTAGACACTTTCATCCTCCAAGTCCTCCAAGCAGGCAGCCTCCCCCCTGGCATTCGCCCAACATCTCCAATCTGTTGTCAATACTGGCCATTTCTACCTCCTCTATATCTCACAAGAATCCTCTTCTCCCCTCCATACACCCCAACCCTTACACAGTCCCTTATCGCTTACCTAGATCACTTCAGTAGCCTTCTCATTGACCTTTCTGCCTTAAGTCTGTATTATATTACATCCTTCGCACAAGTTTTACTCACTTCTGGGTAGCTAGGAGTGAGGGGTGATGGTCACTTGTCAGTGGATTACATTTGGGATTTTTCTTTAAGTGTGTATTGGACTAGGTGGTAATCAAGGCTCCTTTTAAGTCTGAAAGTCTGATTCTATAAAAGAAGGAGTGATTGATCTGGTGTCCCAGGATATTCCTGGATGGTGCCATGTTGCCTGAGTTTTTCATCAGGGGACACTGATTCTCCTAGAAGAGAAAAAAATGACTCTGGCAAGGTTAGAGTGAAGGTTTTAATAGAACCTTTGGAACTCTTCTCTATATGTCATCTAGGGAATGCCTTTGTCAGACAGAGGTCACAGGACTTTTCCATTCCAAGATCAGAGTAGACACTTTGTGTGCTCAAGAAGTTGCCCTGAGTTAATTCTTTGAATTTTTATAGGTAGTATCACAGATAGCTGTGGAGTTATTTTAACCACTGAAAATTGTGAATCATTTCTTTCCTTATAGCTCCTCAAGGACAAAGGATGACCAGGTCTTCTCCTTCTGCATCCTTCACAGTAGTTAGCTTTGGTCTGGGTACATAATGGGTGTTCAAGAAATATTGGATATATGTCTGGTCACAATGCTTAGGGAGAATTGGTGATGTACAGCAAGAGTTAGAACTCAGGGAGTTTGTTTCTATACTTTCCTACATGGAAATTTCTCACCTTGAGTGACAAATCCAGTATGGTTTTGGGGAGAGTGATGGATGCTTCGTGCAAAGTGGGGAAAGAGGGAGAAATGACTGGTGAGAGGGGGAGGAAGTAGATCAGACTAAGGTTTCCTTCTGTTCCTATATCCTCCACCTGCTAGAACACATAGAAAAGTCCCTAAGATCACCAAAGAAAGGGCTTTGTTCTTTCAAATTTTTTTCTCAAGGCCTCAATCACAGAAGCCATTCTCCTGACATTTGAGGTCATTTTGATTTCCCACTTCTTGGCCTTTCTAGTCCCTGGAATCCTGGTCACTTCCCCCAGGGGAGAGGTGGCCCCAGAGCTGGTTACATGTGTGAGAGCCAACCAGTGACCACTGTCATCATCATCAGGGAACAAAGTCTTATGTCAAGGAGGTGTCTGGGAGAGAACCTGACCACAGAGTAAAGTCCAGTGAGGGATTAAAGAACATCAAGGAGGAGGAATAAAATCCATGGATCAAATCTTACTGGTTCCTCTGCCTTCCTCCCCAGACCTTTAGGTGATATGGAATCTGTCCAGCTGTGTTTCCAGCCCCCAGTGCAAGGTTTGTTGGCCCAGATCTAGAGCTGCAGTTTCCTATAACGTTTGGTTCCAGTATCACCTTCTTCATTAGGCCTTTCTTGGTCTCTCCTATCTCCTTCACATTCTCCCCTTGCATAAAGTTTAGATAGTCAGCATGATATAATAATAATAATAATAGCTGTCATTTATATAGAGCCTACTATGTGCCAGGCACCATACTAAGTACTTTACAAATATCTTATTTGAGCCTCACAACCCTGGGAGGTAGGAGCTGTTATTACCCGCATTTTACAGGTGAAGAAACTGCGGCAAACAGAGGTTAAGTGACTTACCCAGGTTCACATAGCTAGAAAATGTTTGAAACCAGATTTGAGCTCAGGTCTTCCTGACTACTGACCCAGTCCTCTGCTCCCTGGGCCACCTAGCTCAAGTCAGAGATTTTTGGTTGTGTCTGTTTATTTGTGAACTCATTTGGGGTTTTCTTGCCAAAGAATGTTTTGCCATTTTCTTCTCCAGCTAATTTTACAGATGAGCGAATTGAGGCAAACAGGGTAAAGTGACTTGTCCAGGGTCATACAGCTAGTGAGTGTCTGAAACCAGATTTGAGCTCTGGTCTTCCTGACCAAGCCCAGACCTCTAACCATTGTGCTACTTACTTGCCATCAGGTAAGAGAATCTGAGTTCAACCACATTTGTATGACCTGGGCAAGTAATTCAAATTCCCTGGACCTCAGTTTTCCTCATCTGTAAAATGAGGGGGTTGGACTTGAGGATCATTGACATCCTTTCCATTAAAAAAGACAACAACCTTGATTCTAAACATATTCATATTATTTCCACAGGTAGAATAAAACTCTCTGAAATCAGGGACTGTTTCATTTTTTGTCTTTGTATATCCTGGTAATTTGCAAGCATTTAATACATGAAATACATTCATTGACCACCTTTGTTGACCCCAGTAAGGGAATAAACCCTAAATTGTCATTTTGTTCTTACCAGGATGGACAGATAAGCAATGCTTTAAGATGAATAAGTTTTTCCCATTTTTTTCATCACTAAACATTTAATGAGCACCTATTACATGCAAGGCAGCCTTCTAGATGTAGATATAAATGTATACATCTTTGATCTCTCTCTATATGCATATATATCTACATGCATGTATATATTTATATGTATATATACCCCACCCACAAACTCACAGAATAATCTCAGGGGAATGTGAGTTGCCCCTCCAGTCCCTTAGTTGAATTGAGGTCAAGCTCATTGGCCCATCACATGAAGACTATCTATCCTTCCCCTCTTTTAGAAACTGGGGCAGCATTTCACCATCTTTAGTCCCACAGAACCTGATGTTTGAAGATCACTGTTAATGATTCCCAATAGAGTTTGTCATTTCTTTCTGTGCTAGAAGATGGCATTCATCTTGGCCAGGTGATTTGAATTCATCAAGCTCTTCCTCTGTCTTTACTGTGGACATCACAGACACCAACCCAGGCTTCTGATTCACCCTACTTGTGTCTCAGAGAGGAGAGAATTTGGCCCAGCCTCCAGAGTGACTGTGTGCAACTACTTCTTACCCCTCCTCCAGCTCAGCTGCTTTGTTTTCCTTCATGTGGTGACAGCATTGTTAGCATGGGCTGATGCCATAGAGTATAGTCATAGAAAGGCAGCTAAAATTCTGCAATTGCTGTGAAGCATCTGATTGAAGCCAAAGATAGAACTCCTTGAGGCAGCATGGTTCAAGTGCCTAAAAGTGGGCAGAGAAGAGGTATCAGACTGACTACCAACCTGAAGGTCTACAGAGCCATGGAGCTGACCTCATTGTTGTATGCCTGTGGAACCTGGACAATCTACCAGTGCCATGCCAGGAAACTGAATCGTTTCCATTGGAATTGTCTGAGGAAGATTCTAAAGATCACCTGGCAGGATAAGGTACCAGACACTGAGGTCATTTCTCAAACTAAACTGCCAGACATTTAAACTCTGCTGCAGAGAATGCAACTCTGCTGGGCTGGCCATGTTGTTTGAATGCCAAACATACATTCCCCTATAAGACTATTTTATATAGAATTCACATAAGGCAAATGCTCACATGGAGGTCAGAAGAAGTGACACAAGGGCACTCTGAAGGTTTCTCTGAAGAACTTTGGAACTGATCATATGACATGGGAGAGACTGGTAAAAGACCGTTCAGCATGGTGTACCCACATCAAGGAAGGTGCTGTACTGTATGAGTAAAACAGCATTGCAGTGTCTCAAAAGAAATGTAAGATGTGCAAATTTAGAGCCATCTGCACTCCAAGTGTTCATGTGGACTATTTGTACCCAACTGGTGGCATTTTGAACTCATGTTGGTCTGAGAGACCAATTGGAACAAAGAGTTCCTTATATTGATGAAATCATGAGTCCAAGAAAGAAAATTGTACTTACCTAATAGACAAGATGGTTATGATGATGAGAAATGATAATGTATGTAAAGTCTTTTTAAAATAGTATTTTTTCAATTACATATAAAGACAATTTTCAACATTCATTTTTTGAAAGATTTTGAATTCCTTTTTTTCTCTCTCTCCCTTTTCTCAGCCCAAGAGGGCAAGTAGTCTGATATAGCATATACATGTGTAATAATGTAACAATATTTCCACATTAGTAATGTTGTGAATGAGGAAACAGAACAAAAAGAAACAAAAATGACTCCCCATGTAAAAATAATATGCTTCAGTCTGCATTCTGATTCCATCAGCTCTGGAGGTATATAGCATTTTATATCATGAGTCTTTTGAAATTGTCTTGGATCATTGCATCGCTGAGAAGATCTAAGTCTGTCATAGTTGATCATTGCACAATGTTGCTGTTACCATGTACAGTGTTCTCCTGGTTCTGCACTAAACCTATGATCGTGCTTTGGTGAATGACAATGTCACAAAATTATCTAATCATTAAACATTTACTAAATGTCAATTATATACTGGCTTCTGTGTTTGGTACTGGGATACAAAGATATATATATATATATATATGAAAGAGTCTGTGCTCTCAAGGAACTTACATTCAGAATGAGTACAAGGCAATTGTGGAGTAATTATATAACTCATATATCTCCTCTATTCTTGTCCCTCTACTGGCTTATTAAGGGTAGAGGTTGCATTTTCCCATAGTCAACAGATAACTGAAATGAATATTTAAAAGACTGATCATTCTCCAAAGTAACTCTGTAGCTTGGTGGAATATCTACTCTTCCCACTACTTGGTATGGAGTGACCCTCTAGCAATGCGCCATCCTGGGCTTCCACAGTGCATCAAGATTTCATAGCAAGACCTTATCCCGCAACATAGTTTTCAATAGCTAAGCTATTAAAACCATTTTTTGTTCCTCTTCACAGTCTTCTGAGATAATGCCATGGCTAGGTGATAGGTCTTCCTCAAATGATCTTCCAACTGAATGTCCTGCTTATCATGGATAGCTGTATATCCGTATCTTCAGACACCCCAAAGCAAATACCCCAAAGATATGTCAGTAGGCATATCTAGATGTGTTCTAGCAAGTCACTGTAGCCATAGGAGTCCTGATCCTAGGGCCTATTCCCAGTCAAAAAACATCATGTTTTCAGTTTTTTCAATCTTTTCTCTTCCATTACTTTCCACCACTGGGCAGAATCAGCATCTATTGCTTCTTCCTTTTTAAAATTTTATTTTTATTTTATGAAATAAAACAAGTATTTCCAGAATAATTTGAAAAGATGATTGTACTCAAAACTGCAAATCTACTATACATAATTTGCAATTCCTTTCAAACATACAACAAAATTATCATATAAATTTCTTTTTTTCTTTTTTCTTCCCTCCTCCTCCTTCCCTAAAGACAGATACCATTAAAACAAATAAATTATTCTATACATACTTCTATTTGTTAGTTCTTTCACTGGATGCAGATATTGTCTTTCATCCTATATACTTAATAGTCAATTTTGATCTTTGTAGTAGACACAACAACCTATTCACTCAAAGTCATTCTTAAAACAATTTTGCTGTCACTCTAAACAATATTCTCTTTGTTCTGCTTATTTTGCTCTTCATTATTTCATGCAAGCCTTTCCATATTTTCATAAAACAATTGAGCTCATCATTTTTTATAACACGGTAGTATTCCATCAAAATTAAGATTGAACTCAGTTAAAGCAGATACAAAATAAGGGGTATTGAGACTTGGGATATAAAAAGAAGGATCATAAGAAAGAGAAGACAATGGTGAGCCTTTTTGAGGAGTTTGAAATCTTGAAAAATGTGCCATAGGGGTGACTAGACAGTGAGTAAAGCGCCAGCCCCAGAGTCAGGAGGACCCGAGTTCAGTTCCAGCCTCAGACACTTAACACCCACACCCACACACACACACACACACACACAAAACTAGCCATGTAACCTTGGGCAAGTTACTTAAACCCAATTGCCCTCCAAAAAAGCAAAAGAAAATGCTCCATAGAGTAGGAAGAGAAGTAGAAGGATGACCGAGGATTTGAGAGTAGAGTAAAAGGTTTGATAGGTTTCATAGAGGGTGAAGACAGACCCTCGGAGAAGGGAACATGTACTCCAAGGCATGATTTGAGTCCAACCAGTGAAGGTCAGAGGAGGAATGGAGTCTGAGTAGGAGATGACTCTCTACTGAGGGATGATAAAGAAGCTATATATTGACAAGTCAGGAAAAGCAGAAAGGGTGCAGGTCTTCAATTCAATGAAAATTTATAAAGGCAGGATTTTTGTGAATTTAGGTGCAATGGGGGAAGCAATTGGTGATTCTGAAGGAAGAAGCTTGTGGGTTGAAAGGAGAGAGGTATTTCAGGCTCCTTGAGAAATGTGGAGTATTGCAGAGGTTGAGAGGAAAGAGTTTGCAGTTAAAAGAGTGGTTGTGGGTCAGGAGGAGGGAGAGAATTTGGGTTCTCTCAGGTTGAGAGAGGGGGGAGTTTTGAGGGTTGTGGGGGAGGGTGGGGGAAAGACAATGAGCTTACTTTTCTGTCATTCTTTGACTTCGTGAATAAAAACCTATTAACTCTGGAGCAAGCTGAACATCATGGAATTCCCCTTTCTCTCTGTCCCATGCTCCCCCACTTCCTCTAACTCCCAATATTCAGTTACTTCTAACCTCAGCAACTGATTAAGAGAGGGAAGGACTAGGGGTCTTTGCACCAATAGCTCCAGACTCTTTGATTTTCTGTGTAGGCTCAGCCCAGATCCTGTCCACCTTCCCATTGTAATCTGTCAAGACAGAGTGTTGAGCTGTTGGCTCAGATCACTCTATGCTTTGCTCTTCCCATAGGACAAATTTGACACTATTTCTCTTTGACATTGCAGACTTTAGGATCAGCATAGAGAGCTGGAAAAGACCTTAGGGATCATCTAGCCAAACCCCCTCATTTTAAGATGAGGACACTGAGCACAATGAGGGCAAATGCCCAGGGACTTTGGCAAATAGGCAACAGAGCCAGGTACAAGGTGGTGCTGCCCTCATTCTCCTCAATCAAAATCCCAGCCTCAGACACATACACTCCAATGCCAGGTAATGCTAGAGTAAATGGATAAACGAAAGAAGAATACAACTTTTTAAAGTGTTTATTATGCATCAGGCATTACTAGCCACTGGGGATACACATACCAAAAGAATATAGTCTCTTCCCCTCAAGAGTTTATATTTTAGGGGGAGAAAACAACGCACATAGGAGAATGGAGGCTAGAGAAGGATGCTTTGATCTGGGTAGTATCAGGGATGGGGAATGGAGTCATAGGGCAACTGACTGACAGGAATGATAGTCAGTCAATACCATTTAAGTGCCTACTATGTGCCAGGCACTATGTTAAATGATGGGGGTACAAATATGTAAAAGAAAGGCAGTTTCTACCCTCAAGGAGTTTCCAATCTAATGAGGGAATACAATACATAAAGGAAGCTGAAAGGTAGGAGGAACAGGAGGGAGAAAGCACCAGAAATAGTGGAATAATAGAGTCCAGTCCAAAGGAATACAACTGGTGAGAAATGAAAACATGGCAGGTCCAGGAGTCTTGCTTAAATGGAGGTTTTGAGAGAAGTTCTTTGTTCCACTTACTTATCCTCAGTCAGAGGGACAGAAGGTATTGAGGGTAACAAAGAGGTGTGAATACCAAAGCTGATGTTATCCCTAAGGATGTCATAGTTGATCCAGGCCAAGGAATGGAGCTGTTAGGGAATGAATAATTTGAATTTGACTACTGTTCCCAACAAAGAGGTGGAATGAGGGAAGGGGGTAGGGTGTTACTTTCCATGGGAAGAAGAGGGTTGGAGTATAGTAGAGTAAGTAGCTAAAGATGGCAAGTTTTCACTCACCCAGAGAACATGGAGTATGGCCTCAGGGTGGTATTTGGAGGGCTATGTTGGGGGGAGTGTGTGGTAATGCACAGCAAAATGGAAGATTTCTTAAGTGCAAATCTGAAGCAACCTGAGGCCTGAGCTTCCTCCTCTGGGAAGGGTCCTGGTAGGTGGCAGTTGGTGAGGATGGCATAGAAGGGATTCTGGGTCAGGGTCAGGCTGAATTGATTCACCAATGAGGTCCCTTTTAGTGCTGAACTTCTCTGCCTGCAAGAGAAATGTGAAAAAGTAAGCCTTGTTGATTGTAAAGGAAGACACACACACACACACACACACACACACACACACACACACCCTAAATGAGCCCATGCTTCTGTACTGAAAGTCCTCTAGGATGGGTCTTTGTGTCCATCATGAGACCCAGCACTTCCTAAGTTCAAACAGTACTTACAAATGCCATATGTGGCCACGGCTCTGTGCCACCACACCCCCTCCTCATACTTCCCAGCAACACCTGATGGTGACTCTGTTCTAGGGTTTCCTGTTCTCACCACAGACTCCATTTCATTTCTACTTTCAAGGTTGCCAGACATGCTCAGGTTCTGCCTAGCAACAGATGTCCCAGCCAGCAATGATAGGCGGGTTAGTCTTGCGCAGGACCAATCCAAGATAGGCTGAGGGTGAGGGGTGGGGAGCCAATATTTATATAAAGGTCTTATTTCTCTTTGGGGTACTACTGGGGTACAGAGTTTGGAGAGTAGAGGCTTCTCCAACTAGAGTGTGGTTGTAAGTGCCAGGCAATCACCAGTGGGAAGGAATGGCCAGTCAAAGAAGGAAGAGGAGGGGGGGATCTTCCTCAATCTTGCTGCTCATTCTGGGGGTTTGTATGGTATACAGTCTCTCCCCTCTGCCTTTTTTTTGTGATCCAGACCCATGTTGTCAAGGGTATAGGAAAATCTCAGTGAGGAGCTCCTTCTATCAGTGAAGATTTGAACCTTCTACAATTAAGTCTTAGAGAGTTTCCTGGGGATCTCAGTATGACTTGTTCGGGTCACACCATAATTATTTGTCACAAGTAAGACTTGAATCCAGATCTTCCTAACTTCAAGACAGGGTTTCTATTCACTACAACATAATACCTCTTACTGTGATAGTAACATGTACTTAAAAAATATTAGTTGTGAACATCCAGCAAGTGCAGTTTGATTACTAAGGGCCACCATGGTTTGTGATGAGTTGGATGAAGCCATATATGGCATGTTCAACAAATATGGAGATGACTCAAAGCCAAGAGGGATGGCTAATACCATTGTATGAGTATAAATAAAACCAGCGGCCTAATCAGATTAAAAAAGATATTTAAAGGGCATAACAACAAGCAGAATGTAATAAGGTGGTTGTGTCACTCCAATAGGATGAAAATTCATTGAGAGCAGGGACAATTTTTCTTCTGTCTTTGTGTTATAAGAGTCTAGCAATACACTAATCAGACCTTGACAAATGCTTATTAGATTGGATTGGTTTAGATTAAATGTTGTCTTATAGTTGCATCAAAAGTGGCAGTAAGTAAAAAACAAACATACACCCAATATTTTCTCAGTGGAAAAGGGTATAGGACATTTAGGAGACTGAAATCTTAATATAAGTCAACAGTGTGACTTGTCCTTGATGTGAGAGAAAAAAAAATCAGAGTAGTCTCCAGCAGTATTACTAATTAATGATCAACAATGATAACCATAATTAATAATTAATAATTAACAACATTTGCATAGCACTTCAAAGTTTGACTGGCCCTTTATATGCATCATATTACTGTGAGGTAAGTTCTATTATTATCCCCCTTTTACAGATGAGTAAGTTGAGGGTTGGAGAAGTTGACTTGTCCAGTACATTATTGAGGAGTTTTTTGATCAAGTATACTTTGGATTCCATAGCTTCTGTGTCCCACTTTGACCCTGAGATTCTGGTATTGTCTTCTCAAACATTTTCCCAAATCAGTTATTGAGGTTGCTATAATAGCATCTCCTGGCCCCTTGAGGGCTCCCCATCAAATACCTTTCTGTCACCTCTCTCTCATTACATGCATACCTGCCTTCCTCTTCTTCCATGCTATGAAGGCCCCAGCACAGGTTAGCAATAGGATGACAGCCAAAACAATGCCCAGTGCCAGGGCTGTAATAGTAATTGAATTTAAAGATCCCCCTGTATTGGCTTGGTTTTTGGATTGATTGTGTTAAAACCCAGAGCTTGTGAATCCCACTTGTGGGATGGACTTGTTGATGTGAAAAGAGAGTCCTGAACTGGGACGAGCTGGTGACATAAATTTAGAGAGACACAAGCAAAGAGAGAGGCAGAAGAATTTTTTGGAAGCAGAATTGTGGAGGCAGAGAGAGACTGAGAGGATTTCTGAGGGCTAGTTTGAATTGCCCAGGACTTTTGAGACCTGCCACCCAGAGCTGCCAAGGACTGAGGAGACATGGCTGTTATGCTGGTACTTTGTCTGTGTGTTTTGATGTTGTTTTGCCAGATTTGTTCACTGGTGAAAGACAGTCCTGTTGTTGAAGAAGTCCTGGAACCTTGCTATTGGTTCAGAGCTCCTGAGACTGTTCTGCAGACAGAGAGAGAATTCTGTCCACTGGTGAAGGATAGTGCTGTTGTTGCAGAGGTTCTGGAACCTGGCTGTTGGTTCAGAAGCCCTGAAGAAGGATTTTCTTGTTGTATGTTTACAGAAATCCTGGAAGAGGGTCTTGCTAATGTTTTCATGGATCCTAGGACTGTTCTGCAGACAAAGAATGAATTAATGAAGAGACTGGCAATGCATCTTGTGGTCTTGCTAAGCTTTGTCTCCCCAGGAACAAAGATTGCTGAGAACTTGCCTCCTGTCAAGATGAAGAAAAGACCTCTCTTTGGGTATTAAATGCCGTGCTTAAGCTTGTTGTAACTCTGGGGTAGATTTAATTGTGACCCAAGGGTGGGGAACTTTTGACTTTTTGTGCTGTGATTGAACGAATGAATGTACTTTACTTATGATTGGAAACTAATCTCCATTTGAGAAGAGGGGCTTTGTGGTTGACTAAATGAATGTACAGCCTATGGGTGGAGTAGTACTTAGAAGAGGGTCTTTGGGATTGACTAAATGAATTATAATGTCCAGGGATGGAGTAGTACTTGGAGATTATAGAATTATACTTGGTGAATGCTGTATTTTGAATGATGCTATATTTTGATTTTCTCTGTTCTTAATTTTTCACTGAATAAAATGGAGAGCACCTATGCTGGTATTTTGGACCTTGGGAAGTTGCCTTTGCTTGGCATTACAAGGGCCCAAGGCTTCTCCATCATGGCCTTTTCAGGGACTATAGGGAGAAAGGGTAGAATGTAAGTGTGGGTATATTCAGTGAAAGAGGGAAGAAAGGAATGGAACTACACTCTGGGACCTGGTCTCCTGGGGATGTGATGAGAGTGTCTGGCTGAAACACTGACCTGGATACACAGCAGGGGTCTTCAGCTCAATGTGTTCCACCACACAGGTATAAACTCTAGCTGAATCCTCTGCTGGGAGCTCTAAGGTAAGTTGGAGGTAGAAGGTGTCATCCATATTGGGCATGATGCCACTGGAAATCTCCTTTCCCCACACACCAGCTTCCCATTCTTCTCTTAATGCAGCAAGATGGATTAAGGGTAGAAGCCTCTGACTGTACAGGAGAGAATGTTGCTGACTTCTGGGTTGACATGGAGAGACACGGTCACCTCAGGGGGCACTGAAAGCAGAGATCAAGAAAGAAAGCATCGTGTCACTATCTAAGTGAATGTTTGGTGTGTCCCTTGTCTCTACCTTTATTGATGTCCCTGGTCTCCTTAATGTAGTATCCCTTTTCTTATTGGACCCAATGGATCCATCAGTCCCTTGAGAGTAGCAAGATAGTTTATACCCATTTGTATCTCCTTGTACACCCAGGAGAGTGCTAGATAAACACTAGTTACAGAGTCAGCATCTGATGGCATTGATGACCACATCACCAGCAGCTTTCTAAACTATCTTCAAGTAGTTTAGTCTGCTATGATGGATTAAGAACAGAATCTTCTTCAACAGGTCAATATTCTATGTGATCCGTCGTTTTATCAGTGTGGGCCCTTTTAATGGTGAACATTTCAGACAGTCTATGCTTACTAAGCTATCCTTCACTGCCCTCCCAAAATCCAAGAAAAGAAAAATTAAACATTACCTCGTGACCAAATTCCTGGTCATTATGTTCTAAATTTGGAAAGATCGTTCACTAAACAGCAGACAAAAAGTCCATCATTCTTAGGGCTGTACATAAAGATTTTCCAACTTGGTAGGACACAGCAGAGCATTATCCAGCTGTCATAGCCTTTGAACTCCTAAGGTCACTCTCATACCTTGATGAGGAAGGCAGGAGGAATTTAACTTAAGCAAAATAAATTTTTTAAAAATGCTAAGAAAGATAGAAGGAAGGAAAGAGAAAAAAGAAAGGAAAAAAGGAAGGAAGGAAGGAGGAAAGAAAAAGGACAGAGAGAAGAGAAAGAAAGAAGAAAAAGTAGAAAGATAAAAGATAAGAAAAGAAGAACAAAAAGAAGGAAAGGAAGATAAGTGGGAAAGAAAGAAGGTAGGATGGCAAAGGAAAAAGGAAAAAAGAAAGAAATGAGAAAAGAAAGAACAAAGAAAGAAGGAAAAAAGAAAAGAACCTCAACCTTTTTTTCACATTCTCACATTATATGTTGGAGCTATGGTCAGAAGTTATGGATGTGGCATGTTTCTCCAGGGCTTCAGTTAATGATGGGAGTGACCTGAACCTCCTGGGAGGAGATGGAATGAAGCAAATACTCACCATTGTCCCTTAAGCTTGAGTACCCAACAACTTTCCTCAGCATGTCAACACAATAGTGACTCATGAAGTGTTTCCTTAGATTGGTCCAGTGGGAAATCTCCAGAATATGCTGGTGTTTCTTGACTTCAGGCTTTAAATTTTCCCAGTGTCCCTTTTCTTCATCTATCTTGTAATATTCCTCTCCATCCCAAATTAAATGGACATGGCTCTTTACCTTGATGTCATTGTCTATTTCACAGTCTGCAAGGAGTTGCCCTGTGTGGTTTCCTGTGGAGGGACATTAGGGTCGGCTCTTCTGGGACTGGTGAAGAGAGAAAGGCCAGTAACTAGAATCAACTACAAACTCTCTCTAAACTGTGGGCCTAAACATGGGCATAGAGCCCCCAGTTTCTGGGTTCAGGTTTATTGATTGAGGAAGTTTGGAAAGTAGTGAAAGTTCTTAGGCTGAACTCAGAAGTGTTTTAGAAGGATTATAGAAAAAGATGGTGACCCAGGATGTTGAACCTACTGGATGAAACTTAAGGCTCCAGGACAGATTCTTAAATGTTCTTTCTCCAGGTTAGTAAATAATGGACTGGGACAAGGACATCCATTTCAGTGGTATGATCTACGGGGGATGGATCTATTGAACTTAGAAGAGAAATAGACAAGGGATGATGAAAACAGGGAAAGGGGAGATGAATGAATCTGACTTACTGTTATGGTCAGTGTCATTCTTTGCTAAGTGTTGGATGGCCCAGGGGAAATGTTGCTCATGGTCCATGAATAAATTATGTGCCCAGGTGATATAATCGACTCCCAATGCTTTGGAGGGCCAGGGTATTTTGACATTTATTTGCTGGTGTATACTGTTATAGGATACCAGTTCAATATCATCCATGATGCTAATTAGACTTAGGTCTAAGAGACACTGTGCTGTGCCCACTGCAGTGAACTGACCCACATGCTTGTGGTGAGCTGAATTATTAGAAAAAAGGGAAGAAGAGTACAAGGTGTTTCAGGTTACCAGAGGACCAGTGTTTCCTCTAATTTATTCCTGCGTCCTTCCTCTGCCCCCCCCCCATCTCTAAGGGTAGTTATATAAATGACTCCAAAATAAAAATATTCAACTCCCACCCCACTCTGTCTTTCTCTCTCTCACACACACACACTCACACACACACACACACACCTGTACACACTCTAAGTATCACCAGCTAGGTGGTGAAGTGGATAGAGTGCTGTGGTTGTAGTCAGGATGACTGGAGTTGAAATCCAGTAAGCACACACTTATGCTGTGTAACCTGGAGAAGTCACGTAAGCTCTTCAGTTTGCTTATCCATAAAATTGGTACAATTTTGACACCCGCCTCTCAGGGTTCTTGTGATGATCAAATGAAACATTTCTAAAGTACTTACCACAGTGCCTGGCATAGAGTAGGGTCTTAATGCTTTTTAGAAAAAAAAATTTTCTTGTGGACATCTCCAATTAGATTGCCTATAGGCAGCTGAAACACAACATGTCAAAAACAGAACTCATTATCTTTCCTCCTAAAGCCACTTGTCTTCCTAACTTTCTATTTTTGTCAAGAACACCACTAATATTCCAATCAATCAGGGTTGTAATCTCAGATTCATCCTTCAATCTGTACTCTCCCCCCTTCCCCAATAACTGACCAGTGGCTAGGTTCTATTGATTCCACCTCCACAACTTCTCTCAAATTCAATTCTTTCTCTCCATTTATTCAAGTCCCACCCTAGTTCTAACCCTCATCCCCTCTCACCTGGACTTTTGCAGTTTCCTCCTAATTGGGTACCCTTCTTCAATTCTGTCCCCTCTCCAATCTATCCTCCCCAGTCTTCCCATTTTTTATTCCTAAAGTTCCTCACTTCCTTTCTTTAAATAGCTCTAGTGGTCCTGTAAGGCTTCTAAGATAAAACACCATCTTTTCCAGCTAAAGTTACTTAACACCATTCACAACCTAGATCTGATGTGCCTTGGGAAAGTTATTTTATATTCTTCCCCTTCATGAATTCAAGATTTCAGCCAAACTGGTCCATTTACCATTCTTCACATCCAACATTCCATCCTACAGGTCTTTGTTGAAACTGTCGGCTCAGTCTAGAATGTGATCCCTTATCACTTTTGGCTTTGAGAATACCCAGCTTTCTCTAAACTACAGCTTCAGCTACACCTCCTACAAGGTTTTCCCTAATGCATGCATCTGGTAGTGCCAAGTCCTAATCAGAAATTCACATTATTTATACAGGTAATAATTGTTTATTTCCAATCATATGCAAGTTCCTGTCACACAGTAGGGAATTTATGCAGAATGGTGGAAAGAACATTAACTTTGGAATCAGAAGAACTAGGTTTGAATCCCATTTCTAATACTACTTGGGTAACTTTAAGAAAGTCGCATAACGTCTCTGGGTCTGTTTTCAAATTTGTAAAATGACCCTTCAGATCCCTCATTGTTCTCCTCTACAGCCCGTCCTCTTCACACCCACAGCCCTGACCCTACGTTGGGCCCTCATACTTCTCACCTACAATAGCCCTTCACTGGTCTCCCTACCTCAAGCCTCCTTCCTCTTCCATCCACCTTCTCCTCAGCTACCAACATGATTTTCCTAAAGCATTACTCTGACCATATCACTCTCCTTGTTAATAAGCTCCAGCATCTCTCTTTTGTCTCTAGGATAAAGTTCTTTGCTTGGCCTTTGAAACCTTCCAGAAAATGAATACTTCCTGCCATTCTAGCTGAGAGTCTTACAGTTGACTCCCCTGCACTCATTTGCCTATGGAAGATCAGCTTCCTGACTTCCCCACACCTGCACTCTACCCTCCCCCCATCCCCGTGTCCAGACTGTTCCCTGTGTCAGGAATGTTCTCCATCCTTCCCTCCACCTCCTGGCTTCCCAGAATTCCTTCGAGTCTAATAAAATGCCATCTTCAGGAACCCTTTCCTGGTGCCCAGAATTGCAGAGCTTTCTCTCCAAAGTTGCCTTTGATCTACTCTGTATGTATCCTATAGGCATCTCTTTATTTACTTGCTGTCTCCCCCATTAGAGTGTGAGCTCCTTGAAGGCAGGGACTGAGCTTTGTTTTGTTTATTTTTTGGTATCCCTAACTCTTAGCATGTTAGCCAGTGCATACAGATTGTTCAATAAATGCCTGGATTTCCTGAAGATCTTGAATAAAATGACTGAGTTTCCCCCATTAGACCTGAGTCTCTGTGGCCTCTTGCCTGTCTACCTGATCTCTTTCCCCCTAGACTTACCTGCCTGGGTCTCTCTCAAAGTAAATACCCCCAGAATGAAAAGTCATGCTGAAGAGATCCATCTCCACCTTCTCTGGTGCTGCATGATCTTCAGAAGGTGGCTACTTGGCTACCTTACCAACTACATCCCAGCTGGAGGATGCTTTAGTCACTGTCCCAGGCAGTGCCTAAATGGAAATTGAGGCCTCCCATGTATATACCATGGCTCCCTACCGCTATCCCCACACAGACTTGGGTTGGTTCTGCTGAGGCACTGCCCTCTCACTGTCACTAACTTTGTTGGTTATGAGGCCAGAATTTTCCCTGCCTGGCAGCTACGAGAGAAGAAGTGAAACAGAGGTGGTGAGGGCAGAGCCCCTCAGAGAACAGTCATTGTCAGGTGTTGTGTAGGAGGCCCAGAAATAGACTGGTTATATGCCAAACACCCAGTTGTCTTTCCTAAATGTTTGTTGAACCTAGATATTTTTGGGTCTGAAACGATAACCAGGGAGACTTCATTCTACAGGAAAGATATGGGGAAGAGAATCCCGTTCCCCTTTCCTCACACTACCCTACGTCCCCGGTTTAATGGGGAGCTAGAACCCCTGTCCTCATTGAGGGAGCCCCTCAATTTGTGTGGCAGGTTTTCATGGAGTTACCATTCAGAAAGTGTGCTATTGATTGTAATAATAGCGACTATTACCCATTAAGGTTGTCAAAGGACTTCATATATATGATGATGGCGTTTGACCCTCACAACGATCCTATGAAGTAGGTACTATTATTATCTTCATTTTTAAGATATGGAAACTGAGGCTGATGGAGATTAAATGCCTTTCCCAGGGTGACGCCACTAGTGAAAGGCTAAGGAAGAATTGACAGAAAGGTCGCCCTGCCTTTGGTGATGTTATTGACAGTACTCCATACTACCTTTCAATGATGATTAGTTACATTTATATCTATCTATCTGTACCTATTCTCCATGTGGCCAGCAGACTACTGGGTTCTGTTCCAGCATCAGGGAACTGAATCTTAGTTGGTTCCTCCCAGTATTTGTAGACTCACCATCTGGGTGTCTGGCTTCTTCCATTGTGACTATGGGCTGTGCCGCCCTGGCTCAGCCCTAACTCTGAGTCTGTGCATCATTAGCAAACAGCATGTCACTTGTCACATAGTAAGTGCTTATTAAATTCTTGTTGATTAAGTGAACACATACAGTGTAAAATTCGTGGGGTCATTCCAGATGGCTTATGCGCACACCATCAAAAAGTCACCTACCATTCCAAAGACCAAGGCAGAACTAATTATCTTTCTCCCCAAACCCTTCTCTCTTCCCACCCTCATCATTACTGCTGAAGGCACTTCCATCCTCTAAGTCTCCCAAGCTGTCAGCCTCCCCCTCCCCCCTGGCATTCGCCCCACATCTCCAATCTGTTGTCAGTACTGGCTGCTTCTACCTTTTCTACATCTCCCATGAATCCTCTTCCCCCCTTCATGTATCCCAACCTTTAAATAGTCCCTTATCACCTCTCATAGATCACTGAAGTGGCCTTCTCACTGAACTTTCTGCCTCAAGTCTCTCCATACTACATCCCATTCTTCACAAAAGTTCTACCTACTCAATTCTGAATAGCTAGGATTAAGGGGTGATGATGATTTGTCAGTGTTATATTTGGGATTCTTCTTCAAGTTTGGCTTGGTGGTAATTGAGGCTCCTTCTAAATCTGAAAGTCTATGACTATATAATAGGATGAGTGAGCTTGGGGAGTCCTGTTTATATCAGAGCCATGCACTGGCCCAGGGTCTGGTGTGCCTGGATTATTACTGGTTTCTCTTATGGGTCTATACTTGTGATTCTTTATTTTATGTAAGTCCTTATGAAAGCCTCCTGAACCAATACATAATCCATGTTGCCTGAGTTCATCATAGGACATCAATTGCTCTAGAATAAAGAGAATAACTCTAGTTAGAATGAAAGTTTTAACAGTATCCTTGGAGCTCTTTCCTATGTATTATCTGGGGAATGACTTTGTCTAACAGAGGTCCCAAGCCTTTTCTATTATGAGATCAGAATAAGTAGAAACTTTATATGCTGAAGAAATTGCCCTGGGCTATTTATTTGAACTTTTACATCTAGTATCACAGTTTAGTATGTAGTTATTTTAACTATTTAAAAGATTATGAGTCATTTCTTTCCTTACAGCTCCTTAAGGGCAAAGACTGACCCAATCATTTCTTCCCCTTGTATTCCTCACAGTACTTACTTAGCTTAGGCCTGCGTGGACAATGGGTGCTCAAGAAATATTGTATTAATGTACGGTCACAATACTCAGTAAGAATTGATGATGTACACTCAGAGTTAGAACCCATGGATTTTGTTTCTATACTTCTCTGGACTGAAATGTTCTCATCTCAAGTCACAAACCCAGTATGTCTTTGGGGAGAGTGATGGATGCTTCATTCAAAGTGGGAAAAGAGAGAGAGATGGTTAGTGAGAGGGGGAGGAAGTTAGATTGGGGTTTCCTTCTACTCCTAAAGCCTCCCCCTGCCAGGACACAGAAAAGTCCCTATGATCACCAAAGGAAGGACTTTGCTCCTTTAATTGTTTTCCTCATGGACCTTGATCTCAGAGGCCCTTCTCCTGACATCTGAGGTCATTTCCACTTCCAGCTTCTTTCTCTTTGTAATCCTTGGAATCCTGGTCACCTCCCCCAGGGGAGAGGTGGTCCCAGAGGTGGTCACAATGTTTGAGAGTCAACCAGTGATGACTGTCATCATCATCAGTGACCAAAGTCCCACGTCAAGGAGGTGTCTGGGAGAGAACCTGACCACAGGGCAAAGTTCAATGTGGGATTAAAGAATGTCAAGGAGGAGGAAGAGTTGGTCCATTAAAATCCATGGGGAAAAGTTTACCAGTTACCACCCCCTTCCTCTTTGCCCTTTGGGTGATATAGAGCTTTTGTACAGCTGTGTTTCAAGTACCCAGTGCAAGCTATGTTGGCCCAGCTCTAGAGCTACAGTTTCCCAAAATGTCTGCTTCAAGTGCCAATTCTACATTAGATATTTCTTGATCTCTTACCTCTCCTCCATATTTCTCCCTCTCAAAACTCATCTTGTATATGGTTCAGATAAAGCCAAAATGATATAATAATAATAAGAATAATAGATAATAAATTTACCAGGCACTGTACTAAGTACTTTGCTAATATCTCATTTGATCCTAACAACAACCCTGGGAGGTATGAGCTGTTATTCCCATTTTACAGGTGAGGAAACTGAGGCAAACAGAGGTTAAGTGACTTACTCAGGGTCATATAGCTAGTAAGTATCTGAAACTAGATTTAAGCTCATGGCTTACTGACTCTCAACTCAGTCCTCCATTCACTGGGTCACAGCTTAAGTCAGAAGGTTTTTGTGGTTGTTCAGTAGTTTTCAGTTATGTCTCTTTGTGAACTCATTTGGGGTTTTCTTGTCAAACACACTGGAGTGGTTTCTCCAGCTCACTTCACAGATGAGGAAACTGAGAGAAACAGGGTTAATCGACTTGTCCAGGGTCATACAGCTAGTTAAGTGTCTGAAACAAGATTTGAACTCAGGTCTTCCTGACTCTAAAACCAGTGCTTTGTTCACTGTGCCATCTAACTACCCTCAAGATAGAGGACCTGAGTTCAAATTCTATGTCTGTATAACTTGGGCAAGTTATTCAAATTCCCTATACCTCAGTTTCCTCATCTGTAAAATGAGGGAGTTGAGGGGTGGCTAAATGGTGCAGTGAATAGAGCACTGGCCCTGGAGTCAGGAGGACCTGAGTTCAAATCGGGCCTCAGACACTTAACACACACACATACACAAAACTAACTGTGTGACCTTGGCCAAGTCACTTAACCCCAATTGCCCTACCTTCCCCTCTCCAAAAAGCAAAAAAAAAAAATGAGGCGGTTGGGTTTCAGGGTCACTGAAATCCTTTCCATTTTAAAAATTGTGATCCTAAATGTATTTGTGTTATTTACACAGATAGAAGATAAAATTTGAAATCAGCTACTTTTTTATATCCTGGTAATTTGTAAACATTTAATACATGCAGTACATTCATTGACTACTTTTGTTGACCCCATAAAGGAGATAAATCCTATATTGCCATTCTATCCTTACCAACATGGACAGATAAGCAGTGCTTCAAAATGAACTGGCTCTTCCAATTTATTTCATCAACAAACCTTTAACAATCCCCTACAACATACAAGGCAACCTTCTAAATGTATGTCAATAAATGTATGTATATTTCTTTGATCTCTCTATATCACTGAATAGGCTTTACCTCAGGTAAACTGAGACCTGTTAGAGACCTTAGTTTGAAATAACCAAGGTTCCCCACTACAAACTGGGCCATTTCCAGTTGCCCTGATCCATATCTGTTCAATGGTCTCAGGTGGCTCTGGAGGTGAAAGTGAGGCTGCTGACTTTGCACAGTCCTGCCTCACTTAAATCCAATTGATTTGCATGTTATGGCATCACCTCCTTGATGTCATGGTCCTTTTTGAGAATGAAGAGCAAGCAGCAGCAATGTATATATGTACATATTTGTATATAGATTTATATGTATATATTCTTCACACACACACTGACACATTAATCTCAGGGGGATGTGAATTACCACTAGAGTCCCTTGGTTGAAGGGAAGTCAGGCTCACTGGCCCATCACATGAAGACTATTCTTCTTCGTCTTTTGGAACCTGGGGCAGCATTTCACCATCTTCGGTCCTGCAGAACCTGATGTTTGAAGATCACTGTAAATGGTGCCCAGTAAAGTCTTTCATGTCTTTCTGTACTAGAATGTAGAGATCATCTGAGGCAGGAGACATGAATTGATCAAGCTCTTCCTCTGTTTTTGCTGTGCTCCTTCAAGGAAACCAGTTCTTCAAGTCATTGGGTGATGGATCAATCACAAACACCAACCCATGGTTTATAATTTAAACTACTTTTGTCTTAGAGAGAGAGAATTTGGCCCAGCCTTGAGAGTTATTATGTGCAGTTGCTGCTTACCAGCCCTCCAGCTCAGCTGTTTGGTTTCCTTCATCTGGCGATGGTATTGTTAACATGGAGTGATGCTATAGAATGTTGCCATAGAGGCAGAGCAAAGATGGTGGACTGAAAGCAGGGACTCACCTGAACTCTCCACTAAACCCCTTCAAAAACCTCTAAAAAGTGAAGTTGAAAAAATTCTAGAGTGGCAGAATCCCCAAAAAGACAGAGTGTGGCAGACTTTCAGCCCAAGACAATCTGGAAGGTCAATAGGAAGGGTCTGTTGTGCCAGTCTGGGATAGGAGTGCAGGATGGACCAGTATAGACCCAACCATAGCAAAGCTGGAGCAGACCTTGGAGGACTGAATCACTGGCAGCAGTGGTGATTTCCAGACCTCTCAGCCCATAGATGCCAGAGACAACTCAGAAGGTCAACAGGAGGAGGGGTGGTCTGTTGGAACTGGGTGAGAGAGAAATACAGTTCTGTGTAAGGCCTGTGGCAGTGGTAGCAGCTGTTCCTGGGGCTCTGAGCCCACAAATGGAGAGTCACCTTTTTAAACTTCTTGGAACCAAGATGGTAGAGTAAGCAATAAATTGCTCTCACCCTTCCTTCCAGATTTTGGAAAATCCCAGAGAATATTGCTACAGGAAAAATCCTGGAATAGTGGAACCACCTGAAAGACTGGGGTACAATAGTCTTTTAGCTCAAGAAACTAGGGAGATTAACACAAGATTTCTCTCTTGCTCTGGCTGAAGGGTACCAGTGCAGGATGGGAGGTATCCCAGCAAACCAGCAGAAAGCTCCACCTCAGTGGACTAGTGGGAGATCCTGAGCCCCAGGATGAAGGACCAGGCAAGCACCAATGCCAGGAACATACCAACCACCACCACCAACTCCATCTCAGCACCAGGCAGACAAACTAACAGACCATTACAACATCCAGCTGCCAGAACTTGATATTCCCACACAAAAAATAGTATCCAGGCCCCAAGCCCCCCAGCACAGAAAGTCTGGGACAGTGCCCCAGGGGCCCCAAAAACAAAGATCAAATTTAAAAGCCAGAAAAAGACAAACAACATGAGTAAGAAGCATGAAAGAAAAACAATGACTATACAGAGGTATCTTGATGACAGGGAAGATAAAAACACAAATTCAGGAGAGGACAATATGGTCAATGTACCCACATCTGAAACTTCAAAGGGTAATATGAACTAGTCTCAAGCCCCCAAAACCTTCTTGGATGAGCTCAAGAATGATTTTAAAAGTCAAATAATAGAGGTACAAGAAAAAATGAACAATTCCTTTAAAAATACAATTGACAAAATGGGAAAAAATTCACTGAAGAAAACAACTTCTTAAAACCTAGAATTGGTCAAATAGAAAATGAGGTACAAAAACTAAATGAAGAAAGCAATTCTTTAAAAATTAGAATTGGGCAAGTGGAAGCTAATGACTCTATGAGACATTAAGTATCAGTCAAACAAAATAAAAAGAATGAAAAAAAGAAGAAAATGCAAAATACTTCATTGGAAAAACAACTGAATTTCAAAAGTGACCCAGGAGAGATAATTTAATACTTATTGGTCTACATGAGAACTGCTATGAAAAAAGGACCTGGACAGCATCTTTCAAGAAATCATCAAGGAAAACTGTCCTGAGGTTTTAGAACAAGTAGGTAAAATAGTCTTTGAAAGACTCCATCAATCAACTCCTGTAAAAGGTCCCAAATTAAAAATGCCAAGAAATATTGTATCCAAATTCCAGAATTATCAAATCAAGGAAATAATACTGCAAGCAGCCAGAAAGAAACATTTCAAATATCATGGAACTACAGTCAAAATTGTGCAGGACTTTGCAACTTCTACATTAAAAGACTGGGGTGGGGGGCTTGGAATATGATATTCTGTAAGGCAAAGGAGCTTGTATTAAAACCAAGGATCAACTGCCCAGTGAAAGTGAGCATAGTCTTTCAGGGGAGAAGATGAACATTCAATGAAATAAGGGAATTCTAGACCTTCCTGATGAAGAGGCCAGAGCTCAATGGAAAATTTGATCTCCAAATACAAGACTCAAGAGAGACATAAAAAGGACATTGGTTCTCTGTGAGACATTGTCACATGTATGAAGAAGACTCACAGATCTATTTATCTAACCTAAGCTCTAGGACCACATCACCAAATTCTTATTGGACATTTCAAAGTGGCTATTTCATGAAGCATCTCAAACTCAACATAAACACATCAAAATAATCATCTCTCCACACAAAGCTAGCCCTCTTTATAACTTCCCTCTTTCTGTCAACAGGGCCACCATTTTCCCAGTGTTTCAGGTTTATAAATTTGGTATTATCCTTAACCATTCACTCTCCTTCATCCCTCTATCCTTCCATTTAAACCTCTATATCTCTGGCATTCAACCCCATTTTATCTGTTGACACAGCCATCAACAATTCAGGCCATCATCACCTTTCATCAAGATTATTGTAACAGCCACTCAACTCCAGGACATCCTCCTCAGTGCTGCCAATGATTTTCATTAAACATGATCTGAACACATCAGTCCCTTGAAATAAATAAAAGCATATTTAAATAAAACTCACCAATAAAAAAACTGATGTTTTCTCATCCATCTTCCAAGACTAAGTTTGGTCATTGACACTAACCTGAATTCAACTACCTCTTAGCAGAGTTTTTATTTACATTCTGTAATCATTCTTTATATCATCTCCCGTCTCTGCTTATTTCATGTGTATCAGTTCATAGGGCAGCAAGAATGCACAGTCGATAGAGTGCCAAGTCTGGAGTCAGAAAGACCTGAGTTCAAATCTGAACTCTAGCCATGTGATCCTGTCACTTAATCCTGTTTGCTTCACTTTCCTGTAAGTGTTTACTCCAGCTATAAGATGAGCTAGAGAAGGAAATTGTACACCATTCCAGTATCTTTGCCAAGAAACCCCCAAATAGGGGGCAGCTAGGTGGTACAGTGAATAGAGCACCGGCCCTGGAGTCAGGAGAATCTGAATTCAAATTCAGCCTCAGACACTTAACACTTACTAGCTGTGTGACCTTGGGCAAGTCACTTAACCCCAAATTGCTCTGCCTCCCTCCTCCAAAAAGACAAAAAAAATTATGAAAAATAGAAAACCCCAAATGAAGATTTAGACACAGCTGAAATGACTGAATAACAAAATCTGTTCATATATTAGTTGTACTATGTTTCTCTAAATTCTCCATTTTCTTAAAGATAAATTGTCATTCATGGGTACCATGTGTTTCTCCCTCTGTGGGGCTTGCCTGTTTTTCAATGAAGACCCTCTCTTAAAATAGGATCTGCTGATGCTGACTATTTCTTCTTTAATTTTTATTTTCAGTTCCAAATTTTCCCCTTCCATCCACTTCTCCTCTACCCATTGAGAAGGCAAGAAATGCGACACCCATCAGGTACATGCAGTCATGCAAAACATATTTCCACTTAATTTTTGGTATAAAAAGCAAGAAAAATAGAGAAAAATGTGCTTCAATCTCAAAAAAATTTACCTATAAAAAGGAAGCTAAGAGGCAGAGATTGCTATGAAGCATTTGACTAAAGCCCAAGAAACAGACCCTTTAGGCATCATGGTTCAGCCAGTTTGCACATACACACAAATATACAAATATGCGTGTAATACAAATATGCACACTATATATTCACATACACATATATAAACATGTAGGTATATATAAATATGTACCAAAATGTGAATATGTATGTTTATCTATTCTATCTAGCAAGACTGAAGTGTAAGGAGAGGTGGTGCATGATTTTCTATTTGCAGATGATTATACACTCAATGTATCCTCTCAAGCTGAGGCGAAACAAGATATGAATCTGTTCTCTGCTGCTTGTGCTAATTTTGGGCTAACAATTAACACCAAGAAAACACAACCAGCACCACACCATGCATATGTGAAACCACTGGCTACAGCAAATGGAGAAATATTGAATGCTATGTATAAGTTCATTTACATTGGCCCTTTCCAGGGATGTCCACAAAGATGATGAGGTTGACACATGCATTGCCAGAGCTAGCTCAGTGTTTGGCAGGCTCTGAAAGAAAGTGTGGTAGAGAAGAGGCATTAAGCTACCTATCAAAATGAAGGTCTAAGAGCTGTTGTGCTTACCTCATTGTTGTATGCCATGAAACATGGAGACTCTACCAGCCCCATGCCAGGAAACTGAATAACTTCCATTTGAATTGTCTTAGGAAGATTCTGAAGATCACCTGGCAGGATAAGGTATCAGAGACACTGAGGTATTTTATGAAGTTAAAGTGCCAAAAAATCAAATTCTACTGCAGAAAGTACAGCTTTCATGGTCTAGTCACATTTTTTGAATGCCAAATACACATTTGCCCAAAACACTATTTTACAGAGAACTCCCACAAGGCAAGTGCTCACATGGAGGTCAGAAGCAATACAAGGACATTTTGAAGGTTTCTCTGGAGAACTTTGGAATTGATTGAATGAAATGGGAGAGACTGGTAAAAAAAACTGTCTAGCATGGTGTACCCACATCAAAAAAGGTGCTGTGCTCTGTGAGCAAAGCAGAATTGCAGTAGCTCAAAAGAATTGTAAGATGTCAAATTTAGAGACATCTACACTCCAAATATTCATTTGGAATATTTGTGCCCAACCTGTGGTAGAGCATTCTGAACTCATATTGGTCTGATCAATCACTGTTGGACACACTGTAACTTAACTCCAACATAATGATGTTATTTTGGTACTTTCTGAGAACAAAGAACAATAACCTATCTGTCTATCCATCCATCCATCCATCCATCCATCCATCCATCCAGAAACATGGAGGTGAGGCTGGATTTCATTCTGCATCTTTACATCTTCATAGAGGTTGTGAATAGAATAGACAAACAGAACCATCACCCATTTAGGTTTGAAGGGACAAGGTAAGCCCCTCTATGAGGAATAAGATTATACAAACCAAGGCTCCAACTCAATTTGGCCTTTCTATTACCCTGAGCTGTTTGGGCACAGAGGATACTGAGAACATGAGGGCTGCTCCTCTCCTGGGACCCTGGCCAGGTCCTTCAGAAGAGATATGATAACTAACCAACTCCTGTAACTATCCATTCCCAGGAGACATCACACTTAGAGGGGGCTTTGGAGGGATTGGCCCCCCCACCCCAGCCTCACACAAGATACGATACTTGCTAAAAGAAAACCACCTGGCAGTATGTCTTCTTTGTTCTCAGCACTACTTAAACTATAAGATTCAGACCGCCAAATTGGAATCTCACCCATGGAGCAGAGGTCTTGCCTGGGACCCTCTCGTGCAGGATCCTGATGGCTGTACCCGGGATCCCCCAGCTTGTGTGTTCAGGTGTTGGTGCTTCCCCACAACGGTGATGCTTGTGTGTGTGTATACACATTGTTAACCATAGTTGCTCTTATTCTGCTGTCTTTAAGCCTCTTACTCCAGTTTCTTTCTCACTTGCCTATATACACATGTATTCTGAATAAATATTCTAAAGAAATTGCATTGGGACTTCTTGGAGTGCTGAATATTCCATTCACTTGAATCCTGAACCTCCTTAATTGGACATAAATTGGCATCAGGAACAGGGTTCACAGGTAAGAATGCTATTCTTCAAGAAATCCACTGTGGAAAAACTGAAATTGAGTGGTTATTGTTATTGAATTTGAGATGGGCACTGATTACGGTAAAAAATATAGACTATCGTAATTTGTTATCATTTGTTAGAATCAAAGAAAGCAGTTAGAATATTAGCCAAGCATATTTTAAAATGACCTGATTATAATAAGGGAAAAGCAAACTTCTTATAATCTTTTTGGAAGATATAACTGTGAATGGGGAACTGAAATATTAAGGAAAGAAATAAATTTGTGGATAAATTTCCTTTCTGAGGGACAAGGGTATTAGAACTTAGAAATACATAGTCATATGAACAAAGTACATATTATTATTTGGCATTAAGAAAGTGATTCACTGTATGTCACCCTCAAAAAAAAGTTTTATTTACCTTAGTTTACTGTTCAGTAAGGGGATAGTTGGTGGAATACACATCCTAGGGTTTTTTATGGGACTAATATAATTGTAAAGGTGCTTGGTTCAATGCCTGGTATAAAACAGCAATGCTATTTGAGTATAAACTGTGTAAACTAAAAATCAATTGTCTCATGTTTGTTAACCTTATGTGGAATTTTCTTTAGGTGTGAATTTTATGTCAATGATTATGGGATGAATGATTCTCTGTACAAGGTGAATTAGAAATGCATTTTGTAAAATTCTTACTGAGCAAATGATAAACCTTGATAAAAAATACAAGGATGTGATTTTCAAGCTTGCTTCATCTAGGGATGTATTTATGTTAATCTGAAGGTTTATGGATCACCACATTCACCATCTATGTGAGATTCTAGAATGTAATTGATTTGTAGTGATAAGATGATTGGTAGTTGATTTTGATTTCAAAGTTTAAATTTAAGAACATGGTAATTATTTATGATATTGTTACTGGTAAACAATCATTTTAAAAGAAGGTTTCAGTTAAGATTGTTTAAACTTGTAAGATTGTTAACCAAGATATTTGGAGTTATTGCTAAATCAAGTATTTACAAAAGTATGCTTGTGAAAGGTAATTATATGAAGGAAAGATGTGTGAAACCTCCTTGTGTAAGTTTTGTCAATTATTTGGGAAAGATTTTTATGACCAGAGAATTTAGGAATTGTATAGTAGTTAATGATATTAGGATAAACTGTTTTTGAAAAAGTGAAATATTCTTATGAAGAAATGTTTTATAAGATCTTTGGTATGAGATGGTGAGGAACAGATTAGCAGACAAGGAAGTTAAGGAGGCTGCCCTGTCCATAGAATCTATGAAGATGTATGTGTTGAATCCCCAAGTCCCTAAGACAAAAGCAACACTTGTGTTCATAGAAGATGAAAAGTTTGGGAAGATTGAAACTGAGCAAGGCCTTTGGTTATTGCTTGATGGGATAGAAATGGTTAATAAACAAATAATAAGGGAAATTTAGTCAATTTTTCATCAAGGAGTCCACTGGGGAGTGTGATAAGTGTGTCCTAGCTTTTAATAAATATAGATGTATGTAGGTATGTGGTTGTGTATATATATATATATATATATATATATATATATATATATATATATATATAACTATATATGTGTGTATATATATATGTATATATAACTATATATGTGTGTGTATATATGTATATATACATACATATATAGTTGCTAAACAAATTTATTAAGTGTCTTATATGCAAAGAAGTAGACAAAAGGGTATTAAGAAATCAATGTGACTCTCCTGGCAGGAAGGCTAGGAAAGACAGACCCTGAGACTTGAAGAGTGGTGTTTGTGGGTTCCAGAATAGTGTAATAGTTTCAGAAGTTTTATGGGAAAGACTGAGAACAAAATGGGAGACACAAGATAAGTGAGACAAGGAAAACTTTATAATCCAGGATGGGGAAGCAATCTCATCAGTCTTGGGAAAGAAATCAGAGAGACAGGGACAGCAGGTAGAGAAGCCTGCCTGCTAGTGCATTAGATATTATCTGTAGTTAATTGTTTATAATCAGAATGATTTGATGAAACTGTGGGATATTGTTTTAATGCTAAAACCTAAAATTGTTAATTAATTACTGTATGTAGAAAGGAGGAGACTGGATGAAAACTTTATTTTGACTAGTTCTGCTCATTCAGAACAGTTCTCCTGCTACTGTATGATCTTGTAAAACTGCCAAATCCCCTAGAAATTATCTCTATTAGGCAAGATCATTCAGCCTGGGAAAACAAGCTTGTTTTAGTCATGACGCTCCTAAACAATGAAATTAATTTGCTGAGAAGCAGCAAAGTCTATGTGCAAAAGATTAAAAAGGATTTCTATCAATTGGCTTAGATTTGATAAGTTTAGATTTGAAAAGGAAATGGAATCCCTTACATATGTGAGATTTGATAAATCTTCATTGCTCATTGCAGCTTCATGAGAATAAAAATAACTAATTTGTTCTAAGCTGTGATTGGTGGAATTTGCTGTTTAAGGTAAAAGGCACTTGGGACCATAACTAAATTTTGTTTTGAGTTTAAATTTGGGTATAGTTGTCTGCATTAAATCAGTATCTGAGAGAAAATGCCACAAGCTACTCAGAGGGAATGTGATCCTGTACTATAAACAGGTAGAAGTCTACATTTGGTAAATGCCAAAGGGACAATCTTATCCTCTGTCTGGGATGGGATCCCTCCTGGCTCAGTTTACTCATGGGGCTCCTTTGAAAAGGAATGTTTCCCACCTATTCCTGAGTCTAGCTATGAGGTGGAATGGATGCTGCCTGGTTGGATATCTGTGACTTTATCTGAATTTAAACAGAGCCAAGGATGTTTCATCCTATCATATTTGGAATGTCATGTGTCCCTGATTTTTTTCCTTCTATAGCAAATTTCTATGATCAGAGCAAGTAGTCAGTAAAAGATATAAGCTTTTTTGTGTTAGCTTATTGGAAAATCGAACATTATTTTTTCATCCACAATTAAAATATGCACAGAAAGTTATCCAAACTGCTTAAGACTAAATTTTGTGATACCTAGGAATTCTGCAAGTATCTAGGAATTTAAACTGTAATAATACTTTGGGAATTTATGTCACTCAAGGACACTAACTTTAGTTTAATGAATTCCAATTTTAGAGGTTTATTTTTGTTTAAAGAAAAAAGAAAGATATCATTTAAATTTTCCAATTAATTTTTCTTACATAAAGGTTTAGTGATTATTCCTCTTAACACTAGGATAAATTCAAACTGTTTTTTAAGAAAGGAAATACTTTTAGAAGAGATGCTTTGAAAGTTTTTTTGTGTTATACTTTTGAAAGTTTAGTAAATTTCAAGTTAATGCAATAAGTTGTAAATCAGAAGAGATCTTGCTGTTTTAATCTGAATTTGTAGTTATCCCATGATCTAAGCAAAAGTAGATTCAATTTCTGAAGTATCTCTTCCAGAGTGAATATAATCAAAGGATAAACAAGTTTTGTGAAACGAGGATATATGTCTACTACTCAGTTGTGAAGTCCAAATCAGGAACCTCTTTGGTTTAAGGCAGTACAGTTATGTTAGTAAAAGAATAATAACTTATGAGGTATCTTATCTATGTGAAAATGTAAAGGAAAGTGAAATAGTCTGAGTAATGGGTTATACTATCCTGTACTTACCCTACTTATGGTTAACTTCCTCCTACTCCTTTTTGGCCCTTGTTTAATCTCTTTGCCAGATTTATTTCTTCTAGGCCCAGCACCCTTCACTTGCAGGTGACATCTCAGGCTGAGTACCAGCCACTGTCTGAAACCATGACCCATCACCCCTGGACCAGGCATCTACCAAGTTCTGGACAGTGGCTACAGATCCAGCCCCTTGAATGGTGGGACCCTATGAAATAGAGATAGCTCTACGTCCTCCCTCAGCATGAAAGCTTGAAAAGCTGAGACCTTCGTCCCTTATCCCAAATGATTTTAGGTCCTATCTGTTTATGGGGAATGATAGGGTGCTGGGGTGCCTGTGCTTGAACCATAGTTTGCAAAATCACATTTATCCCCAACTCAAGAGCAACATGCCCTAACAAAATACTTATCTCTTTCCCTGTGACAGTGGTCAGTTTCACCTATAGAATTTTGTAGTTTGACCCAACTGTGTACTGGCTGAGGCAGTTGTGTACGGGTAATAATGGATTAGTTTATGGGATGACCACTAAGCAGTTGAAGCCCTGTCTATTGAGCCATTCCTCTAACCTGTGTGATTTGACTCTGTAACTACTTTCTAACTTTTCTGTGTTATATGAAGTAGCTAGCCAACTTATTTTTGTAAGCTCCAATAACAAGACTGATTTATTCTCTATAGGCCAAGAGGCCCCTTTCTTTGGATGTTTGTATAATATAACTTACTTGCATTGGCAGAGTGGTGACTTTTATTTTTCCCCTGACCAAGAGGATACTATTAATCTTGAATGGACCCCTAAGTCTTTGCCCTTACCCCATATGTATCTTTCCCTTGAACCCTTAATTTCTATATTGAATTCTTCCTGGGAACTGAGGCAATTATTGGAGAGAAATCAATGAGTGCTCAATGAGCATCAAATACAAACCCATATAATAGCTCATAAAATATTAGAGGCCTATCATTTAATTATTTCAGACACTAATCATCACTGGTATGATCTATTATTTAGCATGTTGTTAATTCTTTTATTTTTATATAACATCTATATATACTTTGGGATAAGGAAAATATATCGATCCATGACCCCACTTGTAGGGATGGCCTGTGCTTTGTATAATCTAAAGCCAAATGAAGAGGTAAGGTCAGCCCCTTTGTGAGGAATAAGATTATACAAACCAAGGCCCCAACTCAATATGACCTTTCTATTACCCTGTAATGTAACGCCAAAAGAAATGCAACTTCCCAAGGTTCAGAATACCAGCATAGGTGCTATCCATTTTATTCAGTGACAAACCAAGAACAGAGAAGATCAAAACATGACATCATTCCAAATACAGCATTTACTAAGCGTGATTAAATAATCTCCAAGCACTACCCCACCCCAGGACCTTCCAATCATTCAATCAATTACAAAGTCTCTGTTCTAAATACTTCACCACCCCTAGGCTATACCTTAATTAAGTCCACCACAAAGCCCCTCTTCTCAAATGGAGATTAGTTTCCAAACATAAGGTCAAAAGTTCCCCACCCCTGGATCACAATTGAATCTACCCCAGAGTTACATCAAGTTTAAACACAGCACTTAATACCCAAATGGAGGTCTTTTCTTCATCTTGACCCGAGGCAAGTTCTCAGCAATCTTAGTTCCTGGGGAGACAAGGCTTAGCAAGGCCATAAGATACATTGCCAGTCCCTTCATGAATTCATCCTCTGTCTGTAGAACAGTCCTAGAACCCCTGAACACATTAGCAAAGCCCTCTCCCAGGATTTCTGTAAACATACAACAAGAAAATCCTTCTTCAGGGCTTCTGAACCAACAGAAAGGCTCCCAGACCCCTGCAACAACAGCACTGTCCTTCACCAGTGGACAGTATTCATTCTGTCTGCAGGACAGTCTCCAGACCCCTACAACAACAGCACTGTCCCTCACCAGTGGACAGTATTCACTCTCTGTCTGCAGGACAGTCTCAGGGCTTCTTAGCGAACAGCCAGGTTCCAGGACTTCTTCAACAGGACAGTCTTTCACCAGTGGACAAATCTGGCAAAATAACATCAAAACAGACAGACAAAGTACTAGCAAAACAGCCATGTCTCCTCAGTCCTTGGCAGCTCAGGGGGCAGGTCTCAAAAGTCCAGGGCAATTCAAAGCGGCCACCAGCAATTCTCTTAGTCTCTCTCTCTCTCCACGAGGTGCTGCCTCCAAAAAAATCTTCTGCCTCTCCCTTGTCTCTCCAAATCTACGTCACCAGCTCCTCCCAGTTCAGGACTTTCTTTTCACATCAAAAAGTCCATCCCACAGGTGGGATTAACAAGCTCTGGGTTTTAACACAATCAATTTGAAAACCAAGCCAATACAGGGGAATCTTTAATTGCCATTACTATCACATACCCTGAGCTGTTTGGGCACAGAGGATCCTGAGAACGTGAGGGCTGCTCCTCTCCTAGGACCCTGGCCAGGTCCTTGAGAAGGGATATGAAAACTGCCCAACTCCTGTAACTAACCATTTCCAGGAGACATGGCTCTTGAAGGGGGCTTTGGAGGGATTGCGCCCCCCCCCCCCAGCCTCACACGAGATACGATGCTTGCTAAAAACACCTGGTAGTATGCCTTCTTTGTTCTCAGCACTACTTAAACTGTAAGATTCAGACCCCAAATTAGAATCTCACCCATGGAGAAGAGGTCTTGCCTGGGACCCTCCTGTGCAGGACTCTGATGGCTGTACCCGGGTTGCCCCAGCTTCTGTGGTCAGGTGTTGGTGCTTCCCCACAATGGTGATGC
The DNA here is from genome assembly GCF_028583685.1 of Petaurus breviceps papuanus. Lineage (NCBI taxonomy): Eukaryota > Metazoa > Chordata > Mammalia > Diprotodontia > Petauridae > Petaurus > Petaurus breviceps. The sequence continues at coordinate 9,884,971 of NW_027185697.1, read as the reverse complement.
TAACTCTCTCTCTCTCTCTCTCTCTCTCTCTCTCTCTCTCTCTCTCTCTCTCTCTCTCTGTATATATATATACACATTATTAATCATAGTTGCTCTTATTCTGCTATCTTTAAGCCTCTTACTCTGTTATCTCCAGTTTCTTTCTCACTTGCCTATATATACATATATTCTGGATAAATATTCTAAAACAATTGCATTGGGTCTTATTGGAGTGCTGAGTATTCCATTCACACAAATCCTGAACCTCCTTAATCAGACAAGGCTGCAGATGAAAAGAATATCTGCACTGGCATCAGAGGGTCTAGGTTCAAATCCCACTCTGATGCTTACTACTTGAGTGCACTTAGGGAGGTCATTTAACCTATTGCTCTAGAACTCCCAAGGAAGAATCTCCCACTATCAGTTAAGATCAGCACCCATTCTGAAGCTTAGTCTTAGGAAATTGTTGCCTTGGATGCTGAAAAGTCAAATGACTTAAACAGTATCACATAGTCAGTATGTGTCATAGACAGAGCTTGAACCCAGATCCATTTGACTCTGCATTAGACCACACTGCCTCTATTAGTGTTATCATGACTACTGACATTTCTGCTCCTGCTCTTGCTGATACTACCACCAACAGGATGTGGTCCCATCTGCTGCTGCCACCATATTGAAGTACAGTGAGCCTACATTGCATGAGTTTATATCACAATAATTTTATTCATGTACAAAACAATAATTTTATCTGTATGTAATCGTCCCCAGCATGTTAAATACAAAGGAATGTGAGCCAGCTAGGTGCTTGTTGCAAGATGATTTCTACCTGAGTCTTATTGAAAAAATTGAGGTTTAGATGATGATGATGATGAAAGTGAGTGTGAAGAAAATTCATCCCCTAGGCCTTGAATAAGCCAGTGAGAGATTGGTGACTGCATGAAGGGAAACTGGGATATTACTAGGAAAGATTATGCTAATGGGACAGGTCTAAGGTCTTCTAACTATGGTCCTTGCTAACCAAAGTATAAGGATTATTATTTTTTTTTTTACAGATAATGACAAGATGTCCCCACTGATCTTTAGGTTGTAGAGGCAACTGGCAGGGGAAGTCTCCTGCCCTTCTCCTGCCCCAATTAGAGAAATTTGAGTGTTTTTTTTTTTTAGTAATTTGTCATATGTGGAAGTTTTCTTTGTGTCTTTGACTTTTTTGGATTATATATGCCTAGCACTAGGGATCTCTGTGTCAAAGTCTATGGAGATTTTAATTACTATATTGATATAATGCTAAATTGCTTCTCAGAATGGTTGGACCAAATCATAAATCCAGCAACAATGCATGAGTGCACTTTGTTTTCTCACAATCTTGAAGGCTGATTCTTGCTTCCTGTCCTTCATGCTACCATTTCTATAATGGATATCAAGGCTTACACACTGTATGTAAAAGAAGAGTTCCTTAGTGCTTCAAGGATTATGATCTAATGGATATTGGTTCTCTTTCCAACGGCACAGTCTAATCCTAGAGTGCCTTATCAGATAGCCTTTCAGAGTTTTGTTGGCCAAAAAATTCATCCCCTTCATCCAGTTTTGTAATGATCCTCTCTGGACAGAGTTTGGCCAGCAACAGATATGGCTCATCATTGGGACAAACTGGGAGCCTCTACAGTTTGGAAGGACTTAAATTCTAATGCTTAGTCTTTGTGAACCCAGGGGTGCCTTTATGTAATAATGGAGCTCTGTAGGGCCATATACAAGTGCAGGAGCAGTGTAACATAATGGATAGGGAGTTAGTCTCAGAGTTAAGAAGATTTGGGTTCAAGTCCAGGCTCTAATAAATATTGTTTAGTGCCCTTGAACAAGTCAATTAACTTTTACTGCTCTAAGTCACCTCTCCAAGACCAAACTGCCAAGCAAGTGCTGACATGGATTAATAAAAGACGTTACATATATTAATGAAATCCCAAACAAGTTCAGTTTCTATCCCCATATACACTCAGTAGATGTTGTCCTTTCTAATGTGGAATTCCAGAAATAGAGCAAAACACACACAAAATATTACTGTTGGATAGAAATGTAGGTAAGTGAAAACTAGAGGAAAGACTCCTGCGTTTATTAATGTTGTTGAAAGAACAACATGGTAAAACATTAATTTTGATCCTCACACTATAAACTCCAACACATTTCATCAGTTTCTTGAATTAATAATATGTGAATGATCTTGAACAGGTTGGAAGAAAAGAGAATAATATATTTATCTTAATTATACAAAGCAAATTCCTTTTTTATTTTTAAGCAAAGAGAACACATTAGAGGAGATGAAGTCTGATGAGCTTATTTAATAAATTTGCAAACTTCTTCACAGCAACAAGTAATTACCAAGGTCAGATTATAAAAATGTGAATCATACACAGAATATAAATGCTTAACACATAAAATTCATGAGGAAAGTATATGAATAATTGAGTGCAATGCCCCATCACCACTGAAAAACTCTAGAATAGGTGAACAGTTTACAAAAGAGGACTTAAAGAAAGCTTGAAGGCAGCTAGGTGGTGCAGTGAATACAGCACTGGCCCTGGAGTCAGGAGGACCTGAGTTCAAATTTGACCTCAGACACTTAACACTTAGTATCCGTGTGACCTTGGGCAAGTCACTTAACCTCAACTGCCCTGCCTTCCCCCCCTCCAAAAAAAAAAAAAAGAAAAAGAAAGCATAGCCGAGGACATTTATTACAACTAAGGGTTTATGATTTGCTTGTTTGGGTGGACACTTGTTTCACTGACACAACCACAACTTCTTTATGAACTAATAGGTAATTTTCACCATGGCAATGAATAAAAATTTGCTTATGCCAGTGAACACTTGGTCCTGAATCTTTGTGAATTCAGGGAGACTGGTTTTGGGACAACAGTCATCTCATCCCATAAATGGGGCATCTTGACCTTGGTAGGACCCACAAGGCTTGTGCTCCAGAGGGAGAGCTTGAAGACTAGATCATCAATGCTATAATGAGGCATCAGCAGAGGACCTTAATGAAGGAGGACAACAGCACAAAAGGGAAAAATGCAACCCAGATAAAAAGATGAAAAGATAGATACTTTCCATGGATTTTTCATTTCATCTTGTGTGCATATTTTGTTTTCCCCCACAATAAAAAGTAAGCTTCTTTGGGACACCTTTACTCTCACTGAATTTGGCTTAAGGAGGAAATAACATACAAACTCAATTGGCTATCTTACCATATAGGAAAAGAGGGGGAAAGGATAGGATGATAGAAGGGAGGGTAGATTGGGGAAAAGGTAGTTAGAAGCAAATATTTTTGAAAAGGGACAGGGTCAAAGTAGAAAATAGAATAAATGTGGGGCAGGATAGGATGGGGAGAAATGTCATTATTGTTTTTCATAATTACACATATACAACCTATGTTGAATTGGTTGTCTTCCCAGTGGGGGTGGGTGAAGCAGGAAGAAGGGGAAAATATCTGGAACTAAAAGTTTTAAAAACAAATGTGTATAAAAAAATTGTTGGGTTTTTTTTACATGCAACTTGAAAATAAGATATACAGGCACTGGGGTATAGAAATCCATCTTGCCTTATTAGAAAGTTGGAAGGGAGGATAGGGGGAGAAATAAGAGAGAACAGATTGGGAGAAGGGGTATTCAGTAGGCTCACTATTTTGGGGTGGGGGTAGGGGAAAGACAGGGAGAAAAAAATGTAACTCAAAATCTGGTGGAAATGAATGTTGAAAACTAAAAATAAATAAATAAATTGGAAAAAAAATTAAAAAATTTTTTTAAAAAGAAAGGAAGATTCTTGAGGGCAGGGACTTTTCTTTTTAGCTTATATTCCAGATACCTAGTATGTAGTAGGCACTTAATAAATAACAATAGTGATAATAATTGTTATCACTTAAGGCTTTAAAGTTTGCAAAGCACTTTACAAATATGATTCTTATTTGATCCTCACAATAACCTGGGAAGGCAGTATCATTATCATCTCCATTTTGAAGTGAACGAAAATGAGGCACAATGTCAGAGGTTGGATTTGAACTTAGTTGTTCTTGACTCCAGGCCTAATACTCTGACAGCTGTGCTACATAGGTGCCTTTACAAGGCTTTTTGAATTGAAATGAATAGAGGAACAAACTAATAGACTGTTGTGGATATATTGCAAATGGGAATTTATTATTGAGTATGAAGGTTTATAAATGAATGTTTGCTTGGGCTTGCAATTTAAAATGAAATGTATATTCTTAAAAATTTATATTTGTGACATTAATTTTCAAAGAATTCTGCCTTGGCCACTGGATGGAAGGATAAAAATCTCTGTGGTGCAGAGAGATCAGCCAGGGACAGCATTAAGATTAATGTTCAGGGAACCCCAAAGAGGACAGTGATTGCCTTGCCTGGAGTCTTGTCCTTGGTATATTCCATAACTCTATGGTGGTGGAGGAGTAGGAGAAGCAGAAGGAAAAGATCCTTCTAGCTGGCCTCTTGAACTCGTGAACAATGGTTTGTACATCAATATTCCCTTATAGCCCCATGCCAACTTCATCATCCATCATGCTAATGGGAGAAGTGGAAGAAGAGATCATAGCTCTAAGATTTCTTACACCTGGAAATATTCTTGTTGCTTCCCAAAGGAGTTCATTTTCATCAATTTTCTTCTTTTGTAACCCACTCCATGCCCTTCATTATTATCCAGACTCTTCTTGGAGACTTGTAACAATGAAGAACTTGCTACTTCCTGAGCTAGACCACCGCCCTTTTGAATAACTCTAATTTAGGAAGATTTTCTTATGAGGAATTTAAATGTGCATCTCTGTAGCTTTTATCCATTGCTCCTACTTCTTTCTATCTTCTGGAGATAAGAACAAATCAGATTCCTTTTCTGTGAGCTACGTATCAAGTTCTTCCTAAGTCTTCTCTCCTTTCTGGTAAACATTTCTCATTATTCTTAGTGACACAGTCTTTAGTATTTTCATTGCTCCTGCTTGAGAAGAGGAATGTATCAGAACAAAATTTGTATTTCTGGGTCACAGCTTCAGATACAGAAATAATAATAGGCTTTTGTCTAAAAATGGATTACATCCAATGAGGTCTGATGAAATACAATTAATTCTAATTTTCCGGATTAGATCAAAGGGACTTATATTAAAATTGGAGGAGGAAGTAAAAAAATGCCAACATTTATTTCCTCAATCATTTTGAAAATGTAGAGAGTAACAGATATGACCTAGTAATAGAATATCCATTAGTTCCTTTGATATTCTTGACTTTTTTTTCTTCCAAATGAATTTTGTTATTATTTTCTTTAATTCAGTAAAATATTTTTGGTAATTTAATTAGAATGGCATAGAATATATAATTAGTTTAGGTGAAATAGTCATTTTCATTATATTGGCCCTGTCTACCCATGAACAATTAATAATCCTCCAATTAGTGAAATGTGCCTTCATTTCTAGAAAAAAAGTTTTTTTTTTATAATTTCATTTTTATTGTTCCTGGGATTGTTTGGCCAGGTGTAGCTGTCTAGAGTTATTTGAAATGGGATATCTCTTATTACAGGTTGTTTTGTGATATATAGGAATGCTCCTGATTTATGTGGATTTATTTTATATCCTGTTACTTTGATAAAATATTAATTGTTTGAACTAACTTTTTAGTGAGTCTTTGGGATTTTCCAATAGTTGATCATATCATCTGCAAAAGAGATAGTTTAGTACTTCATTCCCTATTCTGATATCTTATATTTCTTTTTCTTTTATTATTGCTATTGTTAGGATTTCCAATACAATACTGAATGATATTGGTGACAGTGGGCATCCTTGTTTCATACCTTATCTTATTGGGAAGACTTCTAGCTTAATACCATTACAAATAATGCTTACTGAAGCTTTTAGATATGTGCTTTTTAAAAATCAATTGAAGGAAAAAAACATTTATACCTATATTTTCATGTAGTTTTTGATGACTGCTGCTTTCAATACAGATTAAAATCTGATATGGCTAGGCGGCCTTTCCTAGCATTTCTTTTCATTAATTCCCTTGATATTCTGGACCTTTTGTTTTTCCAGAGAAATTTTGCTACTATATTTTCTAGCTCTATAAAATAATGTTTTGGTAGATTGATTGATATGGCACCAAATATGTAAATTAATTTAGGTAAAATTGTCATTTTTATTATTTTACCTCTACCTCACCACGAGCAACTGATGTTTTTCCAATTATTTAGATCTGACTTTATTTGTTTAAAAAGTGTTTTGTAATTTTGTTCATATAGACCCTGGGTTCCTTTTTTTTTTTTGTCATATTAGTCAATCTGATAGGTGTGAGCTGGTCCCTCAAAGTTGTTTTAATTTGCATTTCCCTAATTAGTAGGAATTTGTAACATCAGGGCAATTTTCCTTAATAATTTCTTGTAATATTGTATCCAGATTCTTTTTTAATCTTAATGTCCATTTTCTAAGGTCATTGGGCTCATAAAAATTGTCCAAGAATTCTTTCATTGTCTCTTCTTGATCTGTTCTCCAGATCAGTTGTTTTTCTAATGATATGTTTCAGATTCCCTTCTATTTTTTCTAGTTGTATTATTTCTTAGTGTTGTCTTATGATGTCATTCAATGCCTTTTGCCCAATTCTAGTTTCAAGCAGTTATTTTCTTCCTTAAAAATTTGGACCTCGTTACATTAGATGTTTGTACAGAACCTTTGCAATTTAATGTAATCAAAATTATCCATTTTGCATTTTATAATGCTCTCTAATTCTTGTTTGGTCATAAAGTCTTCCCCTCTCCACAAATCTGACAGGTAAACTATTTCTTGCTTTCCCAGATTGCTTACAGTATCAGCCTTTATGCCTAGATCATGCATCCATGTAGACTTGATTTTGGTATATGGTGTTAGATAATGGTCTATGCCCACTTTCTGCCATACTATATTCCAGTTTTCAATAGGTAGCATGTATTTAAAGCCATCAGAAAGTATTATATGTAATGGGGATAAGCTAGAAGCATTTCCAATAAAATCAGGGGTGAAACAAGGGTGTCCGCTATCACACCTCTTATTCAATCTGGTACTAGAAATGTTAGCAATAGCAATTAGAGAAGAAAAAGAAATCAAAGGAATCAAATTAGTCAAAAAAGAGACCAAGCTATTATTCTTTGCACATGATATGATGATATACTTAGAGAATCCTAGAGAAGCACATAAAAAAACTACTTGAGACAATAAATAAATTTGGCAAAGTTGCAGGATATAAAATAAGCCTACATAAATCCTCAGCATTCCTGTATATTTCTAATGAAATTCAACAGCAAGAGACAGAAAGAGAAATGCCATTTAAAGTTACTGTAGACATTATAAAATATTTGGGACTCTACTGCCAAAACAAACCCAGGACCTATATGACCACAACTACAAAACACTTTTCACACAAATAAAGTCAGATCTACCTAATTGGAAAAACATCAATTACTTGTGGCTGGGTTGAACTAATATAAGAAAAATGACAATTTTACCTAAATTAAATTACATATTTAGTGTCATACCAATCAATTTACCAAAAAACTACTTTATAGAGCAAGAAAAATCGTAACAAAATTCATTTGGAAGATCAAAAGGTCCAGAATATCAAAGGTTTTAATGAAAAGAAATGCTAGGAAAGGTGGACTAGCTATACCAGATTTTAATCTGTATTATAAAGCAGCAGTCCTCAAAAGTACTTGGTACTGGCTGAGGAATAGAGTAGTGGATCAATGGAATAGATAGGGTACACAAGACTCAGCAGTCAATGACTATAGTAATCTACTGTTTGATAAAACCAAATACCCCAGTTTTTGTGATAAGAACTCACTATTTGATAAAAATCAATTTTAATTTTCAATTCACCCTCATTGAAATATCATTATCATGACTGAAGAGTTGAGGCCACAAGACTGTGGTACTCTTAAGCAAGAATGATTCTGATATTTTAATCAAAAGAGCAATCACATGTTGAATAATGATGATATACTTTGAAGAAGCTGTGATCTCTTTGATGCCAAATATTCCTCCACTGATACCTCTTGCCACTCTTCCATGGATAACTTTTTTTCAATGGTCAGGGGAGCCTCATGTACATTCCTGATTCTGACAAATAAATAAATAAATAAGAAGATATTGATTGTTGAAGTAAAATGGATGAGAATTTTGGGAGGCAGTGACAACACCTTCCTAGCATTCATGAGAGATAAAGAAATTAAAATGAGATCATTTCTGATTGTATCATAGATTTTGAGAGAATGAATGTCAAAGTTTTCAGAGAAACAATAGATAACATCCTATGGCCCATAATTTTGTTAAGAAAATTCTATCAAGAGAGATGAAATGCACTCTAAAATAGATAAAAACAGTTGTGATGAAGAAAATGAAAGAAGCTATTTAAAAGATAATTGTAACTGCACAGGGTACTCATCTCCCAGGGTACTCTTAGTTTTTCCAAAAACATTTATAATAGATGGAAGAATCTGATAACTCTGAAAAAATATAAAAGAATGTTAATGTCAAATAAGAATGATCTTAGGGTCACTGAGCTGAAACTGATGATGAATGCCCAGCCCAATAATAAAGAGCTTTGTACTTTTTAAAACTACATTTGAGACAAGAGAAACCTCAAAGAAGGAATGGGACGGCTTCTCAGATTGAATGGGAATGATAGTAAGAGATGGCAGAACTATAGCTATGACCTAGATTCAAGTCTCTCCCCTTAATGCATTCATCATTTCAGCCAAACTGTCCAACTTACCACTCTTCACACCCAACATTACATCCTGTAGGCCTTTGCTGAGATTATCTGCCTAGCCTGAAATGTGACCCCTTATCATTTCCAGTTTTGAGAATCCCTGGCTTTCTCCAAACTATAGTTCCAAGGCCACTTCCTTTAATACCTGGCACATAGTTGGGAATTTGTGTGCAATGCTGAAAAGAACATTGACTTTGGAATGAGAAGAACTAGATTTGAATCCCGTTTCTAATACTAATTTTGTGGCTTTTAGAAAATCACATAACCTCTCAGGGCCTTAGTTTCAAATTTGTAAAATGATGAGGTTGGACTACATGACCTTTCAGGTCCCTTTTCCCTCTTCAAGAGTTCTTAACCTGGTAGTCCATAACGTTTTTTAAGAAAATATATTTTGATTCCACTACTTATACATAATTGGTTCCCTTTATAATCCTTTGTACTTTATTTTATGCATTTAAAAAGAATGAGAAGATGTTCATAGGTTGTAACAAACTGCTGAAGAGACCCATGACACAAGAATCCTAAAGGATAGCTGGACTAGATCTAGGTTCTTCTACTCCTATATGTTTTCTTTTGCTTTTTGGAGGGCAATTGGGGTTAGGTGACTTGCTCAAGGTCACAGGCTAGTTTTGTGTTAGGTGTCTGAGGCCGGATTTGAACTCACGTCCTCCTGACTCCAGGGCTCGCGCTCTATTCACTGCGCAACCTAGCCACCCCTACTCCTATATGTTTTACAAATGCTTGTTGAATGAATAGACAACAGGGCAACTTCTCTAGGGGACAATTTAGCAAGACTTAGAACAGCCAACATTCCTTAAAGTAAGAACTAAGCACATAGGAAGGCCCAACAAGAGTTTGTGAATTTAGACTAGTACTTTTTCCCTTCTCGAAGGGGAAACTAACAAGTTAATGTTCTCCCCTTTACATTGCTACCATAGCTCATAGAACCATGTACACTGACCTGAAAAGCCGCCTTGTAATTACACTGAGGAGTAGCTTGTGATGATCCTGGGCCTGCAGACTAGCAAATGCTCTATCAGTGTAGGTGCAGTGAAAAGGGCTTTAAACTGAGAGTGGAAGGAGAGAAAAGAAAATTATCTTAATCAAAGATTTTTTTTATTGCCAGAGTAGCAGGTACAACACAGAAAGAATAGCAATGGAAAGACAGGTCATAAGAGAAGTCATCCCTTTTCCCCAGTTCTCCCTTTGCAAATACCCCTTTATTCCCCTCTCTGTGGATATGATGCATCTCTCCAATAAAGTGTAAGGTTCTTTAATAAGGGACTAGTTTTTTGGCTTATTTTAGCTTTGAATCCTCAGCATATAACCCAATTTTTTTCACATAGTAGATGTTTTAGGAATGCTTGTTAGGTTGAGTTGAGTTTTATAATTATGTTAGGCATGAGAAGATGGTAAAAGATCAGATGAGACAACTGTCAGAGATAGGAGTTGAAGGTTGAACTTTGCTGCTACTTTGCTTCTTTCTCCATGAATAAGATTCAACTTCAGAGTAGAAATAAAAATGATTAATAGGGAATTGAAGCCCAAATATTGTCCTGAAATCAAGTGGATTCTACAAATCATATATTTCTAGAATTTATTTTTACACATAGGCATATTTAGGTTTGCTGCAAGGAACATTATCTAAGAATTAAAATGATCTCTAATTAAATGGACTGCCTTGAGTGGTAGTAAGCTCTTTGCTAATGATGATATTCCAGTAGAAGACACCTGATTATCAGCCAATCTGATAGGTGTGAGGTGGTAACTCAGAGTTGTTTTAATTTGCATTGCTCTAGTAAATAGTGATTTTAAACCTTTTCTCTCATAACTAGAAATAGCTTTAATGTCTTCATCTGAAAACTGCCTATTCATATCCTTTGAGCATTTATTAACTGGGGAATGATTTTTATTCTTATAAATTTGACTTGGCTCTCCACATATTTTAGAAATGAGACCCTTATCAGAAACACTGGCAGTAAAAATTGTTTTCCAGCTTTCTGCTTTCCTTTTAATCTTCATTGCATTGGTTTTGGTTGTGGGAAAATCTTTTAAATTTAATGTAAACAAAATTATCTATTTTGCATTTCATAATGTTCTAATTCTCTTGTTTGGTCATAAATTCTTCCCTTCTGAACTTAAAGGTAAAGTATCCCTTGCTCTCTTTATTTGCTTATGGTATCATCCTTTACATCTAAATAATGAATCCATTTTGTTCTTATCTAGGTATGCAATTTGAGAAGCTGGGCTATGCCTAGTTCCTGCCACACTATTTTCCAGTTTTCCCAGTAGTTTTTGTCAAATAGTGAGTTCTTATTCAAGGAGATGGAGTCTGGGTTTATCAAACAGTAGATTACTATGGTCATTGATTACTGTGTCTTGTGTACCTAATCTATTTCACTGATCTATACCATTCTATTTCTTAGCCAGTACCAAATCACTTCGATGATAACCATATTATAACTTCTTTAAAAAATAGTATTAGGTCTGGTACAACTAGGTCACCTTCCTTTGCATTTTTTTTCATTAATTACCTTGAAATTCTTGGCCTTTTGTTCTTCCAGGTGAATTTTGTAATCTTTTTCTAGCTTTATAAAATAATTTTTGGTAGTTTGATTGGTATGGCACTGAATAAGACAAATTAATTTAGTTAGAATGGTCATTTTTATTAGACTGGCTCAACCTACCCATGAGCAATTGATATTTTCCCAACTGTTTAGATATGACTTTATTTGTGTGAGTGTTTTGTAATTGTATTCATATGGCTCCTGGGTTTGCTTGTAAGGTAGAGTCCCAAATATTTTATATTGTCCATAGTTATTTTAAACTAGATTTATCTATCTCTTCTGGGTTTTGTTGGTAATATATAGAAATGCTAATGAAATTTATGTACATTTATTCTTTATCCTGCAACTTTGCTAAAGTTGTTAATTATTTCAAGTAGTTTTTCAGTTGATTCTCTAGGATTCTCCAACTATACCATCATATCATCTGCAAAGGGTGATAGCTTTGTTTCCTCATTGTTTATTCTAATTCTTTCCATTTATTTTTCTTCTATTATTGCTAACGCTTTCATTTATAGTCCAATAATGATAATGGGCACCCTTGTTTCACCCTTGATCTTACTGGGAATGATTCAAAGTAATCCCCATTGCATATAATGCTTACTGGTTGTGTTAGATTGAGACTACTTATAATTTTAAAGAAGACTCCATTTATTCCAGTGCTCTCTAATGTTTTCAATAGGATTTGGGGCTGTATTTTGTCAAAACCTTTTTCACTCTATATTGAGATAACCGTACGATTTCTGTTACTTTTCTTATTGATATGGTTAATTATGCTGATAGCTTTCCTAATATTAGACCAACCTAACATTCCTAGTATAAATCTCACCTACTCATAGTGTATTATCCTAGTGATAAATTACTATAATTTCTATGCTACTATTTTATTTAAAAACTTTGCATCAATATTCATTAGGGAAATTGTTCTATACTTTTCTTTCTCTGTTTTGGTTCTTCCTGGTTTCAGTATTAGCACCATATTTGTGTTGTAAAAGGAATTTGGTAGGATTCCTTCTTTGCCTATTTTCCCAAGTAGTTTATAGAGTGTTAGAGTTAATTGTTCTTCAAATGTTTGGTATAATTCACTTGTAAATGCACCTGGCCCTGCACATTTTTTCTTAAGGAGTTCATTGACAGTCTTTGATTTCTTTGGAGTAGAATCTCTCTGTCAAAGTCTATAGAGACTGTAGTTACTTTGTCTGCATTGTTCCAGAATTCTACTTCCCAAAATGTCTGGATCAATTCATAGTACCAGCAAGAGTGTATTTGTGTACTTTACTTTCTCACAAACTTTAAGACTGATCCTTGCCTTTGTAACAAAATTTCTTCAATGACTATGAAGATTTATACACTTCATGAAAACAAGTCTTTCTTCAGTGCTTCAAGGATTATCATCTAGTGGATATGGGTTTTCTTTCCAGTGGCACAGAGTCTAATCTTGCAACACCTTATCAGATAACCTTCAGACTTTGGTTGGCCAAAAACTTCATCCCCTTTACCCAACTGTGAGATAAACTTATCTGGACATAGTTTGGCTGACATCAGACATGGTCCATCACTGGCTCAAACTGGAAATCTCTTCAGTTTGGAAGGACTTGCATCAAATTGCTTAACCTTCAAGAACCCAGGGGTTTCTCTATATAATAATGAAGCACGGGAAAGCTATATACATGTGCAGAAACAATATGGCTTATGTAATTCCATGCACAGAAACTTTCCAGAAGAACTGCTACTGCGAACAGCTTTTTTTAAGGTTCTGATTACTCAGTATAGTGATCACTCTGTTCCATAACAAAAGCAAAACATCCATGGAAAATCAAGGTACAGCATAATTCAAAATACAGCATTTACCATATTTCACCTTATTACAGAAAATCACAATATTATATTCATAACATAGTCTCAAAGTAAAATAGTCACTCTTAAGTTAATTCAATCAGTCACTTATCAGTAGTATCAAAGCACACAGTTGAAGTCTTCCACTCTTGGGGCAAAGTCTTGTTTAACTCAATGAGTCACTTACCAGTAGTCTCAAAGTCTTCCACTCTTGGAGCAAAGTCTTGATTAACTCAATCAGTCACTAATCAGTAACAATAGTCACAGTACTCAAAGTACAATCAGTCACTTATTCAGTAAAGTCTTACTAAGTATCATCCACAAAATTCTCCACCCCTTAGGTCACTAGTAAACTATAATTCCATAATTACTCAGTACCCAAGGGGAGGTATTTTCTTCATCTTGACTTGGGGCCTGTTCTCATATTCCCTGAATCCCCTTCCATGGCCCCAGATTCTACCTGGGTTCAATGGCAGACAGCTCCCAGCTCCTTGGCCAGCTTTCTGGGCAGGCCCTTCTCCACACTGGAGTTCACAGGGTCTGATCCATGTCAGCTCCTTCACCATTTCTGCTCCAAGGAATTCAAGGCTCAACCAAGCCACAAACAAACAAAGTCTCAGCATCCTGGTCATGCTTCAGTCACCTGGGCTCCTGGCTCCTGGGCTTCTGCCTCCTGACTCCTGATTCCTGGCTCCTGGGCTCCTGGCCTCTTGGCTCTGGGCTTCTGGGATCCTGTTCAGAAGAAGCTCTACCAAGACAAGTTTTCGGGACTCAGTTCTCCATTCTTCTGTAGCTGTTCTGCCACCAGATCTCAATCTCAAGGCAATTCTGACTGTACCTCTCTGGGGCTTTTCTTATATACACAGTATTACCTCCATCACTTCCTTCAGCCAACTTCCTGTTACATCAGTAACAAGGGACAGGAGTTCACACTTTATGTTCCCCCAATCAGAGGCTTGATAAGTTACTAAGTGTTAAGTAAATGATACTTTTGCTAACTCAAAGGGATCTTGAAATTCAAAATTGCATTACCATTACAGCATAATGCTTAGGGTTAAACTCAGAGCTAAGAAGACCTGGGTTCAAGTTCAGAAAATATTGTTTAGTGCCCTTAGACAAGTCAATTGAATTTTTGCTGCCCTAAGTCAACTCTTCAAGACCAAATTGCCAAGCAGGTTCTAACATACATTAGTAGAAGGAGTTACTTCTATTGATAAAACCACAAGTTCAGTCTCTATCCCTATATACACATCAGTATATATTGTTATTTAAACTAATGCAGAAATCCAGAAACAGAACCAAACACATACAAAATATTAGTGCTGAATAAAAATGTAGGCAAATGAAAACTAGGGTAAAGATTCCTGAGTTTATTAATGTTTGGGGAACATCATGGTGAAATATAAATTTGGATCCTTGTACCATAACCTCCAACATATTGCATCTTATTCATTGAATTAAAAACATGAGAATGAATATTAAAGAGGTCAGAAGAAAAGTGAATAGTATATTTGTCTTAATTATATAAAACTGATTTCTTTTATATTATTAGATAATTGAACAGATGAAGACTAGTGAATTTATTGCATAAAAATTCAAACTTTTTCAAAATAACCAATAATTACAAGGTCAGATTTGAAAAATGTGCATCAAATATAAAAGATAAATGCTGAACATACAAACATTTTAAAATTAAATTTTATGTTTATTTTTCATTCATTTGCATAAAATTTTGAGTTACAAATTTTTCCCGGTCTTTCCCTCACCCACTACCCCAAAAGAGCAATCCCACTGCATAACCCTTCCCCATTCTGCTTTCTCTTATTTCCATCATCTCTCATTCTCCCTCTGACTTTCTGGTAGGGCAAGATGGATCTTCATACCCCAGTGCTTGTATATCTTATTTCCCAGTTGCATTTAAAAATAATAATTATGATAATAATAATGATAAATTTTTAAGCATTTGATTTTAAAACTTTGAATTCCAGATTCTTTCCCTTCTTCCCTCATCACCTACCCTTACTGGGAAGATAAGCAATTCAATTTATGTTGTACATGTGTAGTTACACAAAACATTTCCATAGTGGATATATTGTGAGTGACAATATATCTCTCCATCCTATCCTGACCCCCGCCTTGTTCTATTCTCTACTTTGACCTTGTCCCTTTTCAAAAGTGTGCCTCCCCCACAATCTGACCTCCTTTCTATCACCCCCCTCTTAATCCCTTCCCCCCTACTTTCCTGTAGGGTGATATCCAATTTAGTGTGTATGTTATTCCTTCCTTAAGCCAAATTCAATAAGAGTAAGGTCGACCCATTCCCTTTTGCCTTCCTGTTCTTCCCTTCCATTGTAACAGTTTTCCTTTGCCTCCTTTATATGAGATAATTCGATCTATCTTGTCCTCCCCATCTCCTGTCATTATATTCCTCCCTCACATCTTAATTTTATTTTATAAATATAATCCCTTCCTATTCAATTGATCCTGTGCCCTCTGTCTATGTTCACCTGTACACATATATACACACACTCACATGTTTATTCATATGCACATATACCCCCCTACATAGACATATATATGTATGTATATATACATATATGCATTTTTATGTCATTCAACTATCCCCATACTGAGAGAAGTTTCATCAGTTACAATGTGAATAGCTCAACTTTGATAAGATCCTTATGATTTCTTTTTCCTGTTTACCTTCTCAGGCTTCTCTTGCTTATTGCATGTGAATGTCAAATTTTCTATTCAACTCTGGTTTTTCATCAAGAATACTATTCCACTGAATGACCATATTATCCCCTGAAACATGATGCTCAGTTTTACTGGGTAGGTGATTCATGGTTTTAATTACAGCTCCTTTGACCTCCAGAATATCATATTCCAAGTCCTTCAATTCCTTAATGTAGAAGCTGCTAGATCTTGTGTTATCCTGATTGAGTTTCCACAATATTAAAATTGTTTATTCTTGGCTGCTTGTAATATTTTCTCCTTGATCAGCGAACTCTGGAACCTGGCTATAATATTCCTAGGAGTTTTCTTTTGGGGACTTTTTTCAAGAGGTTATTGGTGAATTTTTTCAATTTCTATTTTGCCCTTTGGTACTAAAATATCAGGGCAATTTTCCTTGAGAATTTCTTGAAGGATGATTTCTACCTTCATTGTTTGGTCATGGCTTTCAGGTAGTCCAATAATTTTTAAATGATCTCTCCTGGATCTATTTTCCAGGTCAGTGGTTTTTCCAATAAGATATGTCACATTGCCTTCTATTTGTTCATTGTTTTGGATCTGTTTAATAGTATCTTGATTTCTCATAAAGTCACTAGCTTCCATTTGTCCCAATCTAATTCAGAAGGAATTATTTTCTTCAGTGAGCTTTTGAGATTCTTTTTATATCTGGAAATTCAACTTTTTTTAAGCAATTGGGGTTAAGTAACTTGCTCAAGGTTACACAGCCAGTTTTTTTTGTGTGGGTGTTAAGTATCTGAGGCTGGAACCAATCCCAAGCCTCCCAACTCCCGGGCTGGTGCTCTTACTCACTGTGCCACCTAACACCCCGAAATTCAACTTTTTAAGGCATTCTTCTCCTCATTGGCTTTTTTTTGTGCCTCTTTTGTCATTTGAGTTAACCTATTTTTAAGGTGTTATTTTCTTCATTCAGGTTGTTGACTCTCTTTTCATGATTTTCTTACATCATTCTCATTTCTCTTCCCAATTTTTCCTCCACTTCTCTTACTTGATTTTTAAAATACTTCTTGAGCTCCTCCATGGCCTGTAATCAGTTCATATTTTTCTTGGAAGCTTTTGACTCAGAAGTTTTGATTTTGTTGTCTTCTTCTGGTTCCATCTTTTGATCCGTTTTGTTCCCAAAAATGGAATCTAAGATTTGATTACTGTGCTTTCTTTGTTTCCTTTTCTTGTTCATGTTGCCACTCAATTACTTGACTTTTGAGTTCTTTGTCACAGTAGAACTCTGCTTCCAGAGAAGAGAGCTTTGTTTCAAATTGCTGGGGTTTTTTGCAGCTGCCGGAGTTATTAGGTGTGTGACCTCTCTGCTGACCCCACAAGCTCTGGCTCACTGGTCATATACTTTAGGACCACAATCCAAGATGGCAATCGAGATGCAAGCAGGTTAAAGCAAGAGTGATTACCCACTGAATGGTTGCTTGGTCCCCCTACAATCTGCAGGCCAGGAAATCTGAAGTAGCCAGAGTTAGGTAGGAGGTAGCTGCACAGCTTTCACTGCTTCTCTCTCTGGGGCCATAGGCCAGACAGGCTCCTCCCCCCCCCCCCAGTTCCAACAGAGTTCCACATGGACCTTTTACATTGTCTTCGACATTTATGGGTTGATATTTCTGGAAATCACCACAACTGCTGTTGATCCACTCTCCTGAAGTCCTCTCCAACTGGGCCATCCTGGGGCTATAACCATGGGCTCACATTGGGCTGGGCTGGGCTCCCAGCATGCTGTGATGGACACTTCTTGTCCACCTGCCAGGCTGCCTTCAGCAGGAGATTTGTTTCTCTCTTGCACTTTGTGGGTTCTGTAACTCTAAAATTTTTTAGAGTCATATTTTATATGTAACTCTAAAATTTTTTAGAGTCGTATTTTATAGATATTTGAGGTGGTTATGGGGGGAGGTCACAGAGTTTTCCTGCTTCTATGCTGACATCTTGGCTCTCTGAACTTATAAAATTTGTAAGAAACACATCTAAATATTTGAGTGCAATGCCTAATCACCATTGCAAAACTGTAAGATGGGTGAACAGTTTGCAAAGAAGAACCCAAAGAAAGCATAGCAGAGGACACATTGATTACAACTATTCTTCAGTAATTGAAGGATTTGTGATTTGCTAGGATGGGCACTTGTTTTACTGACACAAACCACAACTTATCTATAAATTAATAGATAATCTTCACCATTGTTATTGGTAAAAATTTGCTTGTGCCTGTGGACAACCTTGTAGTGAATCTTTATGAATTAATGGAGGGTTAGTGTTGGAACAACACCTATCTCATCCCATAAATGGAACTTCTGGAGCTTTGTAGGACCTGCTAGGGTTTGTGCTCTACTAGCCGAGCTTGGAAAAGACTAGATCACTAATGCTATGGTGAGACATCAGCAAATGACAGTAGTAGAGGAGGACAACAGCACAAAAGAAAAAATGGAAACCTAGATAAAAATGATGAAAAGATACTTTGTATGATTTTTTCATTTCATCTTACATGTATATTTTGTTCCCCATCTCTTCTCCATAATGGAAAGTAAGAATTTTGAGGTCAAGGACCTTCCTTTTTTGTATATATTTTTGAGACACCCAGTATACAGTGTGTGTATAATAAATTATGGTAATAATAGACTAGCCAGCACTTATAAAACACTTTAAAGTTTTCAAAGCACTTTACAAATATGATCTTATATGATCCTCACAATAACCAGGAAGATAAGTGTTTCTTTAAAAAATAGTTATAAAATTGAATATAGTAGTAACAACACTGCTATGCTTTCATCTTCTGTGTTTTAAGCTGATTCACTGGCACCCTGGTTTCTTGAGCACTGGCACCCCAACACTTTTCTGCTCTTCCCTGTTTGTTTTTGTGAGGCAATTGGGTAAAGTGACTTGCCCATTGTCACACAGCTAGTAAGGGTCAAGTGTCTGAGGCTGGACTTGAATTCAGATCCTCCTGACTCCAGTGCCAATGTTCTATCTATTATTATCTCCACTCCATAGTGAAAGAAAATGAGGCAACAGTGTCAGAGGCTGGATCTGTACTCAATTGTTCTTGACTCCAGGTCTAATGCTCTGTCAATTGAGCTACATAGGAGCCTTTAAAATGTTTGTGGAATTGAAATGAATCAGGAATAATCTAGATCATTGTTGTAGGCAAATTATACACATTCATGTCTTATTAACCATAAATGATTTTGAGTGCAGATTTGTGCTTGGTATTTAAAATAAAATCCATAATAATGCTTCAAAATGAGATATTTATAACCTATTGCTTTTCAAAGAAATCTCCCTTGGCCCCCATGAAAGGACAGCAATCTTTCTGGTAGAGAGAGATCATTCAGGGACAGCATTAAGAGTAGTGTTCAGGGAACCCCAAAGAAGACAATGAATGACTTGCCTAGAGTCTTGTACTTGGTATGTTCCATTCCTCTTGTGTAGTAGAGTAGGAGAAGCAGCAGAAGGAAAAGATCCTTCTGGCTGACCTGTTGAACCTATCAGCAAAGTCCTTTATGTTGCTCTTCTGTCAGAGTCCCATGCAACCTAGCCATCGACCATGCTAATAGGAAAAGTGGAAGAAGAGATTATAGTACTGATATTTCTTACTCATAGATAAAATCATATGCTCTTCTTGGTTCCCAAAAAGTTAATTTTCATTAATTTCCTTCCTTCCCATCCCACCCCATACATTTCCCCACTATCCTCTCTGTTGTAGTTCCTTTATTCTTCCAAACAAGTACAGAAATTTCCAGAGGATGCAGAGCCTGCTGAATCACTTGAGAAGTCATTTCATTTGGCTTCCTGTCTTCAAGCAGGGCCACCCCTGACCTCAGAATCTGAGCTCCTAAATCTGTCCAGGGTTCCTCTGGTTTAGAGACCTGCTAGACTTATGTATTTTTTCTGTCACTGAGGGCAATACCCAATAAACTCTCCCTTAAACACTTTCCTAAAAGTTCCCTTTCCCCCCACATTCTCATAATAATGATAATAATAACAAAAATAAGAGGAACAACAACAATAATAATGGAAGACAGAAGGATAGTGATTTGGCCCAAGACCATTTCTCTCTGAGCCCCATTAGAAAAGATGAGAATAACAAGAAAACCATAACACCCAGGATGGAACCATCAGAAGTTCTCTCTTTTTAACTGACAGACAAATGATAAATCCAAATGCTGAAAGTACAGACTTCAAAATATTCTTGAAAACTCAACCAATAAATGGTAATGGAATGATCATAGCATTACCCAGATCAAATGATTGGCCACAATTGCCTGGAAGTAACATTGATTCATAAAAATTTAAAAAATATCTTTTAAAGATGTCAGTATGCCACATCATAGCTTCTGAGCTATATGGAATGAGAAGCAAAAAAATATAGAGACCCTAGCTGAGGAAGTAGAAATTGTGTGAGACCAAGATCATGGACCTGTCATTTCTGACATATTGTTTGTTATTGGAATTACTTCAGTATCCACTCAGTGATGGGGATGAACTGACACTCTAATAACTTCATTCAACTGTAAGATGTAGTTATTTTAGTCACTTGTGTAGTATTCCACAGAGTGGTCATTATAAAAGAATAATCCATTCTTGCTAATAGTTCCCAATATTATTTCTATATCATCTTTAATGAAGAAGACAAGAAAAAATAACAACATTCCCTTAAGTCAAAAAGGTAGTCTCTCCACTGATGCAGAGGACATTAGTAAATGACTAATTTACTAATTAATAGTAATTGACTTAGTAAATGGACCTTTCATGAATTGCTGAGGCCAGGGAAAATCATCACCAGGTCTCTTGCTGATGAGGTACTCTTCCTTTATCTAGAATTGAACTTAAAGAACAGAAGAACAGAATACTATGGGGGCCATACTTGGGACCTTTCCAACTGGGTCAAACTAGGGAGAGCTTACACCCTTCTTCAATAATTTCTAGGAATTTCAGATCACGCCCAGATCCCAGTGTGACATGACAAGAGGACTTCCAAAGAAAAATAATAATAGCTAACTTTGTGTAGAACCTTATGGTCCCATATAAGTATGATAAGGCTCAGTTAGTTAGTGCATGATGTCAATCATACCATGGCTAGAGGAGTAAGCTCCACATGGGATAGTTTATTAACACCAAGATGTACTTATCCAGAAACTGAAGACTCCATGGATCTTTGTGCTAATGGAATCTTAGGACTGGAAGAGACTTCTAATTCAACCCTTATGTGACCTGGGTGTCTCTTTAAAAAACTGCTGCCAAGCAATTATGCAACTTTTTCTTGGAGACCTCTGGCAATGCCAAACTCACTGTTTCCTGAGTCAGACCACTTCCCTTTTGAACATCTTGAATTTTGGAAGGTTTCCTTATGAGGAACCTAAATATGTATCTCTGTGTAACTATTACCATTTGTTCCTACTCCTTTCTGTCTTCTGGAGACAAGAACAGATCCCTTTTATGTGTATCATGTATATAAACAATATCATCCTACCTAATCCTTCTCTCCTCTAAGATAAACACCTCTGATTATTCTTAGTGATGCAATATTTAGTGTTTTCATTGCTACTTCTTAAGAAAATAAATAAGAGAATAAAATTTGTATTCCTGGGCCACAGTTTCAGATTCAATAACAGGGGCTCTTGACTAAGAATGGATTAATTGAATGAGGTCTTGTGAAACACAGTTACTTGGAGTTTGGGGGATAATATTAAAGTGACTTTAAATGGAAAGTGGAATGGGAAAGAGAAAAATGCCAACATATATTTCCCCAATCATTCACAAAGTAAAGAGAGTAGCAGATATGGTCTAGGAGGTGGAATATCTAGTGTTTTATTGGAGGCAATATCCAAGTAGAGAAGAAATAATGAAGTCAAGCATCTCATATGATTATATTGAAGTGTGTTAAATATGGCTTGCAAACAATTAGAGATGTTAATGGTATTGGTAAATAAAATACTCCATTATAAAGCAGTATAAGAAGCATGAGAAGGAGAAGAGACTTCTAAATGGCCTGTTAAAACTAGGGGAAAAGATCTCTAGGTGAATTTCCTTTTATATTTCCATGTCCAACCTAGTTATCCACCTTGCTCATGGGAAAAGTAGAAGCAAAAGAGATAAGAATTTTAGAATTTCTCACGTCAGGAAAACCAACTTTTTAGAAGGAATCAAATTAGACCTTACCAACATTTTACTGTAAAGAACTTTGGATCCTAATGCCAGATCTGTTATTTATTGTCCTTTTTATGTTAGGCCAGTCACTTTCTCTTTCTAAGCCTCAATTTACTCAATATTTAAAATGAAATGTAGAGGATTATTCCTGAAATCTCTATGAATTCTAAATCTTATGAATATCATGACATCATAGCGATTTGGAGGAATATAGTTCATATCTGCACTAGAAGTTAACCTAATTTAAAAAGGAAAAAATAAAATCTACAAGATGCAGTCTTGTGGTGAAATTTATAATTGTGAGAAAGGTTGAGAGCATCTTGATGATGACTGATGGTGGGAGAAACACAAGGAGTAAGATGGTGGGATTATACTCCAGACCACACAGCAAGAAACAGGAAATAGATAATGAGTTTGAAAAATAGAGTATGAATGTGGCACACTGTCACAATATGTTACTGGTGGGGAACTTTATCAGGATAACTGTAGGAGATTTTTCTTCTAAAATCACAGCAGATGAGATACTTGTGTTACTGATAACATTTTTCTCTCTTTTTTCTTCCTTGATTTTCAATGCATTTGTTATTCTTTCTATCCATACTCTCCCAACATGCAACAGAAAAGACTGAATAAGTTTTAAATGTCTTCTTTGGGGCCAAGTTTGATTGTATTTTTAGTTACTGTAATTAGTTTTTTACAAAAACTCTTATGTCATCAAAATACTTCTTTGTTGAATTATCATTATTATAACTGAAGAGGAGAGGTCACAAGACTGGTTCTCTCTAAGCAAGAATGATTCTGGCATTTCAATCAAAAGAGCAATCATGTGCTCAATAATGATGATATACTTTGAAGGAGCTGTGATCTCTTTGATGTCAGTGATTTCCCCACTGATACCTCTTGGCACTATTCCATGGATAACTTCTTTCAAAGGTCAAGGGAGTCTCTTCTGCAGCCCTGATTCTGACCAATAAATGAGAAACCGACATTGAAGTAAAATTGATGAGGATCTTGGGAGGCAGTGACATCACATCCCTAGTATTTATGATAGATAAAGAAATGAAAGTGAGACTATTTCTGATTGCATCATGGATTTTTAGAGAGTGAATGTCAAAAGTTTCAGGGAAGCAATACATAACATTCCATGGCCCACAATTCTACTAGGAAAATTCAATCAAGGGAGATGAAATGCACTCTAAAAAACATACAATTATGATGATGAAGAGGAGAGATTCTGTTTAAAAGTTAAATGTAGCTACACAGCATACTCATTTTCCTATTTCACTTTTTCAAAGCTATTTATAGAAGATGGAAGAATGTCGCAATAAAAAATTAACAAAAAAGGCCAATAACAAATATAGATTTTAGTGTAACTGAACTAAAACCGATGGTGAATCCTCAATAAAATCATAAAGAGCTTTGTACTTTTTTTTAAGCAATCAGGGTTACGTAACTTGCTCAAGGTTACATGGCCAGGTGTTCCAGGGTGGAACTGAGCCACCTGGCCACCCCAGAGCTTTGTACTTTTAAAACTACATCTGGGGGGCGGCCAGGTAGCACAGCGAGTAAGAGCACTGGCCCCAGTGTCGGGATGACCTGGGGATCGAATCCAGGCTCAGACACTTAGCACCCACCAAGAAACACCTGGTCGTGTAACCTTGAGCAAGTTACTTAACCCCGATTGCTTAGGGGCAGCCAGGTGGCTCAGAGAGTAAGAGCACTGGCCCCAGTGTTGGGATGACCTGAGGATCGAATCTAGGCTCAGATACTTAGCACCACACCTAGAAATAACTGGCCGTGTAACCTTGAGCAAATTACTTAACCCCAATTGCTTTAAAAAAACTACATCTGACAAAAGAACAAGGTCAAAGAAGGAAGGGAGCACTTATCAGAATGAATGGAATGATGCTAAGAGAAGACAGAACTACAGCTAGGTCCCAGTAAGTGTGAATAAGGAATCCAGTGAAGTGTCCCATTATTCAAATTTGCATTACATGATTCTGTTGAGTTGAAATTAATGACCATTTTATTTTATCTTATTTTATTTTTTAGACTTAAAGAATTGTTTTATTTCCTACTGCGGGTAGGGGAGGATCGATAGAACTATTATCCAATTTGCTCTCAGCTGTACACACCCACCTACATGCTCATACACTCTCACACAATGCATTCAAGAACACACAAAAATCCTCAAAGTTGCACCAATACTTCTTATTTTGACTAAAAGAGTAGATACTAGGAGTAGTGCAAAATGCAAAATCAAAGGACAGAAAAATGCTGAACAAATGACACCATCAATATACAAAATATTTATATTACTGAACTATTAACAGGAGATGTTTTCTGTCACAGTACAGCTCTGGAGTCACCCACTCCTTTCTCCAGCTCAGTCCGTGTCTGCCGACAAGAATCAACAGACTCTAGTTTGCTTCATTCTTTGATGCTTCCTCAACATTTTCTATGACATCTGGTGCATTAACCTCCTTTTCCTCATTGTCTTCAGGCTTGTGTTCTTTACTATCCAACAGTTGCCTTGGAAACTGTCCAGCTAACTCTGTAAAACTTGTTAAAACTGTCAGCTCCAAGCTGGCTTAATATTCTAGGGAGCTTTTCTATGATTGGCTTTGCTTCTGCATGGCCCAGTGATTGCAAAGGTGTTGATGGAGAGAGAAGCCTGGACTTTGGGGTTATTGAATTGAATAACCACCCCATCATTTTTAATCATATTCATCTCTTAAATAGCAGCAATATTATTAACAGTCAATTTTTTGAGAGAACTGTGAAGTTTCTTCTCTTCTGTTGTGGCCATGCTATGGACCACCTTGTTCTTTCTTCATGTGGTGCCCTTGCCTCCTATCTCAACCTGAGCCTGAAGCTTGGCTAATTTCTCTTGATTTGTGATGCTGGTGGATCTGAAGCAGAAGTGGGGGCTTCCTCTGATGGCAAC
Organism: Petaurus breviceps papuanus; assembly: GCF_028583685.1. Taxonomy (NCBI): domain Eukaryota; kingdom Metazoa; phylum Chordata; class Mammalia; order Diprotodontia; family Petauridae; genus Petaurus; species Petaurus breviceps. Next base: position 9,859,973 of record NW_027185697.1, on the reverse strand, counting down.
ATGCAGCAAAGATAATTATAATTTTAAATGGTATGAAAATTTTTCTGTTGTTTCTACCAAGAAAAATAGTGCTAGAACATGGAGATAATGAACAAAATGGTTAAGAAATAGTGAAAGCCTATGTGAGATGGTAATTAGAGAGCTTCTGAGTATCTTAATCAAATTAAGTCATCAGACTTGTATTAAAACATCTCAGGATATTAAAACAAACAACCAAAGACCCCTTGATGACTTATTGCCAAGGTACTGACAGTGATCTCTAAAAAATAATGGTGAGTGAGAGAGGACCTGCTGGTCTGGAAATTGACATATGACCCAACTTTTTAAGGGAAGGTCGTGGACACTTTACACCATAAGCCAATTAACTGAACTTCAATTACCAACACAATTCTATTAAACATTACTAAAATGCCTCCTTTCCCCTCCCCACATTATTTTTGGTTCCACCCAAGCTATCAGGGGTGTAGGAAAATCTCAGTGAGAAACTCTCTCTACCAGTAAAGATTTGAACTCTACAATTACATCTTGGAAAGTTTCCTGGGGATATGGGAGTGACTTGTTCAGGGTTGTGCAGCCAGAATGTGTCACAGGTGAGACTTGAATCCAGGTCCTCCTAACTTTAAGACAAGGTCTCCTCTGTTCACTATAGGAAGTTACCTCTTACTTTAATAATGACAAGTAATATATATATATATATATATATATATATATATATATATATGTGTGTGTGTGTGTGTGTGTGTGTGTGTGTGTGTGTGTATACATATATATATTTATATTTGATAATTAGTTGAAAGGAATGAGTGACTAATTTGTGAACATCTAGAAAGGGCAAGTTGATTGCTAAGAGCCACAATGATTTGTGGTGAGTTGGATGAAACCATATATGGCATGTTCAACAAATATAGAGAGGATTCAAAGCCAGGAAGGATAGCTAATGCCATTGGATGACTATAAATATTAGATGACCCAATCAGATCCCAAAAGATGTTGAAGGGGCAGAACAACAGGCATAATATGATAAAATGAAATTTCATAGGAGTTTTGCATGCTGTATGACTCAATAGAAGGAAAGTATAATGAGAGCAGGGACTATTTTTTTCTTCTGTTTTTGTGTTACAAGTGTCTAGCAATGCACTAACCCGTCCTTGACAAATGTTTATTAGACTGGACTACATCAGAGTGTAATATAATTAAAGGTGTGTATAGTCTAATTAAAAATATTAATAAGTAAAAGAGATATTAATAGACACATACACACTCAAAGTTTTCTGCAGAAAAAAAGACATAAGGAATTTAGTAGACTGAAATTTTAGTGAGAAAGAGAAAAAGACCAAAGTAGTCTCCAACTGTATTATAATTAATTTATTAATGATCAATAATAATGTTGTATCCACATTTAATAATAATTGCCAACATTTATGTAGCACTTCAAAAGTCTGACTGGCCCTTTATATGTATCATGTTACTGTGAGGTAAGTGCTTTTATTATTTCCCTTTACAGATGAGTAAGTTAAGGCTTTGAGAAGTTGACATTATATGAATTGGTCCTACCCGGAGAATGTAGAGGTCTGGGCAGCTCCTAGCCCCTTATTCCAGCTACTAAAGACTAACCTAACTACCTTTAATGTAACCGTCACTCCACCACCAGGAGCAAATATTTCTTGTACCATCACGAACTTATCACTTATTACCCACCTTCCTTTCAACCGAATACGGCCACCAGCAGAAGACACAAGGAATTGGACTAATGTGTATTTCGAAGCCATGGCCTTTACTATTTACATGCCAGAAATGAACAATAAGTACCTATATTGTCATAATGCTACCCCGATAGTGGATCAGCGGTATAAAGAATGGTATAATAAACTAATATGGACCAGACCAGCTACTCCAGAGTTCCCTGGAATAGTTCATGTTCCTAAATCATGTACTAATACTTCTATCTCACAACATAAAATAGTGTTTCACTATAATGTGACTTTTCCCCCTTTAGCAAATTGTGTTAGGAAAAAAAGGGCCTGGTATGATACATTGCTTGGTGGTGTAGGAACCGGGTTGGGTGTAGTGAATTCTGTAGACCTTGAGGCCTTGGCCAGCAGACTGTGCAGTGCTGGACAAAATGTTTCTCAAGCTTTAACTGTAAATGCCCAGTGGTTACCCACGATGATCCTACCACACCAAAACACACTAAGATACCAAGGCCAATTTTTACAAGTCTTTAATGATAGTACCCTCATTAATTTAGATCTTATGAAAAATATTAGTATGCTATTTAATTGGACTAAATGTTCCTTGCGAAATCTATACACCCTTATACAAAAGGAAAATGCCCAAAGATTATTACAAGAAGGTAATTCACAAATGTGGAACAATATACTTGACTTGTCAAATGTATGGAAAAAACAACGACCTGAGAATATTGAATGCACCCCGTATTGGTGCACTGGGACCGTTGTACTTTATCAAGTTAAAACCTGGACTGTCATGTGTCAATTTCATGTAATACCTTTTGTCTTGCATAGATTGGTATAATGTAACTCATACTTTGTCTGATTGTGCTGTAACTAGTGGAGGGATTGTTTGTGGGATGATGACTCGGCAGATGGAACCCTGCCTTCTCTCACATTCATCCAATTTGTGTGATTTGACTTTGTATCCAGTGGATAATTTTTCTATGATATATGAAGTATCTACTCGGCATATTTGTATTGCCTCTAATAACCTTACTGACCTTCTATCTGTAGATGTTACTGCTGCTCCATTTTCCGGTTGTTTATCCAATGTGTCCTTCCTACATTGGCAAGGAAATGATTTTTACTTCTCACCAGATACTGACATAGTTATGAACTTTGCTTGTGTATTAGTATGATTTAATGAGGTTCGGATCCACTCCTATAAATGACACTCTTCAACACACCACAAAAATATAAAATAGAAATTTATTCAGAAGAGGCAAGGCACAGATAGCTTAGATTTGCATAGGAAGCATGTAATGATAAGAATAATCAATAACACAATACCAATCAAGATAATCGGTAAAGGAAGAGAATACATCACCAATTCAAGGGAACCTCCGAAGTCAATCAATGGCTGGGAGCCCCATTACAGCCTACGCAACTTGAATTGTGTAAAGAGTTTTCCCGGGTGAAGCATCCTTCCCGCGGGTGAGGCTCAGCGGGCTTACAGGACACAGGTTTTTTATACTGTTCTAAACAAAGAAGGCTTGGAGCCAAAAAATTTCTGGCGCATGCGCCATTCGTTCAGTACACATCTGGCCCAGTCACGTTCCATCCGCCTGAGGCTTGGTATTTGTTTTTTGATAACTTCACGTTTCGCAAGGAGGGAAGCCAACCCTCCAGGTCAACGTGACCTAGGAATGGCTAGTTCCTGGAATGCTAAGCCAAGAACACTCGGGGTTATGGAACGGTCATAGCCGGGAGTTGAACTGAACCTATTTATTTGAGTGATCTTATTAATTTAAAGGGGAATTTCCAATTTCCATTTCATGGGGGTGAGCTGGACTTCCTGGGAGGAAATGGGAAGAAGCAAATCCTCTCCATTATCCTTTAAGCTTTTGTACCCAATGATTTTCCTCATCATGTCAACACAATATTTATTCATGTAACATTTCCTTATATCTGTCCAGAAGGGGCTATGCAGAGCATGCTGATATTTGTGAATTCAGACTTTAAATTCTCCCACTGCCCATCTTCTTCTTCTATCCTGTAATATTCCTCTCCATCCAAAATTAAATGGATATGGGTCTTTTCTTTTATGTCATTGTATATTTCACAGTCTGCAAGGAATTGCCCTGTGTGGTTTCCTATGCAGGGACATTGGAGTGGGCTCTTCTGGGACCAGTGTAGAGAGGGAGACCAGTAAGTAGGATCACCTATAGCCAATCTCTAAGCAGAGGGTCTAACCATGGGTATAGAACCCTTAGCCTTGGAGTTCAGCTTTATTGATTAAGAAAGTTTGGAGAATAGTGAAAGTTCTTGGGATGGAGGCAAAGCTATCTTAGAAGAATTAGAGAAAGAGATGGTGACCCGGGATATTGAATCTCTTGAATGAAGCCTAAGCCTCAAGGATGGATTCTTTAATGGTCTTTCTCCAGGTTAGTAAATAAAAATGGACTGGGACAAGCATATCCATTTCAGTCATCTGTTCTACTGGGGATGAATCTATTGGGCTTTGTAGAGAAATCGACAAGGTATGATGAAAACAGGGACAGGGGAGATGAGCGGGTCTGAATTACTGTTATAGTTAGTATCATTCTTTGCTAAATAGCACATCATCTAGCAGAGATGTTGCTCATGGTACACCAATAAATTATGTATCAGTGATGTGATCGACTCCCATACTTTGGAGGCCGAGGGTATTTTCACAATAAATTGCTGGTGTTTATTGTTGTAGGATACCAGTTCACTATCATCAATGAAGCTAATTCCAGTTAGTTATGTACAAGATGGAGTAGGTTGTGCCCACTGCAGTGAACTGACCCACGTGTTTGTGGTGAACTGAATTATTAGAAAAAAGGGAAGAAGAAAACATGGTGTTTCAGGTCAACAGAGGACCAGTGTCTCCTCTGATTCATTTCTTTGCCCTTCTTCTGCTTCCCACCATCTGTAAGGGGAACTATATAAATGATCCCCAAATCTAAATATCTAACTCTCTCCCTCTTCCTCACTCTTTCTTTCCCAAAGAGTCATCAGCTAGGTAGTGCAGCGGATAGAAGAGTGTGATTGTACTAAGGAAGACCAGAGTTGAAATCCAGCAAGCACGCATTTACACTGCAACCCTGGGAAAGTCACTTAAATTCTTCAGTTTAGTTGCCTATAAAATTAGCACAATTTTGACACCTACCTCTCAAGGTTCTTGTGATGATAAAATGAAACATTTGTAAAGAATGTACTACAGTGTTTGGCAGAGAATAGGGACTTAATAAATGCTTATTTGAAAAAAAACATTTCTTTTGGACATCTCCAATTAATATTGCCTATAGGTAACTGAAAAACATCATGTCAAAAACAGAACTCATTATCTTTCCTCCTAAATCCACTTGTTTTCTTAACTTTCCATTTTTGTCAAGAACACTAATATTACAATGACTCAGGTTTGTAATCTCAGATTCATCCTCCAATTTTCCCTTTCTCCCTTCTTTCTCTAATATCTGACCAGTGATCAAGTCCTACTGATTCCACCTCTTCAACTTCTCTCAAATTCAATTCTTTCTCTCCATTTACTCAACTCCTACCCTAGTCCTAACCCTCATCCCCTCTCACCTTGACTTTTGCAGTTTCCTCCTAATTGGTTTTCCTTATTCAGTTCTCTTTCCTCTCCAAGCAGTCCCCCCCAACCTTCCCTTTTTCTATTCCTGAAGTTCATCACTCCCTTTCTCTAAATAACTCCAGTGGTGTCCTAAGGCCTCTAGGATAAAATACAAACTTTTCCAGCTAATTGCATTTAACACCAGTCATAGCCTGGGTCCAGTTTACCTTTGGAGAATCATTTTATAATCCTCTCCTTAATGTTTTCAACATTTCAACTGGATCTCTTACCTTTCTTCACATCCCACATTCCATCTTCTATGTCTTTGCTGAGACTGTCTGCACAGCCTGGAATGTGACATCTCCTCACATCTAGCTTTGATAATGCTCACCTTTCTCTTAACTATAGCTCCTGCCCCATCTCCTACAAGGTTTTCCCTAATTCCTGCAACTGATAATGCCCTGCTCTAATCACAAATTAATTTGTATTTACTTATACGTGTAATGTTTATTTATTTCCAATCATGGAAATTCTTATCAGGCAGTAGGGAATTTATGTGAAATAGCAGAAAAAGCATTGACTTTGAAATCAGAACAACTAGGTTTGAATTCCATTTCTAATACTAATTGTGTGACTTTAAGAAAGTCACATAACCTCTCTGGGACTCAGTTTCCAAATTTGTAAAATGACCTTTCAGATCCCTCATTGTTCTCCTCCTCATCCTGTCCTCCTCACTCACACAGCCCTGACCCTAGTTTGGACCCTCTTACCTCTCACCTGTAATAGCCCCCTCACTGGTCTCCCTACCTCAAGCCTCTTCTCTCTTCCATCCACCTTCCCCTCATCTGCCAACATGATTTTCCTAAAGCATTACTATGACCATCTCACTCTTCTGGTTAATAAATTCCAACATGTCTCTTTTATATCCAGGATAAAGTCCTTTGCTTCACCTTTGAACCCTTTCAGAGCATGAATACTTCCAGTAATTCTAGCTGAGAGTCTTATACTTTACTCCCTTCCACTCATTTGCCTACCCAAGAGCAGCTTGCTGTCTTCTCCACACCTGCACTCTACCCTACCCCTCCTCCTCTTTGTCCCAACTGTTCCCTGTGTCTGGAATGATCTCCATCCTTCCCTCTACCTCTTTACGTCCCAGAATTCTTTTGTGTCTCAGATAAAATGCCATCTTCAGGAAGTCTTTCCTGGTGCCCACAATTGCCAGATTTCTCCTTTCTAAAATTACCTTTAATTTACTCTGTATGCATCTTGTAGGCGTCTTTTATTTACTTTCTATCTGCCACATTAGAGCATGGGCTCCACAAAGACAGGGACCAGGTTTTATTTGATTTATTTTTTGGTAACCTTAGCACTTACATGAGGGAATGCTTTGTCAGACAGAGTTCATCAGACTTTTCCATTCAGAAATCAAAGTAGACACTTTGTGTGCTGAAGAAATTGCCCTGGATTAATTCTTTGAATTGTTATAGGTAGTATCACAGTTAATGATACAGTTATTTTAATCACTTAAAAATTCTGAAATATTTCTTTCCTTAAAGCTCCTCAAAGACAAAGTCTGACCAGATCTCCTCTTCCTCTTGTATGCCTCACAGTAGCTAACTTGGACCTTAGTGCACAATGGGTGCTAAAGGAATATTGGATTACAATAGGTTGTCTTCAAAAAAACCTGGAAAGATTTATTTGAACTGATGCTGAGTGAAATGAGCAGAACCAGGAGAACATTGTGCATAGTAAAACCCACAATGTGCATTGAGTGATTTTTTTCATAAATTAATTTGTTCATTTACTTTTAGTTTACAACATTCAGTTCCACAGTCCCTTGAATTTCAAATCCCCCCCTTCCTTCTGATCCCTCCCATTATGGCGACATGCACTCAAATATAAGATCTACAAATATATTTATATTAATCATTAGTGAGGTTGTAAAGAAGGATTATAACTGATGGAATTGTCAGTGGGAAAGATGAAATAAAACAAAACAAGAAAAAGAAACAGAGAAAGTAGTTTGTTTCAATCTGCATTCAGACTCCACAGCTCTTTCTCTGGATGTGGATATCTCTTTCAATCATGAGTCTTTTGGAGTTGACATTAACTGATTTTGATACTCTTAGCTCTTCTTAGTAATGCAAGAATATAAAACAATTACAAAGTACTCATGATGGAAAATGCCATCCACATTTAAAGAAAGAACTATGGAGTCAGAATGCAGGGAAAAGCAGACTATTTCCTTTTTTTTTTGTTATTTTTTGTTTTCTTTCTCATGGTTTTTCCCATTCATTATGATTCTTCTCTACAACATGACTAATGTGAAAATATGTTTAATAGGAACATATATGTAGAGCCCATATCAGATTGCATACCATCTTTTGGGGGAGGGGAGAATTTAAAACTTATGGAAGTGAGTGTTTAAAACTAAAAATATGTAAATTAACTAATTAAAAAAAGAAATATTGGATTAATGTATGATCACAAGGCTCAGGGAGAATCAGTGACATAAACCAAGACTTAGAGTCCATGGAGTTTGTTTCTATACTTCTTTAGACTGAAGTTATTTCTCACCTCAAGTCACAAACTCAGTATTACTCTGGGGAGAGTGATAGATGTTTCACGCAAAGTAGGGAAAGAGGAAGAGGTGGTTGGTGAGAGGTGGAAGAAGTAGATCAGATTAAGGTTTATTTCTACTCCTATATCCTCTCCCCGCTAAAATACATAGAAAAGTCCTTATGATAACCAAAGAAAGGATTTTGTTCCTTCAATTTCAATTGTTATCTTTACTAATGTGGAATCTCAGAAATAGAACCAAACGCTGGCAAAATCTTAGTGTTGAATAAAAATGAAGGCAAGTGAAAACTAGTGGAAAGATTCCTGAGTTTATTAGTGTTGCTGGGAGAAAAACATGATGAGACATAAATTTTGATCCTTGCCACATATGCTCCAAAAACTTCCTTCTGGATCATTGAATTAAAAATATGAGAAAGAATCTTGAACAGCTTAGAAGAAAAGAGAATAGTATACTTTTTCCAATTATATAAATCCAATTCCTTTTAAATTATTAGACATTAGAGCAGATCGAAAGCTGGACAATTTATTGTATAAAATTACAAACTTTTTCAAAACAACCAATAATTATCAAGATCAGATTTGAAACAGGTGCATCAAATATAAAAGATAAATGCTGAACATATAAAATGTATAAGGAACATATATGAATATTTGAGTCCAATACCTAAGCACCACTGTAAAACTCTAGGATGGGTGAATAGTTTGCAAACAAGAACTCTAAGAAAGCATAGCAGAGGACATTGATTAAAACTATTCTTTAATAATTGAAGGGTTTGTGATTTGCTTTGGTGGTTGGGCACTTCACTGACACAGACCCCAATGTCTCAGTGAATTAATACACAATTTGCTTGTGTCACTTGACAATCTGATAGTGAATCTTTATGAATTCATCAAGGTTGGTGTTGGAACAACAGCCATCTCATCCCATAAATGGACCTTCTTGAGCTTGGGAGGACCTGCTAGGTTTTGTGCTCTACTGCCACAGCTTGGAGAAGCCTAGATCACCAATGCTACAATGAGGCATCAGCAGAGGACATTAGTGGAGGGGGATGACAGCAGCAAAGGGAAAATGCAAACCTAGATAAAAAAGATAAAAAAATACTTTGTATGAATTTTTCATTTAATATTGCATGTATATTTTGTTCCCCCCAATGGAAAGCAACATTTTTGAGTACAAGGAATTCCTTTTTTTGTATTTATTTTCCAGATACGTCGTGCATAGTAGGAATGTAATAAATAAAAATGATAATAATAGCTAGCACTTATAAAAACACTTTAAAGTTTTCAAAGCACTTCACAAATACATTATTTTATCCTCACAATAAACTGGGAGGCAAGTGCCACTATTATCTCCACTTCACAATGAAAGAAAATGAAGTAAAGTGTCAGGGATGGATTTGAACTCGGTTCTTCTTGACTCCAGGCCTAATGCTCTGTCAATTCCACTACATGGGGGCCTTTAAAATGCTTGTGGAATGGAAATGAATCAGGAATAAACTAATGCATTGTTATACGCATGTTATACAAATGAATTTCTTATTAAGTAAAAATGGTTTTAAATACATATTTGTGCATGTTATTTAAAATGAAAGACATAATAATGTTTCAAAATTTGACATTCATAACCTATTATGATTCATAGCATTCTGCCTTGGCCCCATGTAAAAGAACAAAAAATCTTTCTGGCAGAGAGATGAGCCAGGGAAAGAATTAAGGCTATTGGGCAGGAAACCCCAAAGAAGACAGTGATTAACTTGCCTGGAGTCCTCTCCTTGCCATATTCCATTCCTCTACTGTGGTGGAAGAGTAGGAGAAGCAGTAGAAGGGAAAGATCCTTGTAGTTGACCTGTTGAACCTGTAAACAAAGGCCTCTAAGTTGCTTTTCCCTCAGAGTCCCATGCCAATCTAAACATCTACCATGCCAAGAGGAGAAGCAGAAGAAGAGACTATTGTTCTGAAATTTCTTACTCATAGATAAAACCATATTTTCTTGTTGCTTCCCAAAAGAGTCAAATGTCATGGATTTTCTTCCTACCCATACCACTCTATACCCTCCCCACTATCTTCTGTATTCCCATTGAAGTTCATACATTCTTCCAAAGAAGTAGAGAAATTTCCATAGGATGCAGCATCTGGAAACACTTGAGAAGTCATTTCATTTGACTTCCCGTCTCCAAGCAGGGCCACCTCAACCTCAGAATCTGAGCTCCTAAATCTGACCAGGATTCCACAGATTTAGAAAAGTTGACTTGTATGCTTTTCCTGTCACTGTGGCCAATACCCAATAAGCTCTCCCTTAAACATTTTCCTAAAAGTCCCCTTTGCCCTCAAATTTCTCACAATAATTATAATACCATTAACAGAAGCAATAACAATAATAATGGAAGATAGTAGGATAGTGACTTGACCCAAGACCATTTCTCCCTGAGCCTCACCAGAAAAGATGAGAATAACAAGACAACCACAACACCAGCAATGGTACCATTAGAAGTGCTCCTTTTTCATGGACAGACAAATGATAAGTCCACATACAGAAAGCAGAGACCTCAAAATATCCTTGAGAACACAACTGATAAATGGTAATATAATGATCATAGCATGACCACAGATCAAATGATTATGCACAAGTGCCTGGAAATAAAATTGATTCATAAAAAATTAAATGATATTTTAATAGATGTTATGCCACATCATAGCTTCTAAGCTATATGGAATGAGAAGCTAGGAAAATATAGGGACCTAGAAAATGAGATGAAAATTATGTGGGAACAGGATAAGGTGCCTGTCATTCCTGTCATGTTGTTTTTTATTGAAGTCATGCTAAGTGTTCCCTCAGTGAACTTCCAGGGTATGAACTGACATCTTAATATCTTCATTCAACTCTAACATGTAGTCATTTTAGTCACTTGTGTAGTATTCCATAGAGCGCTCATTATAAAAGAATAATATATTCTTGCTAATTGTGCCCAAGATTCTTTCTATATAGTCTTCATTGAAGAAGACAAAAAATAACAATCTCTCTCTTTTTTTTTAAAGCAATCGAGGTTAAGTAACTTGCTCAAGGTTACATGGCCAGTTATTTCTGGGTGGATGCTAAGTGTCTGAGTCTGGATTCGATCCCCAGGTCATCCCGACACTGGAGCCAGTGCTCTTACTTGCTGAGCCACCTGTCCTCCCCTAAGCAATTGGGGTTAAGTAACTTGCTCAAGGCTACACTGCCAGGTGTTTCTGGGTGGATGCTAAGTGTCTGAGTCCGGGATTCGATCCCCAGGTCATCCCGACTCTGGAGCCGGTGCTCTTACTCGCTGTGCTACCTGGCCACCCCTAAAATAGCAATCTCTTAAATCACAAGGGAAGTCTCTACACTGATGCAGAGGACAGTCTCTTCCTGCCTTAGTAGACAGACTTTTCATGAATTGCTGAGGCCAAAGGAAATCATCACCAGGTCTCTTGATGATGAGACACTCTATTCCTATATCGAATAGAACTCAAAGAACAGAATCACAGAATGCCATGGGGGCTATCCTTGGGGCTTTTCCATTTGGGTCAAACCTGGCAGAGGTTACACCCTTCTCCAATAACCTCTAGGAATTTTAGGTCACCTCCAGATCCCTGTGTGACATGTGAATAGGACTTCCATAGAAAAAATAATAGCTCACTTTATGTAGAACCTTATGGTTACATATAAGTATGATAAGACTCAGTTAGTTATTGCATGATGTAAATCACACCATGGTTAGAAGTTTGAGCTCTAGATAGGATAGTTTTTTTTAAGACCAAGATATACTCATCCAGAAACTGAAGTCTCCATGGGTCTATGTGATCATGGAGTACTAGAACTGGAAGGAACCATAGAGGCCATCTAGTTTAGCCATTACCTGAACTGGATTTCTCCTGACAAAATTCTTGCCAAGCAGTTAAGCAACTTCTTCTTGGAGACCTCAGAAAATCTGAACTCACTGCCTCCTGAGTTAGTCCACTCCCCTTTTGAACAGCTCTAATTTAAGAATGTTTCCTTACAAGGAACCTAAATGTGCCCCTGTTTAACTTTTACCCATTGCTCCTACTTCTTTCTCTCTTCTGGAGACAAGAACAAATAAGATCCCCTGTGTGCCATGCATATAAATAATACAACTCCTACCTGAGCCTCTAGGATAAACATCTCTGATTATCCTTGGTGACATAATATTTAGCATTTTCATCACTACTGCTTGAGAAGAGAAACATAGCAGAACAAGATTTGTATTTCTGGACCATAGTTTCAAATGTAGAAATAATGGCCTCTTGACTAAGAAAGGATTACATCTAATGAGGTCTGGTTAAATATCGTTGCCTAGATTTGGGTGTATCAAATCAAAGGGGCTTTGAGTGTAAATTGCAGTGGGAAGGAGAAAAATGCCAATATATTTCCCCAATAATTCAGAAACTACAGAGTAGCAGATGTGAAATAGTAAGTAGAATATCCAGTGTTTTATAGGATGCAAAATCCAAAAAGAGAAGAAATAATAAAACCAATGGTCTCATATGGCTATATTCAAGTGTGGTAAATATATTATTAAAATTAGAGATTTTAATGATATTGACAAATATAATCCCTCCTTGTGGAGCAGTATGAGAGAAGAATATATTTCTATCTGACTTGTTAAACCTGTGGGAAAAGGTCTTTAGGTGAATCCCTTTCTAAATCTCCATGCCCAACCTAGCCATTCACTATGCTCATGGATAAAGTAGAGACAAAGGAGATAAGAGTTCCAGAATTTTACATGTCAGGAAAACTCTATATTTACAAGGAAGCAAATTAGAACTTCTCAACATTTTAGTGCAAAGAATTTTGGATTCTGAGGAGAAAAATGTCCTAGATCTGTTATTTCCACCCCCACCCCACCCCCCACCTTTCTCACCCTGGGTCAGTCACTTTCTCTTTCCAAGCCTCAATTTCCTAAATATTTAAAATAAGGATGTAATGGATTATTCCTAAGATCTCTGTGAATTCTAAATCTTATAAATATGATATCACTGAGATCTGGAGGGATGTGGTTCATATATGCACTGGAAACTAAATCTAATTTAAAAATAAAAAAAATCTAGAAGATTCAGTCTTGTGGTGAAATTCAGAATTGGAAGCAAGCTTGGGAGCATTTGGGTGATCACTAATGGTGAGAGAAACACAATGAGTATCAGTGGGAGAATACTCTAGACCATACAGTCAGAAATAGAAAATAGGTAATGTGTTTGAGAAATAGAATATGGATGTGGCAAACTCTCATGATATGGGGGACTTTATCAGGATAATTGTTGGAAATCCTTCTGCTGAAATCAAAGCAGATAGGAAAATTCTTGCCTTACTGACAACTTCTTCCTTACTTTGTTGATGCTTCAATGCATCTCATATTCAGTCTATTCAGAAAATCCAACTTGCTTAAGAAAGGAGGGAAGTATTTTTAATTATCTGTTTCACAGGGCCAGGTTTGGTCATATTTTTAGCTTAATATAATTCATTTTTAATAAAAACTTATATGTCATTCACATCTCTCTTATATTTTTTTGAATTATCATTATCATAACTGAAGCTCTGGGGGCCACAACATTGTGGTACTCTCTAAGCAGGAATGATTCTGGCATTTTATACAAAAGAATAATCATGTATTGAAAAATGATGTTATACTTTGAAGAAGTTATTATCTCTTTGATGTCAATTATTCCTCCACTGATACCTCTTGATAGTCCTCTATGGATAACTTCTTTCAAAGGTCAAGGGAACCTCTTCTGCAGCCATGATTCTACCCAACAAATAAGAAACTGATCATTGAAGTAAAATTGATAAGGATCTTCAGAGGTAGTGACAACACCTTCCTAGCATTCATGATAGATAAAGAATTTAAAGAGAGACCATTTCTGATGGCATCATAGATTTGTTAGAGGGTGAATGTCAAAGGTTTCAGAGAAATAATAGTGTCCCATGCTCCACAATTCTATTTGGAAAATTCAATCAAGGAAGGTGAAATGCACACTAAAAACACAATTATTATGAAGAATAAAAGTAGAGAAGCCATTTAAAAGATACATATGGCTACACAGGGTACTCATCTCCCCATTTAGCTTTTCCAAAAATATTTGTAAAATATGGAAGAATCTGGTAACTAAAAAAAAAGAAGTCCAATTTCAAATAAGGATCATTTTAGTGTCACAGTTGAAAATTATGATGAATGCTCAGCACAATCACAAAGAATTTTCTACTTTTAATTTTTTTATTTTAATTTTTTTTTTTTGCTTTTTGGAGGGGGGAAGGCTGGACAGTTGGGGTTAAGTGACTTGTTGAAGGTTAAGTGTTAAGTGTCTGAGGCAAGATTTAACTCAGGTCCTCCTGACTCCAGGGCCCATGCTCTATTCACTGCACCACCCTAGCCACCCCTGCTTTCTACTTTTTAAAACTACATTTGACACAGGAGAAAACTCAAAGAAGGAAGGGAACCACTTCACAGAGTGAATGGAATGATACAAGAGAAGGCAGAACTACAGCTAGGTCCCAATCAGTGTGAATAAGGAATCCAAAGAAATGTCACATTATTCAAATCTGTACTGTGTATTTCTATTGTGCTGGCACAAATGCCGACATGAAAAACATAATTCTAACTTCAAATGATGTGAAAATTTTTCTGTTGAGTCTACCATGAAAAATGATATTAGAATATGGAGATCAGGCACAGAAATGGTTAGCAAAGAATGGAAGCCCATTGAAGATGTAATATGTAAGATAGTAATTAGAGAGTTTCTGAGCACCTTAATAAACTTAAGTCACCAAACTTGGATTAAGGACATCTCAGAGGGGGCATCTAGGTGACATGGTGGGTAGAGCACAGGTCCTGTAGTCAGGAGGACCTGAATTCAAATCTGCCTCAGATACTTAACACTTACTACTCTGTGACCTTGGGCCCCAATTGGCCCTGCCTTCCCCCTCAAAAAAAAAAAAGAACATCTCAGAGTACTAAAAACAAGCAAATAAACAGAAAAAGCAACCTTGATGACTTATTGCCAACCCATGGACAGTGATCTCTTAAAAATAATGGTGAATGAGAAAGAACTTGCTAGTCAGGAAATGGAGATATAACCCAATTTTTTAAAAAGAGAAGGTCATGGACACTTCATACCTTTAGTCAATGAGCTGGAGTTCAATGATCAATGTCATGCTACTAAAGATTTCTAAGGTATACAGTCTCTCCCCCTCTGGATTTTTTTGTGATCCAGACCCATGATGTCAAGGGTATAGGAAAATCTCAGTGAGGAAATTCTTCTACCAGTGAAGATTTGAAACTTCTACAATTATGTCTTAGAGAGTTTCCTGGGGATCTTAGAATGACTTGTTCAGGTCACACCATCATTATATGTCACAGGTAAGACTTGAATACAGATCTTCCTAACTTCAAGACAGGGTCTCTATACACTAAAACATGATACCTCTTACTATGATAATAACATGTACTTAAAAATATTTCTGGTAATAAGCTGTGAGCATCTAGCAAGGTCAGTTTTGATCATTAAGAGCCACCATAGTTTGTAATGAGTTGGATGAAGCCATTGATGACATGTTAAAAAATATGGAGAAGACTCAAATCCAAGAAGGATGGCAAACACTATTGTATGACTATCAATAAAAAAGTGGCCAAATCAGATCCAAAAAGATATTTAAAGAGCAGAACAACATATATATATGAACAACATATAATAATATGAAATTTCATAGGAGTTTTACAAATTGTGTCACTCCAATAGAATGAAAGTTGTTTGAGAGCAGAGACAATTTTTTCTTTTGTCTTTGTATTATAAGAGTCTAGCATTACACTAATCAGCCCTTGACAAATGCTTATTAGATTGGATTGGTTACATTAAATGTTGTCTTATAGCTGAATTTAAAATAGCAGTAAGTAAAAAACACATCCACACAATAATTTCTCAGTGGAAAAAAGTATAGGACATTTAGTAGACTTAGAGCTTAATATAGGGGGTGGTGAAGTGGTGCAATAGAGCACCGGCCCTGGAGTCAGGAGGACCTGAGTTAAAATTTGGCATTAGACACAACACAAAAACTAACCATGTGACCTTGGGCAAGTCACTTAAGCCCAATTGCCCTCCAAAAAGAAAAAAAAAAGCTTAATATAAATGAAGAATGTGAGTTGGCCTTGATGTGACAGAAAAAAAGATCAAAGTAGCCTCCAGCTGTATTACTAATTAATTAATGATAAACAATAATAAATGTAATTAAAAATAATTACCAACATTTGCATAGCACTTCAAAGTTTTACTGGCCTTTATATGCATCATATTACTGTGAGGTAAATGCTATTATTATCCCTCTTTTACAGATTAGTAAGTTGAGGCTTTGAGAAGTTGACTTGTCCAGTACATTATTGAGAAGTTTTTTGACCAGATATGCTCATAGCCTCTGAGTCCCACTTTCACCCTAAGATTCTGGGATTTTCTTCTCAAACATTTTCACAAATCATTTATTGAGGTTGCTATAATAGCATCTCCTGGCCACTTGAGGGCTCCCCATCCTATAATTTTCTGTCACCTCTCTCTCATTACATCCATACCTGACTTCTTCTTCTTCCATGCTATGAAGGCCCCAGCACAGCTTAGCATCAGGATAATAGCCAATACAATGCCCAGTGCCAGGACCCAAGGCTTCTCCATTGTGGGATTTTCAGGGACTATAGGGAGAAAGGATAGAATGTAAGTGTGGATATATTCCATGAAATATTGTATCTTTTGTATTTTATATAAATATTTATTTATATAAAAATATGATTTTGTATTCCATGTGGATATATTTCCGATGAAAGAACGGGGAAGTGAATGGAACTACACTCTGGGACCTTGTCCTGGGGATGTGTTGAGAGTGTCTGGCTGAAACACTGACCTGGATACACAGCAGGGGTCTTCAGCTCAATGTGTTCCACCACACAGGTATAACCTCTAGCTGAGTCCTCTGGTGGGAGCTCTAAGGTAACTTGGAGGTAGAAGGTGTTATCCACATTGGGCAGGATGCCACTGGAAGTCTCCTTTCCCCATACACCCAGTTTCCCTTCCTTCTCCCAACGCAGCAGGATGGATTGAGGGTAGAAGCCTGTGGCTGTGCAGGAGAGAATGGTGCTGCCTCCTTGGTTGACATGATGAGATACAGTCACCTCAGGGGGCACTGGGAGCAGAGATCAAGAAAGAAGACCACATGTCACTATCTCAGTGAATGTTTGGTGCTTCCCTATTTTCTACCTTTATTTATGTCCCTGGTCTCCTCAGTGTAGCATCCATTTTCCTATTGGACCCAATGGACCCATCAGTCCCTTGAGAGTAGCATGATAGCTTATATCCATTTGTATCTCCTTGTACAGGAGAGTGATAAACAGTAGTTATAGAGTCAGCATCTCATGGTATTGATGACCACATCACCAGCAGCTTTCTAAATAATCTTTAAATAGATTAGTCTGCTATTTCAGATTAAGAACAGAATCTTCTTCAATAGGTCAATATTCCACATGATCCATGATTTTATCAGTGTAGGTCCTGCTAATGATGAATATTTCAGACAGTCTATGTTTACTAGGCTATCTTTCATGAGTTTCTTTCACTGCCATCCCAAAGCCCAACAAAATAAATTTAAACAGTACCTCATGAACAAATTCCTGGTCATGATATTCTAAATTTGGCTAGATGACTCACTAGATAGCACACATAAAGTCCATTATTCTTGGGGCTCTATGTAAAGTTTTTCCAGCTTTGTAGGAGATAACAGAGTACTATTCTGCTGCCATAGCCTTTGAGCTCCTAGGATTATGCTCATGCCTTGATGAGGCGGCAGGAGGAGATGAATTTAAGCAAAAGAAATAAAGAACAATGGATGAAAAGACAGAAATAGGAAGGAAGGAAAGAGATGAAAAAATGGGAAAGAGGGGAAGGAGGGAAGAAAAAGTACAGAGAGAAATGAAAGGAGGTAAGAAAGAAGAAAAGATGGCACATGAAAAAGTAAAAGAAAAAGAAGGAAATGAGAAAAGAAAGGAAGAACACAGAAAGCAGGAAAAAAAGGAGCCTCAAAGTTTCTCTTCAAGTAGATTAGTCTTCTATGTTGGATTAAAAACGGAATCTTTTTCAACAGGTCAGTATTCCACATGATCCATGGTTTTATCAGTGTGGGCCCTTCTAATGGAGGATATTCCTTCATGAGTTTCTTTCACTGTCCTCCCAAAATACAAAAAAATAAAAATTAAACATTACCTCATGACCAAATTCCTGGTCATGATGTTCTAAATTTGGCAAGATGGTTCACTACATGGAAGACAAAAAAAATCCTTCATTCTTAGGGCTGTACATGAAGATTTTCCAACTTGGTAGGACACAGCAGAGTATTATCCAGCTGTCATAGCCTTTGAACTCCTACAGTCACTCTCATACCTTGATGAGGAAGGCAGGAGGAGTTTAACTTAAGCAAAATAAATAAATATGCAAAGAAAAATATAAAAAAGAAGGAAAGAAAGAGAAAAAGAAAGGAGAAAATGGAGGAAGGAGGGAAGAAAAAGGAAAGAGAAGAGAGAAAGAAAATGAGAAAGAAAGAAGAAAAAGTGGAAGCTAAAGACAAGGAAAGAAGGGCAAAAAGAGAAAAAAGATAAGGAAGATAACTGGGAAAGAAAGAAGAATGGCAAATGAAAAGAACAAGGAAGGAAAAGAGAGAAGAGAGAAAGAAGGGAAAAAAGAAAAAAACCTCAACCTTTCTGACATTCTCTGATTTCCCCAATGTAAGTTGGAGCAATGGTCAGAAGTTATGGATGCTACATGTTTCTCCAGGGCTTCAGTTAATATACAGAATGATGGGGATGACCAGGACCTCCTGGCAGGAGATGGAATGAAGCAAATACTCACCATTATCCTTTAAGTTTGAGTACCCAACAACTTTCCTCATCAAGTCAACACAATATTGATTCATGTAGCTTTTCCTTAGATTGGTCCAGAAGGGATTATCCAGAATATGCTGGTATTTCTTGACTTCAGGCTTTAAGTTCTCCCAGTGCCCAATTTCTTCATCTATCCTGTAATATTCCTCTCCATCCCAAATTAAATGGACATGGCTCTTTACTTTGATGTCATTGTCTATTTCACAGTCTGCAAGTAGTTGCCCTGTGTGGTTTCCTGTGGAGGGACATTAGGGTCGGCTCTTCTGGGACTGGTGAAGAGAGGAAGACCAGTAACTAGGATCAACAGCAAACTATGATTATGTAGGTCTAAGCCCCCAGTCTCTCAGTTCAAGTTCATTGATTAAGAAAGTTTAGAAAGTAATGAAAGTTTTAGGCTGAACTCAGAAGTGTTTTAGAAGGATTATAGAAAGAGATGGTGACCCAGGATGTTGAACCTACTGGATGAAGCCTAAAGCTCCAGGATGGATTTTTAAATGCTTTTTCTCCAGGTTAGTAAATAACAATGGACTGGGGCAAGGACATCCATTTCAATGATATGATCTACTGGGGATGGATCTATTGAACTTGGAAGAGAAATAGACAAGGGATGATGAAAAAAAGGAAAGGGGAGATGAATGGATCTGACTTACTGTTATGGTCAGTGTCATTCTTTGCTAAGTATTGGATGGTCCAGCGAAAATTTTGCTCATGGTCCACTAATAAATTACGTATCCGGGTGATATAATCGACTCCCACTGCTTTGGAGGCCCAGGGTATTTTGATATTTATTTGCTGGTGTATACTGCTATAGGATAGCAGTTCAATATCATCCATGAAGCTAATTCCACTTAGTTCCAAGAGAGAGTGGGCTGTGCCCACTGCAGTGAACTGACCCATGTGCTTGTGGTGAGCTAAATTATTAGGAAAAAGGGAAGAGAAAGTATTTCAGGTTACCAGAGGACCACTATTTCTTTTAATATATTCCTGTGTCCTTCCTCTGCCCCACACCATCTGTAAGAGTAGCTATACAAATGCCTGCAAAATAAAAATATCCAACTCCCACCCCCCACTCTCCCCTCCCTCTCTCTGTCTCTCTCCTCTCTCTGTCTCTCTCTCACACACACACATACACACACACACCTATACACATTCTAGCATCACCAGCTAGGTGGTGCATTGGAGAGAGTGCTGTGACTGTATTCAGGAAGACTGGATTTGAAATCCAGCAAGCAAAAATTTATGTTGTGTAACCCTGGAGAAGTCATTTAAGTTCTTCAGGTTGCTTACCCATAAAATTGGCACAATTCTGACATGTGCCTCTCAGGGTTCTTGTGATGATCAAATGAAACATTTGTAAAGAACTTACCACAGTGCCTGGCAAAGAGTAGGATCTTAATACATGCTTTTTAGAAAAAAAAAAAGCATTCTTTTGGCCATCTCCAATTAGATTGCCTATAAGGAGCTGAAGCAGAACATATCAAAAACAGAACTAATTTTTCTTCGGAAACCCATCTGTCTTCCTAATTTTCTATTTCTGTCAAGAACACCACTAATATTCCAATGACTCAGGTTTGTAATCCCAGATTCATCCTTCAACCTTCGCTCTCTCCTCTTCCCCAATATCTGACCAGTGGCCAGGTTCTACTGATTCCACCTCCACAACTTCTCTCAAATTCAATTCTTTCTTTCCTTTTATTCAATTCCCACCCTAGTTCTAACCCTCATCCCTTCTCACCTGGACTTTTGCAGTTTCCTCCTAATTGGTTGCCTTCTTCAAGTCTCTCCTCTCTCCAACCTATCCTCCCCAATCTTCCCATTTTTTATTCCTAAAGTTCTTCACTCCCTTTCTTTAAATAGCTCTAGTGGTCCCCTAATGCCTCTAAGATAAAACACAAGATTTTCCAGCTAAAGGTATTTAACACGATTCACAACCTGGATCTGATTTGCCTTGGGAGAATTATTTTATACTCTTTCTGAACTTCATGAATTCAACATTTCAGCCAAACTGGTCCATTTACCATTCTTCACATCCAACATTCCATCCTGCAGGTCTTTGTTGAAACTGTTGGCCCAGTCTATAATGTGATCCCTTATCACTTCCAGCTTTGAGAATGCCCAGCTTTCTCTAAACTACAACTTCAGCTCCACCTCCTGCAAAGTTTTCCTTAATGCATGCATCTGATAGTGTCCCATCCTAATCAGAAATTCACATTACTTATACAGGTAATGATTATTTATTTCCAATCATGTGCAAGTTCCTGTCACACAGTAGGGAATTTATGTAGAATGGTGGAAAGAACATTGACTTTGGAATCAGAAGAACTAGGTTTCAATCCCATTTCTAATACTAATTGGGTAACTTTAAGAAAGTTACATAACCTCTCTGGGTCTCAGTTTCCCAATATGTAAAATGACAAGGTTGGACTCCTTGACCTTTCAGATCCCTCATTGTTCTCCTCTACATTCTGTCATCTTCACTCACATAGCCCTTACCCTAGGTTGGTCCCTCTTACTTCTCACCTACAATAGCCTCTCACTGGTCTCCCTACCTCAAGCCTCTTCCCTCTTCCATCCACCTTCCCCTCAGCTTCCAACATGATTTTCCTAAAGCATTGCTCTATCTCACTCTCCTTATTAATAAACTCCAAATCTCTCTTTTATCTCCAGGAAAAATTTCTTTGCTTAACCTTTGATACCTTTCAGAGCATGAATCCTTTCAGTCATTCTAGCTGATAGTCTTATACTTATACTTTACTCCCCTCCACTCATTTTCCTACTCAAGTGCAGTTTCCTGACTTCCCCACACCTGTACTCTACCCTCCCCCACACCCTTTGTCCTAACTGTTCCCTGTACCCGAAATGTTCTCCATCCTTCCCTCCACCTCCCCACTTCCCAGAATTCCTTTGAATCTCAGATAAAATGCCATCCTCAGGAAGCCTTTCCTGGTGTCTGGAATTGCCAGAGCTCTCCTCTACAAAATTACCTTTCATCTACTCTGTATGCATCCTTTAGGCATCTTTTTATTTACTTGCTGTCTCTCCCATTGGAGTGTGAGCTCCTTTAAGGCAGGGACTGAGTATTGTTTGATTTATTTTTTTGTATCCCCAACTCTTAGAATGTTAGCCAGAGCCTACAAATTGTTCAATAAATGCCTGGATTTCCTGAAGCTCTTGAATAAAATGACTGAGTTTCCCCCACCAGACCTGAGTCTCCATGGTCTCTTCCCTCTCTACCTGATCTCTTTCCCCCTAGACTTACCTGCCTGGGTCTCTCTAAAAGCAAATACCCAGAGAATGAGAAACCAGGCTGAAGAGAACCATCTCCTTCTCCTCTGACACTCCATGATTTTCAGAAGGTGGCTTCCTGGCTACCTTGTCAACCACACCCCAGCTGGAGGAGGCTTCAGTCAGTGTCCCAGGCAGTGCCTAAATGGGAATTGAGGCCTCCTATGTATATATCATGGCTCCCTACCGCTATCCCCACCCAGACTTTTTTTGGTTCTGCTGAGGCCCTGCCCTCCTCTCATTGTCACCAACTTTGTTAGTTATGAGGTCAAAACTTTCCCTGCCTGACAGCTATGAGAGAGGAAATGAAACAGAGTCTGTGGAGAAGGCAGAGCCCCTCAAAGAACAGTCATCATCAGGTGTTGTCTAGGAGGCCCAGAGAAGGGCTGGTTAAATGCCAAACACCCAGTTGTCTTTACAAAATGTTTGTTGAACCTAGATATTTTTGTTTGTGGAATGGTAACTAGGGATTCTTAATTCTGCAGGAAAGATATGGGGAAGAGATCCCATTCCACTTTCCTCACACTACCCTCAGGAAGCCCCTAGTTTAATGGGAAGGTAGAATCCCTGTCCTCATTTAGGGAGCCCCTCAATTTATATGGCAGATTTTGATAGAGTTAACATTTGGAAAGGGTGCTATTGACTAAAATAACAGTGACTATTACCCATTAAGGTTGGAAAATGACTTCATATATATGATTATCCCGGTTGAAGCTCACAACAATCCTATGAAGTAGGTACTATTATTATCTTCATTTTTCAGATAAGGAAACTGAGGCTGATGGAGATTAAATACCTTTCCCAGGGTGACACCACTAGTGAAATTCTAAGAAAGAATTGAAAGAGAGGTTGCCCTGCCTTTGGTGACATTCTTGACAGTGCTCCATACTGCCTTTCGATGATGATTAGTTATATCTATATCATCTATATCTATCTATCTATCTATCTATCTATCTATCTATCTATCTATCTATCTATCTATCTATCTATCTATCTATCTATCTATCTACCTACCTACCTATCTATCTATCTATCTATCTATCTATCTATCTATCTATCTATCTA
>NW_027185697.1:9815228-9821829 GCF_028583685.1 Petaurus breviceps papuanus | reverse complement strand
CAAGCAACATATTGGTTGTGGGGCCTAAATCCCCCCATCCTCAGAGATCCTAAAGGCCAGACTAGTAGGCAGCCTTGTTCTCACACATGTCTCTGGCCTACAGCCCTTTAGGACATCTGAGGCATAGATAATGGAGTCTTTCCTAAGGAGAGCAGTAGAGCTAAGATGCACATGTGTGGACACATGGTTTCTCTGTCCCCACTTGAATGGGAGCTTATTTTGGGTGGGGGAGGGGGCAGAGGGACTGTTTTTCTTTCTGCTTGTATTGGTATTCCCAGTTTGAATCCTGGTGCTTAGCACACAGTAAGTGTTTAATAAATGCTTTTTGATTTACTGTTTTCCCTGATCTCAAAATCTCAACACCAGTTGCAAGGAATACTGACAGAAAATCCAAAATACTGTTCCTAAAGCACAGAACTATTGACTTAGAACTAAAATGGACCCTTCATTATACAGATGAGGACTTAAGAGAAGTCAAGTGAATAGTCCAAGGACACATGGTAAGTTGAAGTTTAGGAATTCAAACCCAGATTCTCTGACTAAAAACCTCCCAGTCTTTCTACCACACTTTTCTGTTTTACCATCCTGGGAGAGAGCAGGAAAACTACCATAAGAGCTTTCAGTGAGCTTCAGAGACCTGACAGTAATTCTGTTATAGGAGCATATCATGGGAATTGGCAAGAAGAGCAACATGACAAGGTGAATCGACTGGACTTGGAGTCAGGGAGACATGGAGTCAAATGTCACATGTCACATTTAGTCAAGTCACTTAATTTCTCTAAGCTAAATACTCCTGATCCATAAAGTAGGGATAAGAAAACTGACCTAGTAGTCAGTATGACCTGGGCTCAAATTCTGAAACTGACACCTCCTGACTGTGTGACCCTGGTCAAGTCACTTAACTGCTCAGGGTCCCAGAGATCTTTCTAAATGGCAGGACAATTGCTATGTACACTGGGAGAAGGAGTTCCTTATACTGATGAAATAAAAAATCCAAGAAAAAAATTATACTTAGATAACAGACAAGATTGTTGTGAGGATCAAGAATGATCATGTATATGAAATCTTTTTTTTAAAAAGTAGTATTTTATCTTTTCCAATTACATGTAAAGACAATTTTTACATTCATTTTGAAAGATTTTTTCCCTCTCCCCTTACCTCCCCACTCCCCAAGAGAGGAAGCAATATTATATGTTATACATGTGCAATAATGTAAAACATATTTCTGCATTAGTCATGTTGAGAAAGAAGAAACAGAACAGAAGGAAAAACCATGAAAAAAAACCCAAAATCGAAAATAATGTGCTTTGATCTGCCTTCTGACTACATCAGCTCTTTCTCTGGATATGGATAACAATTTCTTCCATGAGTCCTTTGGAACTGTATTGCATAATTTTATTGCTGTGAAGAGCTGTCTATCAAAGTTGGTCATTGCACAATGTTGCTATTACTATGTACAATGTTCCCCTGGTTCTGCACTCAGCACATGGTAGTGCTTTGTTGAATGACAATGCTACACAATTATCCAAACAATAAACATTTATTAAATGCCAATTATGTACTGGATTTTTGCTAGGTACTAGGAATGCAAAAATAAAAATGAGAGAGTCTGTACCCTCAGGAGTTTATGTTCAGAATGAGTACAGGGCAATTGTGGAGTAATAGCATTCTATAATTCATGTATCTCCTCTATTCTTGTTTATTCTTGTTCCTCTATTGGCTTATTAAGGGTAGAGGTGACATTCTCCCATGAAAGACAAATAACTGAAATGCATATTTGAAAGACTCTGATCGTTCTCCAGACTAGTTCTGTAACTTGGTAAAATATCTACTCTTCCTACTTGGCATGGGATGACTCTCTAACAATGTGCTATTATGGGTTTCCACATCATATCAAGATTTCATAGCAAGACCTTATCCCCCAATATAGTTTTCAATAGCTAAGCTGTTGAAACCATTTCTTGTTTCTCTCTTCTGAGATAACACTGTGGTCAGGTGTTATGTCTTCCTCAAATGATCTTGCAGATGAATGTCATGCTTGTCAGGGATAGCTATTATCTTAACAAGTTCAGAGACCCCAAAGCAAAGGTCAGTAGATGTGTTCAAGCAAGTCACTGTAGCTATTGGAGTACTGACCCTAGGGCCTAGCACAAATAAAAGAATAGTATGTTTTCAGCTTGTCCTCCTTTCCTTCATATCACTGGACAGAACTAGCATCTACTGCTTCCTTTTGAAAATTTTAGTTTTAACTTATGGAGTAAAACAAGCATTTCCATAACATAGTACAATTTTAAAAGATGACTTCACGTGAAACTGTAAATCTATGCATAACTTGCTATTCCTTTCAAATATACAAGAAAATTATCATGTAGTTTTCTTCCCTCCTCCCCCCATCATTAGACACAAATAGGTGTGTGTATGTATATATGTATGTTTATTGATAATCATATCATATTTTTGGTCAAAGTCTGAGTTAATCAGACAGACTGCTTTGCTTTAAAAATACCTTTTCCTATATCAGCAATGGCAGAGACTAGAAAAGGTTGGAAGTAGGATTTCCCCTTATCTTGGGACATATTCCATATGGGAGTAAAACAGACATCTTGAGACCATAAATTCCAATGGACCCTGTTTTGTCCATTGTCTTGACAATTTGTATTGATGGTCAGGAAACTTCCTTGCTTACTATATGGATAGCAACATATGGAGATCATAAAATTGTGTGACACAACCATCCTGAATTAGGATCATTCAAAAATGTATTTAAGAGTTCTGATTCCTTTGTTCAGGCAGTTAGAACTTAGCTTCTAACTCCTTGTATGTACCAGTTCTCTAGTTTTAAGGGAATAAAATGAAATAACTGTATGTCACTATTTGTTTCTCTCCTTTAACCAAACTTTTTTTCAGGCTAATGATATGTATTTAAAATTACTCTACACGTACTATTAGTTCTTTCTCTGGATGCGGAGAATATCTTTCTTCATATGTCCTTTATAGTTCAAGTATTTATTATAGAAAAATAATTTATTCACTCAAAGTCATTCTTAAAACAATATTTCTGTTACTGCATAGAGGGTCCTCTTTATTCTGTTCATTTCAGACAAATCTCTCCATGATTTTCTAACACCATAGAGCTCATCATTTCTAATTGCTTAGTAGCATTCCATGAAAATCAAGATTGAACTCAGTTAAAGTGAATACATAATATTGGGGTATTGAGACTTAAGATATAAAAAAAGAAAAAAGATCATAAGAAAGAGAAGAAAATTCTGATTTTTTTCATCACCTTGGCATTTGGAAAAAATGTGATATAGATGAGGAAGGGAAGTAGAAGGACCACAGAGCATTTGAGAATAAAGTTTGATAGGATTCCTAGAGAGAGGAGCCAGACTCTCATAGAAGGGAACATGTATTCAAAGGCATGATCTGA
The DNA here is from genome assembly GCF_028583685.1 of Petaurus breviceps papuanus. Lineage (NCBI taxonomy): Eukaryota > Metazoa > Chordata > Mammalia > Diprotodontia > Petauridae > Petaurus > Petaurus breviceps. Next base: position 9,818,399 of record NW_027185697.1, on the reverse strand, counting down.
GTCCAACCAGTGAGGGTCAGAGGAGGAAGAATGGAGTCCTGGTATAGATGGTGACTCTCTGCTGAGGTATGCTAAGGTATCTGTATATTGACAGGGCAGGAAAAATAGAGAGGGCTCAGGACTTCAATCAATTTAATGAAAATTTATAAAGGCAGTATCTTTGTGAATTTTGGAGGAATGGGGGAAAAAACTGGTGCTTCTGAAGGAGGAAGTTTGTAAGTTGCAATGAGATAGGCAGTTCAGGCTTCCTGACAAACGTGGAGAATTGTGGAGGTTGGGAAGGAAGGAGTTTACAATTTAAAAAAATGATTGTGGGTCAGGAAGAGGGAAAAAATGTTTAGAGAGGGGGAGTTTTGAGGTTTGAGAGGGAGGATTGGGGAGAGGGAACATGCTTGCTTCTCTCTCTCTGTCATTGTTGGCTTTCTGAATCAAAACCTATTAATTCTGGAGAAAGCTGAAGGTTATGGAATTCCCCTCCCTCCCTGCCACATGACTCCCCACTTCCCCTATCTCCCAATATTCAGTTATTTATGATATCAACAATTGATTAAGAGAGGGAAGGATTGGGAGTCCTTGGGGCAAGAGCTCCAGACCTCTCGATTTTCTGTGTAGGCTCAGACCAGATCCTGTCCCCCTCTGCATTCTGACCTCTTGAGGCAGAGTGTTGAGCTGCTAGCTCAGGGCAACTCTCTGCCTTGCTCTTCCCATAGGATTAATTTGACATTATTTCCCTTTGACATTATAGACTTTAGAATGAGCAACAGAGAGCTGGAAGAAACCTTAGAGATCATCTAATTGAACACGCTCATTTTGCAGATGAGAACACTGGGCACATGGAGGGCAAATGGTTTGCCCAAGGATGTTGGAAAGCAGGTGGCAGACACTCGGGTACAAGGTGTCACTGCCCTCATTCTCCCCAAGAAAAACCCCAGCCTCAGGCATATACATTCCAATGCCAGGTGATGCTGAAATAAATGGATGAATGAAAAAATCCTTTCAAAAATGTTTATTATGGGTCAGGCATTACTAATCACTGGGGATGTGAATAATAAAAGAATATAGTGTCTTCCACTCAAAGAACTAAAATTTCAGTGGGGAAAAAAAAAAACAACAAAAGATAATGGTGGCTAGAGGAGGAGGCTTTGATATGGGGAGTGCCAGGAATGTGGATTGGAATTATAAGGCAACTGATTGACAGGCATGATAACAAATGTTTATTAAGTGCCTACTATGTGCCAGTCACTGTGCTAAGTGGTGGAGATAGAAGACAATATCTACCCTCAAGGAGTTTACAATCTAATGAATGAAGACATTAAGCAAAAGGAAGCTAAAAGATAGGTTATGGGGAGGGAGAATGTACTAGGTATCAAGGCATTTTAGAGTCCAGTCCACAGGAATGCAGCCTGTGGGAAATGAAAACATTGCTAGCCCATAAGCCTTTCTTAAATGGAGGCTTTGGTAGGACTTCTTTGTTCCACTGGCCAATTCTTATTCAGAACAGAAGACATAGAAGGTAGTGATAAGGTGTGAATTCCAAAGCTGATATAATCTCTAAGGAGTCTGAGTGTTAGTTTGATCACTGTTCTCAATCAAGAGGTGGAATGAGGGAAGGGGGTGGGGTTGTACCTTTGTGAAAATATTTTGGAGATGCCCTGTTTCCCAGAGCTAAGGCCAAGCAGACAGATTGAGTCCTGAGCTTGGTATAACAATAATTCTTTGTGCTCAGGATGATATCATACTGTGTCAAAGTACATTGCTTGGACCAGCACCAGGTGTTCACTGAGGGATTTAGCTCCCCATATTTCCCAGGCCCATTCATCACATATCCACAAACTTTGTTCCTTGTCACTGACAGTGAAGTTCCCACCAGAAATTATACACCAAAGCCCCCTCCCAGTTGCAACCTCCTAGAAGGGGACCCCTACCAGGGTCCCTGGAAACCACCTAATAGGCCATAATAGTGAGGGAATGTTTCACCTGTGTTACTAGAAACATGCCCCAGATTCAGGTCTGCTTATGTTTGTATCCAGGGCTTTGCTAGGTAATCAAGGCTTCAATAGAAATGGCATTAATGACATTACCCCCCACCCCTTGGAACCACATTTTGTTGATTAGCAACACCTAACTCTATATAAGTGTATCTTACAGAAGACTCAGTGCTGTCTTCCCTGTTGGGGAGGCAGTCACCGGCCTATAAACACTCCTATCAAATTATAATTGGTTTCGCTGTCTTGCTTTCTCAGTTGTCCATTACATTTGGAGGTCCCACCGAGATTGCCTTTGGCATTAACTGACGACTGGACCAGGCTCCCTGGAGGGCCAGGAAAGCAATTCACCCCAGGGGTGTGTGGCCACTGAGATGACATTCCTCCGCCCTGGGCTCACATTGCTTCCCTGAGCGGACTGGAAACCCGAGTCCTATCCAAATTCTTTCAATTCAATCCAAGAGTGTTCTTTTAGGTGAGTACTCATGAAGTGTAAAAGTACCTAGTGGGTGATCACCAAGAAGACATTCCCTGGCCCCAGGTAGAGTAGGAGACTAAGCTGGACATGGCATTACAGCTCCTACTGACCTCCAAGGTCAGGACACTGATGGAGTGCCTTTTCTTTATGTATTAACTTTAATTGTCTACTTTAATTACCTGCCTTTTTTTTAAGTTTATGTATTCTGTGTGTTTGTTACTAGATGTTGCTGTAACCTTAACTTTTGTCTTTACCTGCTTTTTAAAAAATTAATTGTTGCTGTATCTTTAACACTTTCTTTATGTGTTCTGTGTGTCTGTCACTAGGCATTGCTTAATTTTTGTCTCGCTCTGTAACCTTAATTAAAAGACAGCTGGACCAGAGCCTGGGAAAGCAATTCGATTCTAGGGGGCGGCCACCAAGAGATGTTCCTCGGCCCCAGGGTTGTATTGCTTTCTTGAGAGGACCAGGAACCTGAGTCCTTCTCAGCCCTGAGTTTCAGCCTGGGGAGCCATTGCCATAGATCAAAACCTCAGTCTTCTGCCAGCTCCCCATCCCCTGACTCAACCACCCCATCAGGGCTCTTCCCCCTCCACACTGGGGTCTAACCAGCCTACCTGGGACAACTGCCAAAAGTTCCTCTGCACTTGGTTGCTCCACCCAGGATCCCCAAAGGGAGGGAGTGAACTTTCTTTTTTTTTTTTTTTA
>NW_027185697.1:9794837-9815128 GCF_028583685.1 Petaurus breviceps papuanus | reverse complement strand
TTCTTTTTTTTTTTTTTTAACTTAAATGCTTTATTAACTGCTGATTTACATCATTCGTTTCCGCCAGATTTTGAGTTACAAATTTTCTCCCCGTTTTTCCCCCACCCATCCCCCCAAAACAGCAGTCCCACAGGATATCCCCACCTCCAATCTGCTCACTCCCATATTTTCTCCCATACCCGTTTCAACTTTTCCAGTGGATCTCTATGCCTCAGTGCCTGTATATCTTTTTTCTTAATTACATGTAAGATGGTATTAATAATAGTATATATACATACACACACACACATATATATATATTTGAATATTTGATTTTAAAACTTTCAATTCCAGATTCATTCCCTTCCCCCCCCCTGCCACCCACCCCCACTGGGGGGACAAGCAGTTCAGTATAGGTTGTACATGTGTGGCTAATGCAAAACAATAACATAGTAGATGTATTGTAAAAGACTATTTTTCCCTCCCTCCTATCCCACCTCCCACTTGTTCTATTCTCTACTTTGATCCTGTCCCTTTTCAAAAGTGGGTGCTTCCAACTTCCCTCCCCCCCAGCCTGCCCTCCCTTCCATCATCCCCCCTCACATCTCCTTCCCCCTCTATTCTCCTGGAGGGTGAGATCCCCTATTTAGTGTGTATTTCCCTCCCTTCTCAAGCCAGATTCAATAGGAATAAGGTTGACCTATTCCCTTTTGCCTTCCTATTCTTCCCCTCCATTGTAACCATTTTCCTTTGCCTCTTCTGTATGAGATAGTTTGCCCCACTCTGTCTCTCCCCATCTCCTCTCATTATATTCCTCTCACCTCTTAATTTCACCTTTTAAGTATTATCCCTTCCTGTTAAATTGGTCCCGTGCCCTCTATCTATGTATACCTGTAAACGTATATACACACATTCACATATGTATTCATATGCCCACATACCCTCATATATTTCTAATCCCTTCAACTACTGAGAAAAGTTTCATAGGTTACAATTATTGTTTTTCCATGTAGGAATGTTAATAGTTCAACTTTGGCCAGGTGGCTCAGCAAGCAAGAGCACCGGCTCCAGTGCCGGGACGACCCGGAACAAATCCGGGCCCAGACACCCAGCACCACACCCAGAAACAACAACTGGCCATGCAACCCCGAACAAGCCACTCAACCCCAATTGCTTCAAAAAAAAATAGTTCAACTTTGATAAGTTCCTTATGATTTCTTTTCCCTGTTTACCTTCTCATGCTTCTCTTGCTTCTTGAATCTGAATGTCAAATTTTCTATTCAACTCTGGTTTTTTCAGCAAGAATGCTTGAAAGTCCTGTATTCCACTGAATGACCATATTTTCCCCTGAAACATGATACTCAGTTTTGCTGGGTAGGTGACTCTTGGTTTTAATCCCAGCTCCCTTGACCTCCGGAGTGAACTTTCAAAATCCAAAAATCTCAGTGCAAGGGGCCACCAGAGACAAAAATGCCAATGGAGTGTATTCTATGTGTTGTGTTGTTTTATGTATATCCTGTCTCTGGGATACTGGCAGGTAGAAAAGAGGAAACCTTCTTCCCTTTGCCCTGCTGCATTTTTTTGTGTATTCTGTCTGTATGTGTATAGAAATTTCTAAATCTGTCACCCTGTAAGCCAAAAGCACCCAAGCGTAAGAAACACTGTACCTGCACTAGAAAGATTAATAATCTCTTAAGGAATGGCTGTTGGCAGAAAACCATTTCTCCTTCTACTTTTTGAACTCCAGCCAAAGTTCTCAAAGTAGAAAGACAAATGAACAGAGAATGGGAAATTTCTCCCCTAAAATCTATCTAAGGGAAAAGAGGTCACTTCAATGATCAAGGAGAAGTAGGTTTTCAAACTGCACTTTGAAATAGGACTAACACTTAACCCTTTCCTGGGTCACAGAAAGAGAACTGTGCAACATCATTGGGAATATAGATCCACGTAATTGAATTCATTCTGGTTACTATTTGGCACTACAAAAACTGAAGTTTAAGGTCACCAGCTTGGTTACTCAATGGTTTTTATTTCAAAGTTCAAAACTAAGACCATGATTGTTACTGGTAAACAGTTGCATTATCTGTGTTGAATGAGAAGCAGTTTCTCTTAAAGTCTTGGAGTAGATCTGAAATTTTAAAGGAATGAAAACCTAAGAAAAAGTTTATTTGAGCAAAAGGTCAAAAAGAAAATTTCCACTACGATTCTCTTCCCTGTGATCCCAGTTCTTCTTAGCTAGGGCTATGGAGCCCTCCCCATCATCCAGCTCTGACGGAGCTGAGGAGACAGTAAGAGGTTTGAACCATTAAGATTTTTTCTCCCTGTTGTGCTGGCTATAACTGAGCTAGTGCTGCAGTGAAGTTAATTTGAGTTAACTTCCTCCAAAAAGACAAAGAGGGGAAGGTACAGTAGCTACATCAGAGCTACATGGGCTTGTCATCTGCCTACCTGAAAGGTTAAATCTCTAGAATAGAAAATTTTTTTCTGAATGGCATGGGAACAGTTAGACAAGGGAAAAGAAGCTTGTGAAACAAAGGTACAAACACAAGTTAATCATTATCCCATATACTAAGCCTGGGATACATCTGAGTTACTAAAGTGTGTGTTAGATCTGAGCTCTTCAGCCTCAAATTATATTCTTTCCACAGCCTAAATAGTTTAGTAAAAGGGTACTTGATCTAGCTCCCATCAGCAAGTTTTAGATCCCCAGGTACCCTGAAGTCCACCTCTCTAAGTAAGCAGAGCCTGAAGTTTTTACTTCAAGTTTCCCAAACTCTCTCCTCAATGCTCCAGGTAAATTGACTACCACATAACCAAGGTCTGCTACAGCTAAGCATTCACAGAGGTTTATTTGATAGAGTATAAGCTGATAATGTGCTTTGAAGGTGATGAGTGTGGAAAAATGGAGGGTTTCCCCCTGAAATATAGAGTTCATTCTGTACCATGAAGCCCCAACTTCAATACCATCTAAGAGATCTCTCCCTTGCTGCAAATAATCACTTTGCTTGTTCCAGTACCAAGGAATTAAAGAAGGTTGCTAAGGACTCCTGGGAAACAATGGATCAGGGAGAAAACACCCCAGAATATAGAGCAAAAAGGAAAAACCAGAGAGGTACAGCTAAGAGAAAGATGAAAGAGAAAATCAGAAAAGTGAGAAAAAGCTTGTCAGTGAGAAGCAGTGTGTTTGGAACTCTGCACTGACTGGTTGTGACTAGAATAAATCATTTAACCCTGAGTCTCAATTCATCTGTAAAGTGTGGAGATGAGAAAAAGAGAGGAGAAAATGAGGTCAGAAGTCAACTAGACTCTTCACTTGGTAAGATCAATCATTCTTATATGTAATTTGGAAATGCAATTAATGTCATCTTCTATGTAATTTGAAAAGGCAATTAATGTAATGTCATCTCGCAGTTTATATTATTGTTGTATTTCTACACTGTATATTGTAAAACCTGAGTGAGAAGAAAATTGCGTAAGATTAGTAATGTTACTTTAAATATGTATATCTGTTATTTACAAAAACTTGTAAAACTGTTAACTAAGCCATTTTGGGCTAATGTTTTAATGTTAAAACCTAAAATTGTTTATTGATTACTGTATGAAAATTTGTTTGACTAGTTCTGTCCATTCAGAGCAGTCTCTCCTGCTTACAATTCATATAAATTTTCCTTATATTGTAAAACTGTTAAATCCTCTAGAAATTTTTTTCCAGGAAAGATCATTCAGCCTGAGAAAGGAAGTTTTAAATGAACCTAACTTGCTAAGAAGTTGCAAAGACCAAAAAGGATTTTTATAAATTGGCATTTATATTTTAGAAGGATGGTAAAAGGAATTCCTTACATTATAAGATCTGATACATTTTAATTATCACAGCCCCATGAGAATAGAAATAATTATAACTGGCTCTAAGCTGTGATTGGTGAGGCTTGTTGTTTAAGGTAAATAGCACTTGGAACCATAACAATTTTATTTTGAGCCTGAATTTGGGTATAGTTGTGTGCATTAAATCAGTGTCTGAAAGAAAATGCCACTAGCTACTCAGAGGAATGTGATCCTGTGCTGTCAACAGGTGGAAGTCTATATTTGGTAAAGGCTGAAGGGACAATCTTAGCCTCTGTCTGGGATGGTATCCCTCCTGGCTCAGTTTACCCATGAGGTTCCTTTGAAAAGGAATGTTTCCCACCTATTCCTGAGTCTAGATATGAGATGGAACAGATGCTGCATGAGATGGAATATCTGTAACTGTGCCTGAATTTACACAGAGCCAATGATGTTTTCTCCTGGCATATTTGGAATGTCACATGTCCCTGCCTTTTTCCTTCTGTAACAGGTTTCTATGCTCAGAGCAAGTAATAAATAAAAGATGTGAGCTTTTTATGTTAGCTTATTGGAAAATCTAATATTATTTTTCATATAGAATTAGAATATGTACAGAAAGTTATGCAAGTTGCTTAAGATCATTTAAAAGTTTTCAACTAACTTCATGAAAATTTAATTATCATTTATAAATTTTGAAACTGTTTTGAAGAAGGAAAATACCTTTAGAAGAAATTTTTAAAATCTCTAGTGTGATTCTAAGAGACCCATTAAAACCTCCACTTGCAAAATTGATGCAACAAGTTGTAAAGCAGAAAAGAACTTGCTGTTTTAATCTGAATTTTTAGTTATTCCATCATTTAAGCAAGTGTTAATATTTGTAACTGAATGCATATGTGTAAAATTAATTCCTCTTTTTGAGATTCTGTTTGGTACCTCACCTCCTATTGTATTTCGGGTGGTGAATGCTGTTAGGTATGATTGTTAATGATTTACTTCTCGAGTCCCTCCAAGCTCTCTGAGACATCCAGGACTCAGTCCATGCGGTGTACCAGACCACTCTGCTGTTAAGGTGGCTGGAAGAAAAGCCTGGATCCACCCCTCACACATCAAGGTGACGGCTCCTCCCGACCCACCAGACCTGTGGGTAACTGAGCCAGCTGGTGACTTACAACTGAAGATAAGAGACTGTCCTGATGCTCCTGTTCCTGACATTCCTGCCTTTGGCCGGTTCCAACTCCTATGCTCCCACCTTGTACTCTTGGACTCTTACTAAGACAATTGATGGGACTCTAATTTCAAAAATGTGACTCATGGCCAGCCCACCCTTTTCTTTGATCACTGTGCCCCAGTTTCATGTTGCTTCCCTATACAGGCATGTATTCTGCGGGGACCAATGGTGCTGCTTGTGCAGCAGAAAAGAAGCCTTTGGTCAACCCAGTTGTATGTCTGCCCTGAGGATGGGTCTCCCGATTGTGGGGTGACCGGGAAATATCACAGTGTCAATTGGAATTGTATAACCATTTCTGACTGAGTCTCCTGTGGCAGCCATGTAACCCAGTTGGCATCAGCGTTTAGGATTGGACCAAACAGGATTGGAAAACTGGAAAACTTGGGGAATCACAGGAAGGGACCCTGGGGCCTTGTTCCTCAACCCACCTCCTGGTGGCAATCAAACCCCAGATGGCCCCCTGTTTCACCCATTACCATCACCCCTTATTGTGGGGCAGCACTCTGGTAGCCTCAGACCTAAGCTTAACTTCTGACTGCTTGTATGCAGGAACACCTTTTTGCTGGCAGCCCCCATTTTAGTCCCTATCCTAGTTGGCCTTGGTATGGCAGGATTGGCAGCAGTGGGTACCATAGCCCTAGTGCAAGAGAACAGTCCCCTGGACTCAGTTGAGTCCGAGTTTCAACTATGAACAAGAAAAGGGGGGAGTGAAGTGTCCACCAGAAATTATACACCAAAGTCCCCTAAACCTGTTAGAAGGGGACCCCTACCAGGGTCCTGGAAACCACCTAATAGGCCATCATAGTGAGGGAACATTTCACCTGTGTTGCTAGAAACATGTCCCAGATTCAGGTCTGTTTATGTTTGTATCCAGGGCTTTTCTACATAATCAAGGCTTCACTAGAAACAGCATTAACAGCATTACACCCCCCTTGGGACCACATTTTGTTGATTAGCAACACCTAACTCTATATAAGTGTATCTTACAGAAGACTCAATGCTATCTTCCCTGTTGGGGAGGCAGTCACCGGCCTATAAACACTTCTATCAAATTATAATTGGTTTCACTGTCTTGCAGGTACTGCACTCTGGTACCCATCACAGAGCTCTGGTTCTGTGCCCCAAAGGTTGGGCACAATCCCAAAGATTTGAGACAATAGTGATTCAATACCTAAAAATGATTGTGTCATGGTCCAACTCAGGATGTATATAGAACAGTCTTTAATCCAGCCATGTTAAGGCTTCCTTCTTAGGAGGTGGGGAGGCATCTTCTCTTTGCAAATGTCATTTTTCTCACCCTGAAATTAATTAAACTTCTGTTTGTTTCCTGACTATCCTGTTTCTAGCCTGCTCTGTTTGTTTGGTTCAAGCTACCCACAGTTTACAGGCCAAGTCCAGTCCAGTTGACATTTTTTATGGTAAGAGGATTGTTGGAGTGTAGCAGGGTAGGTATCTAGAGATGGTGAGTTTTCATTCACCCAGAGAATATAGAGTAAAACCTGGGGAGGGGATTTAGAGGACTATGTTGGTGGAGAATGTGGTAATGCATGGCATCATGGCAGATATTTTAAGTCCAAATCAAGCCTGATGCTTCAGATCCTTCCTTCTCTACAGAGGATCCTTGTAGGTGGGACTTGTAGGAGAAATGTTTCATCTCACAAATAGTGCTTACTAAGGTGGCTGTAGACTGGGACCCATGGTTTGAAAGATGGAGGAACTTTTGCTCTTTGCCCTCAAGGCACTTAAACTCCTGTGAGGGAGCTGAGCCCCGGGCACAAAAAACTTGGATCCAAATTAGATTATGATACACTCAGAAGATATTCTGAGGAGGCTAGAGGAGGGAGAGGACCCTCTTAGGTGAGGGATCAAGCTTCAGGCCAGGGCTTAAAGAGCCCACTGAGCCCATGCCCCTAGTTTCTTTCAGCTCCTTAAGGGTGCTTTCACCCAGAGAAAGGGTTAAGAATTTTTCCAAAGGGGGATGGAAGGCCATGAGTAATGGAGCAATGCATGGTGGATATGACCCACCTGAACCACACATAAGATGAAGTGGGTGATAGAGGTGTGCAAAGGAACACTGAGTCCCTCTGAAAAATGGATAGGCCTATCACCCTAGTACCTGCCAAATTATATTTGCTCTGCTTGGCCTCAGAGGGCAGAGCAGAAACAATAGGTGGATGGAGCAAAGAGGCCACACAATTAGGTTTGATGTCAGGAAAAACTTTCTTAATGATTATGGCTTGAGAAACTTGTCCCTCTGTAGGAAGGTTCACAGTACATTCAGTGATCCATGGGGGGAAGGTCTACCAGAGGAAATGGTCAGGAGTCACAAGGGATGAATAGGAATGAATGTGTTGTAATCTACTCCATCACTGACAATAGACGAGATCACATGTCCATCAGAATAGTGAAGTAGCCAGTGTTTCAAAACTGTGACTCTTATCTCCTAAACCAGGTCACAGGCCTCTTAAGGATATGGACTGGACAGGTATTTTACTTCTCTCATACTCCCCAAAGCTTTAGCTTAGGGGCTGAACACAATTAGTCTGAGAAAAATGATTTCTCTCCTTTATTAAGAACTAACTATTATATTGAGACTAAGGTTTTTCTCCTTTTCTACTTCCTCATCCAAAAATCAACCAGTTTGGAAATCTTTCTAAAAGACTTACCCAGTCAGATATAATCAAAAATAGTAGAGGAAATTCTAAGTTTAGGCTAATGCGTGCATTCATACTCATTGTTTGCTCAGACAGGTCTGGGGAAATGTGGATCCTCCCTTTTGTCAGAGAGGTGATAATGGAAATTGACAAGTCTCTTTTTACCAAGATTTGGGTGATTTGAGTCATGTACTCCAAGACCCTCACTGTAATATTTATTCTCTCATTAGTAGTTAACCTATCTGAGTTGATTGCATCCTCAGGAACATTTGCTCTTCCAAGGACATATAAACTGTAAGCCCACTGCCAGGAGAGATCATCATCAAATGACCATCCTTTTTATTAATAAGCAAACTGGAATTATTAATAAAATGATTAAATTACCCAGACACTATGTCTCTCTAACTTTTTAAATGTCACAAGTCACTCAACAAACATTAATTAAGTCCTTACTGCATGTCAGGCAACTTTGTTAAGCACTGTGGATACAAATGTAAGCAAAAAGAACCAGTACCTGCCATTTTGGATGTATCATATTCCAATGTGGAAAAACAACACCAAAGGAGCTGAAAAAGGTGTGGGGTGGGTGGATGGGACCATGGATGGGGAGGATATGGTTTAGGCCCTTCCCCTGAATGAAGGTTCTGGGAAGACCCACCAACTGGAGGAGAAGCATAAGCTCAACACATTCTTCTCTGATATTATACTCCCCAGTCTCTGGGAAGACTAGTGACATATGTTTGAGATTGACTCAGTGTGTCTAGGCCCAAAGTTCAATAGGAAAAGATAAGAAATCACAAAGTTCCTTGACCCCAAACTACTCCTTGAAAAAAAGCTTCTCCTCTTTTAGTTCCAATAATTATTTTGGTGATGTTGTGTGGCTTTGACCCATGGAATTAGAGTGTCTGAAGCACTGATGATGTCACCAAATGAGCAATGGAGCAGTGTATGGTGGATATGGCCCACCTTAACCACATCACAAATAAAGACTTGAGCCAAAGTGATACAAAAGTTGCCATAGACATGTTAGCCTAGAAAATAGTGGTCCAGTCATTCAAAGAGAGCAAGGTTTGGCCAGTGGACAGCCCAAATCCTCTACTAGGATTCATAAAAGGTCAAGAGACCCAAAGGAATCTTCTCCCCAAATATAGTGTGTCGTATTATTGGTTGACAGAGTCTGGCCTATCTTAATCATAGCTGTACTGAAACTTCACATTACCTTAAAGTCTAGCATATAAGTTAGGGTAATATTTAGACAAAAGTAAGTTACCTCCATGGATTTCCCTCTTTAGGCTTTCTTTCCCTGAACCATCAAGTGAGAGATTTGTAATAGGTGGCCTATGAGGTCCCTTCCAGATAAAAATCTATGATGCAATAATTCTTGAATGAACTGTTCTTTGATGTTCTCCTTTTCACTCTGTACCACAGTCTGTGGCTTGGTTCTCACTCAGACACCACCTTGATATTTGATTCTACTCATTTCCCTTCCTGAGGTCACTAGACAGTATATTATTCAGTTATGGGGGAATCCCCAAATACTGGGGTCCTCTTTGATCTAGAAAGCGGAAAAGACAAAAATGACCACAGAGAACAAGAGGGTAAGACATTCAGAGGAAGAGAAAACTATTGAATCATGGGTTTGCTGAGTTGGAAAGAACCTCAGAGACCATGTAGTCTACCTCAACAAGACACCTTCTACAATGTCCTTAGCACATGATCATTTAACCTTTGCTTGAATGTGATGGTGCTGGTGCTAACTGATTTCACTAAATAAGAATTCTAATTGTGAGAACTCTACCTCCAATTTTGCTTTACCCTTGAAAGATGTTGAAGGGGAAAAGTAAAGAGGGAGTTTTGCTGCACAGAGCAGTGTGGTGCAGTGAAAACAGTTCTGTATTTTAAATCAAAGGGCTTGAGTTCAAATCCTGACTGTAACATTAACTATCAGTGTGACCTTGGAAAATGTCTGTTTCCTCAAATGTAAAATGAGAAAATTATTCTAATTGCTTCCTTCTTTCCCTAAATCTATTATCCACTGTGAATCCTAGACCATGAAAGAATACACAAGATATTTGATGAGAGGAATTAGCCTTGAGTTTAGTGCCCAAACAAGAGAGCTAGGATCAGTGTTTGAGAATTACAGAGATTAGGTGTAGAAGCAGGAAAATTCTGTGAGCTCCCCCCTTAACCACCTCAAATACCTATAAAATATGACTCTAAACAAATTTTAGAGCTACAGACCCCACAAAGAGACAGAGAGAAACAAATCTCCCACTGAAGGCAGCCTGGCAGGAAGACAAAAAGGGTCCATTGCAGCATGCTAGGAGCCCAGCCCAGTCATGTGGTTATAACCAAAGGGCAGCCCTGACCAGCAGCAGCTGGAGCAGACTTCAGGAAAGTGGATCACCAGCAGATGTGGTGATTTCCAGAAATATTAACCCATAAATGCCAAAGATAATGTAAAAGGTCAGTGTGGATCTCTGTTGGAACTGAAGGACACTAGGACTGTGGTCCAACCTCTGCCCCTGGAGCGAGAAGCGTTAAAGGCCCAGCAGCTGTACAGCCACCTCCACATGGCTGCTTCAGAGATCCTGGCCTGCAAATCTTAGGCGGACCAAGCAACCATTCAGAGGGTAATTGCTCTTGCTTTGATCTGCCTAGATCTGGATTGCTGTCTTGGGTTGTGGTCCTGAGGTGTGTGACCAGTGAGCCAGGGCTTATGGGGGCAGCAGAGGGGGCACCCAATTAATAGCTCTGGCAGCTGCAAAACCCCCAGCATTTTGGGACAAAGTTCTCCTCTCTGGCAACAAAGTTCTACTATGGCAAAGAACTCAAAAGTCATGTAATTGAGTGGCAACATGAGCAAGCAAAGCAAGCACAGGAATCCAACTTTGAATTCCTTTTTTGGGGACACAAAGGATCAAAGCATGTAACAGCAGGAAGACAAAGAAGTCAGAACTCCTGAACCAAAAGCTTCCAAGAAAAAATGTGAATTGGTTACAGGCCATAGAGGAGCTCAAGAAGGATTTTGAAAATCAAGTAAGAGAAGTGGAGGAAAAATTGGGAAGAGAAATGAGAACGATGCAAGAAAATCATGAAAAGAGAGTCAACAACCTGAGTGAAGAAAATTTCACCTTAAAAAATAGATTAACTCAAATGGCAAAAGAGGCCAAAAAGCCAATGAGGAGAAGAATGCTTTAAAAAGCCAAATTTTCCAGATGGAAAAAGAATTTCAAAAGCTTACTGAAGAGAATAATTCCTTCAGAATTAGATTGGAGCAAATGAAAGCTAATGACTTTATGAGAAATCAAGATCCTATTAAACGTACCCAAACAAATGAAAACATAGAAGGCAATGTGAAATATCTCATTGGAAAGACCACTGACCTGAAAAACAGATCCAGGAAAGATAATTTAAAAATTATTGTACTACCTGAAAGCCATGATAAAAAAAATAACCTAGAAATAATCCTTCAAGAAATTCTTAAGGAAAATTGCCCTTATATTTTAGAACCAGAAGGCAAATTGGAAATTGAAAGAATTCACTTATCACCTCTTGAAAAAGATATCAAAAAGAAAACTCCTAGGATTACTACAGCCAGGTTCCAGAGTTCTCAGATGAAGGAGAAAATATTACAAGCAGCCAAGAAGAAACAATTTAAGCATTGTGGAAACACAATCAGGATAACACAAGATCTAGCAGCTTCTTCATTAAGGAATTGAAGGACTTGGAATATGATATTCTGAAGGTCAAAGGAGCTATGAATAAAACCAAGAATCACCTACCCAGCAAAACTAAGCATAATGTTTCAGGGGAAAATATGGTCATCCAATGAAATAGAGGACTTTAAAGCATGCTTGATGACAAAACCAGAGTTGAGTAGAAAATTTGACATTCAAATACAAGAAGCATGAGAAGGTAAACAGGGAAAAGAAATCATAAGGAATTTATCAAAGTTGAGCTATTTACATGCCTACATGGAAAAAACAATAATTGTAACATATGAAACTTTTCTCAGTATGAGGATAGTTGAAGGGAATATAAATGTATGTATATACATGTATGTATACATGCATATATATGTCTATATAAGAGGGTATATGTGTGTATGAATACACATGTGAGTGTGTGTATATATGTGTAGAGGTATTGATTGGTCCTGTAAAATTGGTCCTATTAAATTGGTCCTGTACCCCTTTCTATGTATACCTCTACATAGAAAGGGGTACAGGACCAATTTAATAGGAAGGGATGATACTTAAAAAATAAAATTAAGAGGTGAGAAAGGAATATAATGAGAAGAGACAAGGAGAGACAAAATAGGGTAAATTATCTCATATAAAAGATACAAGGGAAAACTGTTACAATGGAGGGGAAAACAGGAAGGCAAAAGGGAATGGATCAACCTTACCCTTATTGAATTTGGCTTAAGGAGGGAATGTCATACACACTCAATTGGATATCTTACCCTACAGGAAAGTAGAGGGGAAGGGGATAAAAGGGGGGATGATAGAAGGAAGGGAAGATTGGGGGAAGGGTAGTTAGAAGCACACACTTTTGAAAAGGGACAGGGTCAAAGTAGAAAATAGAACAAATTGGGGGCAGGATAGGATGGAGGGAAATATAGTAGTCTTTCACAATATATCCACTGTGGAAATGTTTTGAATAACTACACATTTACAACCTATATTGAATTGCTTATCTTCCCAGTAAGGGTGGATGACAAGGGAAGAACAGAAAGAACCTGTAATTCAAAGTTTTAAAATCAAATTTAAAAAAATTCTTTTTCTTATTTTTTACATGCAATGGGGAAATAAGATATACAGGCACTGGGGTATGGAGATCCATCTTGCCCTACTGGAAAGTCAGAGGAGGTATGGGGGAGGATGTAGGAGACAGCTGATTGGGGGAGGGGCTATTCAGTGACATTGCTGTTTTCAGGTGGTGGGTAGGGGAAAGATGGGGAGAAAAATTTGTAACTCAAAATCTTGTGGAAATGAATGTTGTAAACTAAAAATAAACACAAAATTTTAATTAAGAAAAAAGAGAATTACAGAGATTTCACTTCAGTATAAGGGGAAAAAAGGTTTATTGATAACTAGACTAATCCTTCAATAGAATGGGATGTCCCAGAATACAAGGATCATCAGAACATATTGTAAGGTATCTTCAAGCTGAGGTTGGTGTAGAAGGGATTCTGAGTCAAGGCCCTGTTGAATTGGTTCACCACGGAGTTTCTCTGCCTTCCAGAGAAATGTGAACAAGCAAGCCTTGTTGATAGTGAAGGAAGAAACACACACACACACACACACACACACACACACACACACACACCTAAATGAGCCCATGCTTCCATACTGAAAGTCCTCTAGAATAGGTCTTTATGTCCATCATGAGACCTAGCACTTTCTAAGTTCAAACACAGTTACAAATGCCATATGTGGCCACAGCTCTGTGCCACCACACCCCCTCCTCATGCTTCCCAGCAACACCTGATGGTGACTGTTCTAGGGTTTCCTGTTCTCACCACAGACTCCATTTCATTTCTTCTTTCAAGGTTGTCAGACACGCTCAGCTTCTGCCCAGCAACAGATATCCCAGTCAGCAATGATAGGAAGACTAGTCTTGGGCAGGGCCAATCCATGATAGGCTGAGGATGAGGGGTGGGGAGCCATTGTTCATATAAAGGTCTTATTTCTCTTTTGGGTACTACTGGGGTACAGAGTTTGGAGAGTAGAGCCTCCTCCAACTAGAGTGTTGTTGTAGGTACCTGGCAATCACCAGTGGAAAGGAATGGCTAGTCAAAGGAGAAGGAAGAGGAGAAGGAGAGAGTCTTTCTTATCTTTGCTGCTCATTCTGGGGGCACTTTCTCTAACAGGAATCCAGGCAGGTGAGTCTAGGGGAGCACATGGGAGGAAGGATGTATGACATTGTGGTCTGGATCTGGTGGAGGTCTCTCTCAGTCCCTGCCCTAGGGGAGGAGTCCTGATATTTACAAAAGACACTCAAGCAGGCAAACTAACAAGGGTATTATGGCTAGAACCACAAGGGCAGAGAATGATTCTGATGGGATACTTCCCTTCTGCCTAACCAAGTTGTGGTTTGGGGAAATCTTCCAGGAAAAAGTGCGATTTGATGTCAGAGACTGAATATGGCTCCACTTTAAGTCTATTTATAAGTAAGAATCAAAAAGACGTAGGGCGAGGTGGTGGCCTGGGCTACAAGGGCAATGTAAAGAAGAAAGGGATGGGAGTTAACAGTCTTTGTTCAAGGTACTGGAATCTCAAGGACTCAAAGAGTCAGTCCTAAGCCACTATCTAGACAATAGAGAAGGAAACTCCCAGGCTGCCAAATAAGAAAGGGGGGTTGAAGAAGGAAAAGTTAATCAACTATGAGAGGATTTAAAAAGAGATAGGAGGAGAAACAGGAGACAGGGTGATATCTCACAGATAGGGACCACACTTCACTGGATACCTGCTTAGAGTTCTATGGAAAATAACCTTATTATAATGATCTCTTTTTGAACCAAAGATATCCCCAGTGTTCAGGATTGTGAAGAGGTTCAAAGGAGACAGTTCAAGTAAAGTATTTTGCAATCTTTAAAGCACCACTGGGCAGCTAGGTGGTGCAGTGAGTAAAGCACTGTTCCCGGAGTCGAGAGGACCTGAGTTCGGTTCTGGCCTCAGACACTCAACACCCACACACACACACACACACACACACACACACACACACACACACACACACAAACTAGCCGTGTAAGTTACTAGCCTTGGGCAAGTTACTTAACCCCAATTGCCCTCCAAAAGGCAAAAAAAAGCACCATAGACATGTCAGCGACTGTGGTCACTATTGTTCTAGATATGTGATTTCATTGCTCTAGAACTCCTGAGGACTCTCCCACTATCAATTCAGACAAGCACATGCTCTGAAACTCAGTGTCAGGAAGTTGCTACTTTGGCCACTGAATGGCTTAAAGATGGTCACACAGTCATTATGTGTCACAGACAGAACTTGAACCTAGATTCTCCTGAATCCAAGTCTGACTCTGCACTATACCATACTGCCTCTATTAGTATTATCATGACTATGGCCACTTCTGCTGCTGCTGATACAACCAGCAACAGGATGAAATGCAGGACACCTGTGTGGTCTCATCTGCTGCTGGCACCGTACCGAGGCTGCTTTCAGTGATACTGAATTGGATGAGTTTACATTGCAATAATTTTATTCAAGTACAAAATAATTAGTTTAGTAATCCCCAACATGTTAAATACAAAGTAATGTAAGCCAGCTAGGGACTTGTCCTATGATAATTTCTATCTGAATCTCATTGAAAAAGTTGAGAAAATTGCAACAATGATGATGATGAAAGTGAGCATGAAGGAAATGCCCCCCCCCCCCCCTCCCGACCTTGAATCAGCCAGTGACAAATTGATGGCTGCATAAAGGGAGATTGGGATACTACCAGGAAAGGTGATGCTAATTAGGGCAGGTCTAAGTACTCCTAACTCTTAGAGGCTGGTCCCTGCTGACCAAAGCATAGGAATTATTTTTAAAAGAAAATAGCAAGATGTCCTCATTGATTTGGGGGATATCAAGGCAGTTGACAGATGCAGCCTCATCAATGAGAGAAATTTGAGTTTCTCATGAGAAAGAAGCAACTCTGGAGTTTTCATGTTTGCTGCAGGTAGACCAGAGACCTTACCTAGGATCCTAGGATCCTTAATATTTGGAGTTTGAAAGGACTCAAGGTTATCTAGTTCAGCTTCCTTACTTCAAAAATAAGGAAACTGAGGCTCCAAGAGGTAAAATTATTTGTTTAATGTCATATTCGAAGCCCTCTGCTTCATTATGGTACTAGCTGCTAAATCTTGTTTAATCCTGACTATGGCTCCATGATATTTGAATTATTTCTTTTTGACTGCTTTCATTATTTTCTTCTTGACCTGGGAATTCTAGATTTTGGATATTATATTCCTGGGAGTTTTACTTTTGGGATTTCTTTCAAGAGGTGACTAGTGGATTCTCTAAGTTTCTACTTTGTCCTCAGTTTCTAAAATATCTGGGTAGTTTTCCTTTGTAATTTCTTTAAATATGTCTAAGCTCTTTTTTGTTTATGGCCTTTGGGTAGTTCAATAATGGTTAAATTATCTCTCCTAGAACTATTTTCCAACATAATTGTTTTCTCTATGAGACATTTGATATTTTCTCCCCCTCTTCCAGTCTTTTGATTTTGTTTTATGGTTTCTTAATGTCTCATAGAGTTTTAGTTTTCACTTGCCCAATTCTATTTTTAAGGAGTTATTTTCTTCAGTGGGATTTTGTACCTCTCTTACTATTTGCACAAGTCTGATTCTTAAAGAGTTACTTTCTTCAGTATTGTATTCTTTTACAGTTTTTTTTTTAATTCTGATAATGAAGAAGTTATTTTTTGGTAGCTTTGTACTTCTTTTACTAAGCTATTAATTTTCTTGCATACTTCTTATTTCTTTTATCAATCTGTCCTCTATCTCTCTTATTTGATTTTTAAAAATATTTTTCTTGTTCCTTAAAAAAACAAAACTCTTTAACTCTCCTAGGAAATCTTGTTGGTCTTGTGTCCAATCTGCATTTTTTCTTCGAGACTCTGTTTATAGATGCTTTCAAGTCATTGTCTTCATCTGAGTTTGTGTCCTGAGATTCCCTCTCATAATAATGGCTTTTTATAATCAGGTATTGTGTGCGTGTGTGTGATCATTTTCCCAGCCTATTCTCAACTTTGAACATTGTGTCAGAGTTGGACTCTGTTCATTTCTGGAGGGAGATGACTGGCCTGAGATTCTGTCTTTTATGTACTTCTGCTGATTTCACAACTTGTTGTGGGGGAACTGTAAGTATATGGTGCTTTCAAAGGTGTGTAATCTGGGAAGAGATCTGTGTACTGCCCTCCTGGTCTGTGCTTCACAAATTTCTGACTCAGTTTGGATTTCTTGGCTTGTGTGTGGTTGACTTTCCATAGTTCTGTAGGTTCTGTAGGTTCAGAGTCACTGAACAGCTGATTTTCCCTTGGTGTGGTTTCCTGTCCTAGTTTGTTTCACTGCAGGTTTATGTCTGGGGCTAAAGGTTAGAACTGAGTCCCTACTGTGCTCTTGGGATTAGAAGCACACATACTTTGTTATGGAACTTGTTCCTTACTCTGTACACAGATAAAGTCCCTGCTGCCTTGTGACCATGATTGCTCCTTTCCACCTGGAACTGTGACCTGCAATGGCTGACAGAAGTACCAGATGGCAACCATTCTTCCTCCTAGTTTTGATATAGGGGTCCTCTAGGACTGCCTTCTGCTTAGGTATTCAGTTCCCTCATTGTCCCTGAGCAGTTGGCTGCTCCTTGATTGTGGTTTGTTCTTCATTCTAGAAGAGGCCTTGACATCAGGGAGATGATGACATTGATTTGAGTGAGGAGGGCTGTGCAAAGTCACCAGCCTCACTCTCTTCTCCAGAGTCATCTGGGTCCAGTGGCCAGATATATATCCGACAACTGGAGATAGCTCAGGATGCAGTGGGAGACCTTGGACTTTTTAAGCTAAAGTCTTTTCAAATTCTCACTCTGTGTGAGACAATGCCCTTTCCTTACTCTCCTCTCCTCTCTTCACATCTCTTCTCCACTTTTCTCCTCTCTGCTCCTTTCCTCTCCTTAAATAGTATATTATACCCTTATCTGAGGGTGTTCTACCCAAAGGAAGGTAAATTTTGATGTCATTGTTGCCGCTACCACAACTTACTGCTGCTGGGCTCCTGGCCAGCCCCGACCCCAAGGTCCATAGACCTCTCTATCTATCTTATTAAGCTCTCCTGGAACAGAAAAAAATAACTCATGGTAACTTATTTTTGTTTTTTATGATTAAATTCAGTTTAGACTGTTTTCTAGATCATTGTACAGGGGGTTCTTGAGGAGCTAATGTTAAATTATTACCTCTCACTTCACCATCTTGACTTTATTCTCCTTTCCTAAGGTCAGAAGGCAGTAAACAACTACCCACGGGCTCCTTCTTGGTGAGTTCAGGGCTCAGTCCAGCATCAAGTCCAGAAAAAATAAAGGGCAATCATGATGACCACAGGCATGAAGCCTGGAAACCAGATATCCTAATGCCCCCATACGCAAATCACTAGCAAGAATGGCTCCGTGTCTACACTATTCTTGACTCTGCTTCCTGAGCTTTCACTTCTCCATTCCCTTGAGCAGTGTGGCCAAGAGGAAAGCTGGTCAGCCTCAGAGTCAGGATGACCTGAGTTCAACCCCTCCCTTGGATCCATAGTAGCTGCATGATCAGGGACAAGGTATTTTGTTTTGTTTTGCTTTGCTTTGCTTTTTGGAGGGGGGAGGGCAGGGCAGTTGGGGTTAAGTGACTTGCCCAAGGTCACAGGGCTAGTAAGTGTTAAGTGTCTGAGGTTGGATTTGAACTCAGGTCCTCCTGACTCCAGAGCTGGTGCTTTATTCTCTTTGCCACCTACTTGCTCTCAGGGGACAAGGTATTTAACTTCTCAGTCACTTCCAGGTCACTTCTCAGCACAAAATGTTATAGCTTAGATGCTCATCTACATTGATGGAGGGAGCTTCCATGCTGGAAGGTCCTTTACACTGATGAAATCATGGTTCCAGTCCAAGAAATAAAAATTAATCCCTCATACTACCAATCCACCTGAAAGTCACAAGTGGAGGTTTCCTACTCTCATGACCACAGCTGGCCACCAGGGGACAGGCTAGTTTTTCCTTTACTGTGAGACACATTCTACATACCTTTCCTATGGTTTGGAATTTTTTAATACATTTTACTTGGAGCAAACAAAGAAAGACAGAACCTATGACAAATAAACTGAAAGGAGAAGAGCTTCCCCCACTTTACTTTATTATTGTGTAGAATTTGAATGGATAGCTTTGTACAGCTGATGGGACCGCTTACTGGATTCTTCTTCATCGGCCTTGACCTTGACTGGGCAATAAACTTCAAAGTCCCTCTTTCTGGTCTCCTGGAAAACTTCTCCCTCCTATTTCTTTCTTTCACTTCTCTTCTCCAGGGAGTAAATGATATGAGAACTCCAACCTCCAGCCATGTATGAGAGTAGACTATTTCTTTGTCAAGTATTCATTAGGATTCTAAAACTAAAACTAGAAATTGAGGATCTGTATTTTTCTCTACTAAGGTGCTTCTTCTTTAAAAAAAATTTTTTTTTTGTCTTTTTTTGGAGGAGGGCAGGCAGAGCAGTTGGGGTTAACTGACTTGCCCAAGGTTACACAGTTAGTAAGTGTTAAGAGTCTGAGGCCGAATTTGAACTCAGATCCTCCTGACTCCATGCTCAGTGTTCTATTCACTGTGTCCCCAAAGGTTCTTCCTCTTACCTTGGTGAAAAGTAAAGAGCATGTTCCTTCAGCTCTGTGATCAGTGATTGCCATCATATCTGCTCCTATTGTTACCTTTGAAAGGAAGGGAATGACGTTGTGGTTTTGTTGTTTTCAGTTGCGTCCAACTCTTCATGATTGCATTTGAGATATTCTTGGCAAAGATACTGGAGTGATTTCTTGTTTCTTTCTCTAGATCATTTTTACAGATGAGGAACTGAGGCAAACAGCTTTAAGTGACTTACCCAGAGTCACATAGTAAGTGTCAGGCTAGATTTTAACTCATGTCTTTCTGATTTCAGGCTTGGCATTCTATCCATTGTGCTACCAAACTGTCCCTAGAAATGACCTTAGAGACCCAGAATTTATATGAGTTCCTGATGGTCACCTATTCTGAGGGTGTCAAATGCAAACAGAAATGTGTCCTTGTGGCAACATGGTTGGTTGTCCTTTGTTCTTGAAGAGGACCAAAACAACATCCCTATGCTAAAGTTAAATTTCAATGTGTTGAACTGTGGCTGATTGGACCAATATGAGCTTGGAATGCTCTACCATAGGTTGGACACAAATAGTCCCTGTGAATATTTGGGGTGGAATCTCCAAATTCATGCTTCCTGCATTTCCTTTGAGTTGTTTCAAATCTGCTTTGCTTGTAGAGCACAGCACCTTCTCTGATGTGGGCATTCCATGCTAAGTGGTCCTGTGCCAATGTTTCCCATGTCACACAATCAATTCCAAAGTTCTTGAGAGGGACCTATAGAGTCCTTGTATCCATTTTTCTGACCATAATGTGAGTGCTTGGCCTGTGTGAATTCTCCATAAAACAGTCTTTTGGGAAAGCATATATTTTGCATTTGAACAACATGGTTAGCCCATTGGAGTTGCACTCTCTGAAGCAGGCTTTGAATGCTTGTAAGTTTAGTTTGAGAAAGGACCTCAGTGTTGTATCAGCAATGCCATATTCACAATGCCTATGGAGATTACAGATATGCTGATATAATTATCCATCACAAAATACATCATGCTTGCCATATGGGGGAATAAACTAGAAAATTTATTAAGATACCAAAAGACTGAGTCCCAAAACCAGAAAGTGAAAGCCATCAGAGTAGTTATGACATTGGCACAGGTAGATAAAGTAGAAAGCACCCACATTTTCAAGTCTTTAAAACAGAACAGGCTACCTCAGGCAAAGGTCCTCCTCTCCCCACTCACAGCAACCACCCAGC
>NW_027185697.1:9704753-9779837 GCF_028583685.1 Petaurus breviceps papuanus | reverse complement strand
ACCTCAGGCAAAGGTCCTCCTCTCCCCACTCACAGCAACCACCCAGCCTCCGGGAAGTGCGCTCCCAGTAGCTCCGGCCCCTGGCAGTCCTCAGCAGGAGTCCTTAGCAGAAATTCTGGCTAACTCAAAAAGGGCTTTGCGCTGCCACTGCCTCTGCTGCTGCTGCCACCGTCGCCACCACCGCCAGCCACCGCAGGAACTCTAGTTTGGCTTCCACTTCCTCTTGCTCTGCCCCTTCCTGCTACGTCAGCAAGTCCAATGGGGCATGGAAGATCTTTAAATCCCATAACCCTTATACCATTCTGTGTGCTTGCTGTCTTATCCACATCTTCCTGAGGCACCTAGGTGGTACAGTGGATAGAATATTGGGCCTGGAGTCTGAAAGACCTGAGTGCAAATCCAATCTTCATTGTTAGCTGTGTGAACCTGGGGAAGTTACTCAGTTCTTCATCTATAAAATAGGGATAATAAAGCACCCACTTCCTAGGATTGTTGTGAGGATCAGATGAGATAATAATTATGAAGTCCCTGGTGGATAATAAGTCCTATCTATTATCAATAATGGTGAGGATGACTTTCTGCAAGTCCATGGTCATGTTTGAGTGTTGATGTTTGTTTGAGTGCTTAATCAATCAAGGAACATTTATTAAGCCCCTCTATGTGCCCAGCACCATGCATGGCACTGGGGACACAAAGACAAAGAATGAAACAATACCTGACTTTAATGAGACTACATTCTATTGGAGGCAACAACAGACACATGTATGAGTATGTATATCATATATGTGTGTGCATATACATATGCATGTATGCATATACTTCATCTTAATCTGTGATTTCATCAGTATTTGGAGATCTTGGTGAGGGAATTCCTTTTCCAATGCACATTGACACCTTTCCAACATTTTAGTCTCAGAGAGTTGTATGAGGCACTAAGAAGATAATTCATTTGTTCAGTATCACATGGCAAGTAGGTATCAGATGTGAAATCAGATCTTCTGACTTTAAGACTAAATTTCTATTTACCATACCATGCTGCCTCTCATATATTTGAATATATGAATATACTAAGGCAGTAATAATTATGAATAGCATTAATATAGCACTTTAGTAGTTGGCAAAGTGCTTTAGAAATTTCTTCTATTTCCACAACAACTCTGTGAGGTAGGAGTTTTAATCATCCTCATTTTGCAAATGAGGAAACAGACTGAGAGAGGATAAATAGTTTGCCCAGGATCACATGGCTAGTCAGAATCTGAGGCAGAATTTGAAAGGAAAAATTTTTGACTCCAAGTTCAGCATTCTATCCACTGTGTGATCTGGTATTCTATTTTAAGAGGGAGATTATGAGGCACAGAGAGGTGGAGAGTCTTGTACAAGGTAATATAGCTAGTTATAGGGCAGAGGCAGATCTCTTCTGTCTATGACTCTATTGACTTTCCCACCACACCCTGATCACTCCCCTCCCTGATCAACGATAGTTCTTTCCATCCTTTAGGAGTCCCATGTGGCATAGAGATTGGAAAGAACAACAGATTGGGACACAAAACAAATATAAAGATGGTATGCTTCCCCTCCCCTCATTTTCCTTTCTTCTTTTAAGATAATAAAAACATAACAAAAATCATCCCCAGGTCCTACAACTTATTTGGTATCCTCTGTGATCCCCAGTGACATTACAGTTTTTTGGTGATGCTTGTGTAATCCCACCCCTCCTTGTAACAATGCTGAACTTCATCTTATATTATTTTCCATTGGTTCAGTTCTATTTATCTTTTTTATGTTTCTCTTTAGTCCCTTGTTTATATTTCAAGTTTTCACTCAGCTCCAGTCATTTCACCAGTAATTCTTGGAAGTCTACCTTATTAAGTCAAACCCCTCTCCCCCAATATGATTATACTCAGTTTTACTGGGTAGGTTTTGTTCTTGGTGTTAAGCCTATATCTTTTACCTTTTAGAATATTGTGTTCTATGCTCTTTCATCCTTCACAGTGGTAGCTATTAACCCTTGTGTGATCCTGGCTGTGCTTCCTTGTCATCTTTCCTGCTGCTTGTAGTATTTTTTCCTTTTATCTGAAAGACATTCTTAAGAGTTTGTTTGGAGGATTCTTGTAGGAGGTAATTGGTGGATACTTTGTCTTTTCTAATAGTCATAATATTTATTCAGAAGAAAATGTCAGTAATAATCATAATTTTTCCTCACACAATAATTACACATTTTGCTCACAGTAGCAATATTTAAAACATCACAGTTGACCATAAACCTTAGTCACATTCTTTTACCAATGTATGTGGTGTCTATGGGAAACCTGGGACATACATTTATAGAACTCTAGGAGGGAGGCGCATGAATATGGAAACCCATGTGCTTACGGGCAACTCATATATCTGAAATGTAGACTTTGATGCCTTTGATCTCCTCAGGAATAATTTATACTATATGAAGCTACTTTTCTCCAAGTATGGACCCTTCTGGTCTTCACTGCTTTCTTGTTGGGTAAAGTTTACTCCTCTTTTGCTCTGGAGTTCATGAAGGAGTGTCAAGTTCTTTCAGTTCACAGTCACTCCTTAACAGGAAGCTAAAAAAAGTTGTTATGCTTTTTTTCAGTGACAGGCAGCTCCCATAAGCCAGAGAGGAGCCAGGCTTTTCAGATCTGCAAATGGCAAGGGAATTTTGCTTTATCATTAGTCCTCTTTTCACAGCAAAACAGATGAAAAACCTGTGTTTCCCTGTCTATTTTTACTTCTCAAAACAGAGAAGGTAACTAGGCATCCCTGAGAAGTTTCCCTTCTCTCAGGCTATGGATAGGATTAGAGACCTATAATTTCAACCCTCTAACAGTTGCATCATCAATATAAACAGTTGAAGAACTCTCTTAGTTGATCCAACCTTTCTCCAACTCGTCACAAAGCAATGCCTCTTTTGTAATCAACAAGTTCCCCAAAATGCAACTACATTGGTTGGTCCACTTGGTTCCTACCAGTTTCTAAAATTCAATCCCAGGGTTCTTATGACTTCTCCAGAGCTTCCTTTACTTTTCTGTTTCTTTTGTCTCTCTCCTTCTATGGCTTCTTCTGTTGCTGGCTTCTTACACCCTCAAATGAATGACTGCTGGAGCTCAGTGACTCAGTTCTACTTCATGAGATAGAACATAAGAAATTCACTTTTTTGCCATATATGAACCCCAAAATCTTTAAATACCACCACCCTCATTCCAAACAGTTATTTGATTTATAATTTTGCCAGAGTCAACTTTTAAAACTCTCAAAATCAGTAACTTGCAAATGAGTTGATAGACCATGATGCCCTGAAGCCACCCTTACCTTAGTCATTGCATGATTTCAAAGAAATTCTCACAGTACATTTATCTGTGGGGAGGGGATCTCTTTCTAGTCTTCAGAACAATCCATGCTCCTTTATATTTTATTTGCAAGACTGTTTCTTCACAAGTGGATTTTATTAATCTTTCTTATGCCATTGTTATTTTTCTTCCTTTGTTATTAACCAAATTGTTTATATAAGAAAGGAGTAGTAGCTTACATTTAGTTGAAGAGTTTGGGGCCCAGACTGAGATTAAGTGACTTAGTCCAGAGGTATAGTATAACTTCAAACAGAAGAGATATAAAGTGAAACATTTTAAGAGTAATGCATATAATCAACTGTCCATCATATGTTTATGGTTAATTGACTTTATAAATTAGTAATAGCCAGATTTTATCTCTGATTCCTCCTGTTGTATGACATGCTCCTAGAATATGCTCCCCAAGCACATCATTCCATAAGGAATGAATGCTAATGTTATAAAAGACTAAGCAAAAAATAATTATCAATTATCAATTATCTCCTTCTCCCTCTCTCTCACCTAATTAAAACAACAACAAAAACAACTCCATATAATATATGTCTAGAATGTTGGACTTAGAGGTAGCAAGATATATATCTAAATTCTGCCTGAGATATTTATTGGCTCTGTGTTCCTGAGGAAGTTACCCCCTGGGTTTCAGTTCCTTCCAAGTAAGATGAAGGAGATGGGCTAAATGGACATTCAGGTTCCTTCCAGCTCAAAATCTATGATTTGGGGATCTAAGAGGTGGAGGAATGAATGATTTGAACCCACATTCTATGGCTACAAGTCTAGTGCTCTGTCCTTTGCAAATTTACAAAGCACCTGGCTTTGATGATTTTACTCACTTGATTGAGTAAGTAGACATTGGTGGTTTATAATCACATAGACAATTTGGTTTGAAAAATAAGATTTAGATTAGATCTAGAAGGGACTTAGTCCTACTTCTTCATTTTATAGATGAAGAAATTGAAGCCTATAGAATTGTCCAGGTTCATACAGTTAGTAAGTGGCAGAGCTGAGTTGTGAACCCAGTTGTTTTGATTCTAAATACAGTGACCTTTACATTTTACCACCATAGGTAGGGAGGACGACACAGTTGAAAGAATACCAAATTTCAATAATTTGGATATTTTCTGTTTTCATTTTGCCCTCTTGTCCTAATTTCTTTCTTCCTCTCTCCCTCCTGCTCCCACATTCCCCACCCCACTTCCTTCAAATTCCAGCTAAAATCACAGTCTAATGGAGGAGACAACATGTAAATGATTTTGTACACAAGATATATACAAAGTAAATTGGAGATAATCAAAAGAGGGAATTAAGAGGGATCAGGAGAGGCCTTCAGTAGAAGGGGGATTGTTGGACTTTTTCAATTTCTATTTTATCCTCTAGTTCTAGGATATAACAACAATTTTCTTTGATAATTTCTTTAAGTATGATTCCAGGTCTCCTTTTGTATCATGGCTTTCAGATAGTTCAATAATTCTTAAATTGCCTCTCTTGGATGTATTTTCCAGGTCAGTTATTTTTTCAATGAGGTGTTTCATATTTTCCTAATTTTTTTCATTCTTTTGGTTTTGTTTTATTGTTTCTTGATATGTCATGCAGCTATTAGCTTCCATTTGCCCAATTCTAATTTTTAAGGAATTATTTTCTTCAGTGAGCTTTTGTACCTCCTATTCCCTTTAGTCAATTTTACTTTTTAAGGAGTTCTCTTTAGTGAATTTTTGTGCCTCTTTCACCATATGGCTTATTTCTTTTGTATAGTGCTATTTTCATCATGATTTTTTATACCTCCTTTACCAAACTGTTGATTTTTCCATGATTATCTTGCATCACTGTCATTTCTTTTCCCAATTGCTCCTCTACCTCTCTTAGTTGATGTTTAAAATCCTTTTGTGAGCTCCTCCAGGAATTCTTCTTTTGGTCTGAGACCAATTCACATTTTTCTTTTAGGAGTTGTACATAGCAGTTCTGACTATTATCTTTTTCTGAGTTTGTGTTTTGATCTTCCTTGTCACAATAGTAAATTTTATGGTCAGATTTTTGTTGTTGTTGTTGTTGTTGTTTGCTAATTGTTCCAGCTTATTTATTGATTTTTAACTTTATGTTAAAGTTGCGCTCTGCCCCCAGGGTGGAAGGGACACTGCCTGAAGCTTCAGAGTATTTTTGTGCAATTGTTTTCAGAGTTTTCAGTCCTTCCAAGGAGAAGTGATGTTTATTACTCTCCTGGTCCAAGATCTGTTCTGTGAGTAAAAACAAGCATTCTTTTATGCCCTGGAACTGTGACCAGGGTCCCTACTCTCCTTGGGCTACAAACTCTGGTATGTTGGTGTTCCTCCTCTCCCTGGAACTGAGATCCAAGATTGAAAGTCACACATGTGCATGGACAATGCAACAGAGTGCTGCACCCAGTGATCACAAAGGGCCCCCTGTAATCTTCTCCTTTCCAGTTGTTGGACTGCCTTGCCTACTACCTCTGGGCTGAGAGCTCTGGAAGCTGTTGCTCACCCCCAAGGTCTGCTGCTGATTTCTCATGGGAAAGCCTATATTAACAAAGCCTGCTCTGAAGTGCACTTCACTCTCACCTAGCGAAACAGCCACTTCTTGCTAACCTTCTACGTTGTCTTGGGCTAGAAAAATTGCTTCACCTGTCCTTTTGTGGGTTGTGCTTTTCAGAAATTGTTTTGTGGCATAATGTAAAAATTTTTGGAGGGGAATTTTGGAGAGCTCAGGTGAGTGTCTGCCTTTTCTTCTGCCACCTTGGCTCTACCCTTCTAAACCAATGACTCAAAAATGATTTTTCCTTGATACATTTTCAGTTGGTTTTGATACTGTATAAAATTCATTACAATTTCTTCTATTTTTCAATCCTTTTGCTTTTTAATTTTTATTTTTTTAATGAATTCCTTATTTCTGTTTGTTCCATTCTAATTGTCAGGAAATCTCTTACTTGAGTAAAGTATTGTACTTTTTTTTTTTTTTTTTTTACTAAGCTGTTGATTCTCTTTCCAAGGTTGTCCTCCAAAGCTCTCTTTTATTCCCAGTTCATTCCTATATGGCTTTCATTTAATTAATAACAAATTAAACTCTTAGAAAAAAACTCGATTCATTCCTTCTAGGAATTCTCATTGATATTGTAGCCAAGCTGGGTTTTGCTTTGAGGTTTTGCTTAAAATGTTTGCTAGTTATTTATTCTCCTCTTCTGGGTTTGTGCTTTGAGCATTATAATAGCTTTTTTATCTTTTTGTCTTCTCTTCCTCCAGACTTTCTTTCCATGTTAGGACTTGGTGTTAGGGCCAGGATCTGTGCAATTCTTGCAGACTTTGGTTTTGCATGTTATTAGTTTGTCTTTTCTGGAGAGCTGCTGCCAAGGTCTTTGGGCATTTATTGCTGTTCTTTAAAGCTCAGTGGGGGTGTCTTGAGCCAGTGAGCAGCAAACTTTCAGAAGGCCCTATGAAGTCAAAACAAAGGCATGGCTTGATTGTTACCTTTCTGTGATTTCTGGGCTCTAGGTCCTGATTTGGAACTAGGAAGAACAATTGTAGACTTGTCTTTGGGTGGTACTGAAGCAGAAAATAGTTAAGGTATTCCTTTCAGCTAGCTGAAAGACTAAGTAAGTTCAGAGCAATTATACTGCTAGTTTAGTTCTGTTCTGGGCCTATAACCAGAAGATCTCTGATCTTCTCTTAGAGTACTATTGCCTAGCACTGTTCTGGGTCTAAGGTTGTCTGTGATATGCTCTTTCTTGTTGTTGTTGTTGTTTTGCTTTTTGGAGAGGGGGAGGTAGGGAAGTTGGGGTTATGTGACTTGCCCAAAGTCACATGGCTGGTAAGTATTAAGTATCTGAGGCCAGATTTGAAATCAGGTTCTCCTGACATGAGGGCCAGTGCTCTTGTCACTGTGCCATATAGCCACCTGTAAAGCCATGCATGAGCAGATTTCCAGAGGACTGCTGCTGTGAACAGCTTTCTAGATTCTGATTACATAGTATAGCAAATTCTCTATTTATTTAATAACAAACCAGAGCAAATAATTCACAGAAAATCAAGGTACAGCATTCACAATGATATAATAACTCAACAGCTTATCACTAAAATGGCCACATAGTTTTCACCCAAGTGGTCACATAGTTTTGAACAAAGTACAATAACTTAGTCAATTAATCACTTAGTAAATCAATCATTCAATCATAAAGTACAGAAGATCAAAGTCCTCCACCCATGGGGCACACTAAGTTACAAATCAGTCACTATTTAGTTATCAGTCCCTATTCAATCATCAGTCACTACTCAGTCATCAGTCACTACTTGGTACCCTCTTAAGGGGTACTGGAAAATACACAGGCCATCGAACCCTTGGTCACAAATAAGTCACAATCTTCACAGTCAGTTCACAGTATCCAAGTAAAGTTTTCTTTCAGCTTGACTTGAGGCTGACTGTCAGCTTCCATGGTTCCTCTTCCATGGTCCCAGCTCCAACTGTCACCTGGGTTCAAAGGCAGGCAGCTCCCAGTTCTTTGTCCAGCTCCTTGTCCAGTTCTTTGACCAGTTCCCATTCCATATTGAAGCTTAAAGTGTCCAGGCCACCTCAAGTCCTTTACAGTTATTCCTGGGAAGACAAAGCTTAACAGAGCCACAATAATATTCATGAACATTGCTGGCACCATCATCAATTCACTATCTACCTGTGAAATCAACTCAGACCCACCAACAAGGTCTGAGAACTCAACGCAAATCATCAACATAGAAATCAACACAGATCCACAAACAAAGTCCAAGAGGTCAGCACAAATCATTAGTAAAGTCCCAGGACTTCCAAAACCCTCCTCCAGGACTTCTGTAAACATAAAACCAGAAAATCCTCTTTCAGGGCTTCTGGTAAGGTCCCAGAGCTTCTGTACAAAGTATCACAAAGAAACAATAACACCGACAGAACAAAGTGCTGGGATACCACACATTTTCTCCTTGATTCTGCCATCACAAGAGTCTTCTTCTCAGTTCTGACTTTCTCAGCTTGTGCTCTTCCTTATATAGATATTAGCTACTCCCCTTCATGTTTCAGCAGTGCATGAGTTATAGGGTTCACAAGTTGTGGGGTTCACATGTTCTGTTTCTTACAAAGCTCGAAAGAAATTTGAACTGAAACAAGGTGTTAATTCAATAGCTGAAACAAGGTGCGATGTACTTCTGTGCTTGTCGTTACACTGCCCCTGTGATATGCTCTTAACAATCATTTTTAGCATTTCTGGCAAGGGGAAGAGGAAGGAACAGGTATAAGCACAAAGTGTGCTAGGAATTTTCTCAGATAAAAGAGGTAAGGAAGAGTTGGTTGTTTGTTTGTTTGTTTTTACAATGAAGTGGGGAATGGTGGGAGGTTTCAGGCAATGCTTTAATTTCACTCTCAAAGAAGGAAGAATATATATACACACCTAGTCATGTATAGAAATGTAACTTACACAATAAAGGAATAGGAGTGGAAGGAGATAAGAAAAAGGGGGGTAACAAAGGGGGGCAATTAAAGAAGGCAGAGGTTAGAAGAAAAATAGTTTCAAGGAGAGAGAGGATAAAAAGAGAGAGAGGACAAAACAGCAAAAAATGAAATAGAGGGAAATAAACAGTTGGTGATCATAACTGAATTTGAATGGTATGAGCTCACCCATAAAATGGAAGCAGATAGCAGAATGGATTAGAAACCAGAGTACAACAATATGTTGTCTACAAGAGACATACTTGAAATAGAAAGTCACACAGAGAGTTAAAATAAATGGCTGAAGCAAAATCTAATATGCTTCAGCTGAAGTAAAAAAGCCAGGGGTAGCAGTCATGATTTCAGATAAAGGGAAACAAAAATTGACCAAATTAAAAGAGATAATCAGAGAAACTATTATGCTAAAAGATACCAGAGATAATGAAGTAATATTAAAAGAAATTTTGCAGTAAGTTTTTCTGATAAAGGTATTATTTCTCAAATATATACTAAGTATAGAACTGAGTCAAATTTATAAAAATAAGAGCCATTCCCCAGTTGACAAATTGTCAAATGATATAAACAGGCAGTTTTCAGAAGAAAACTATCTACAGTCATATGAAAAAAATGCTCTAAATCACTATTGATTAGAGAAAGGCAAATAAAACAACACTAAGGTACTTCCTCACACCTATCAGAAATGACAGGTGCTGGAGGGGATAAGGGAAAAATAAGTGCACTGATGAACTTCTGGTGGAATAAGTAGTAAAGTGGTCCAATCATTCTGGAGAACAATTTGAAATTGTGCCCAAAGGGCTATAGAACTATACATTGACCCAGTAATACCAAATAGATCTATACCCCAAAGAGATCAAAGAAACAACAAAAGGACTTATATGTAAAAATATTTACAGTAGCTCTTTTTCTAGGGGCAAGAATTGGAAATCAAGGGGATGTTCATCAGTTGGTCAATGGCTGAGCAAGCTGTGATATGATTGAGACACACTACTATTGTGGTATAAGAAATGATAAAGGGCATGGTTTCAGAAAAACATGACAAGAACTATATGAATTCATGCAAATGAAGTGAGAAGCAAGAGATCATTGTGCACAGTGACAGGAATGTTGTAATGATGATCAACCATCAAAGACTTGGCTGCTCTGTCCATTCAATGATCCAAGACAATTCAAGAGGACTCTTGAAGAAAATAAAAATTGCTATCCACCTCCAGAGAGAGGACTAATGAACTCTTAGGTTACATTGAAATATTATTTTCTCAACTTTATTTTCTTTTTTAAAATATGGCTAATATAGAAACATGCTTTGCATAATTTCACATGTATGATTTATATCCTATTGCTAAATAAATAATAAATTACAATGTTAGAACAAATGTCAGGATCAAGAGAACTGAATGCACTTTAGATTGAAGGGCTATGTCTATGAATGGTCATATGAAGGGAAAACCATGCAACAAAGTACTTGGGCCCAGAGTTGCCTGTTTCTAGCTGTCTATGAATCTCAGCCCTTCATTTGAAATGAGGGGGAACTCTCTGATAAGAGATAACATTTATATAGCACTTGCTACACGCCAATAAGTATATTAAGTACTTTGCAATTATTATCTCATTTTATCAACACAACAACTCTAAGAGGTAGGTGCTATTATCCTGATTTAACAGATGAAAAAACTGACGCAAACAGTGTAACCTGTCCAGGATCACACTGCTAAGTGGTGCAGTAGATAGAGTTCTGGGCCTGGAGTCAGGAAGACACATCTTTCTGATTCCAAATCTAGCCTCAGACATTTATCACTTATGTGACTCTGGGCAAGTCATTTAACCTTATTTGGTTCAGTTTCCTCATCTGTAAAATGAGGTAGAGAAGGAAATGGCAAATCACTCCAGTATCTTTGCCAATAAAATCCCAAATGGGGTCATGAAACGTTGGACATGATTATAAAACAACTAGTCAACAACAAAACACAGGTAATGAGTGGCTGAAGCTAGGTTTGAACTCAGGCTTTTCTGACTCCAGGCCTAGTGCTTTATCCAGTGTGACATCTAGCTACTCAATAAAGCCTGTTAAACATTTTGGACAGTCCTAATTATTAAACAATGTTTGTGTTGAATTGAAATCTTTCTTCCCATAAATTCTACCTATTACTTCTAATTCTATCCTTTGCAACAAAGGGAGACACCTTTGATCCCTCTTCCACCTGACATCCCTTCAAATTCTAGAGAAGAGAAATTATATTTGAATTTTCTCTTCCATAGGCTAAATATCTCTAGTCCTTTAATACTTGACTTCTAGTCCTCTCACCATCCCAGTTACCATCCTCTAAAGAAAGAGACAACTGTTCAATGGCCTTCCCCAAATATGGTACCATAGGCTGAACATGCCCCCCAGATGCAGCCTTAACAAAACAAACACAGAAATCCTGGCACCTCTCTCTTCCTGCACCCTAAGCTTCTCTCACTGCTATACAAGGTGGTATCAATTTTTTGTCTGTCACAACACTCTGTTGATCCATATTGAGCTTGTCCTCCTTTCATAACTCCTGATCTTTCACACACCAACTGGAGTAGGTCTATGACTCCCACATCCTGTTTTGTACCTTTGATTTCAGAATTCAGGGCATGGAAATAAATATAAAATGGAAAGCAGGGCAATAGTATGATCCTAATAAGAAACTTTAAAAAAAACAATCCAAATAAAATCAAGTTTCACAAAATCTCATCTTTAACAGACAAAATATATTACAGTACACATATCAAATTCAAATCCTGTTTCTTCCTTTCAGGGCATTAGACTGCCAAAGCTTCACATAATGCATGTCATCTATGTCTAGTAGCATTAGTTGGAAGTCTTATAGAGAATCTGTGTCCACTAGAGTGATCTCTGTTCTCTTCTGCAGCAAATGACTTAGAGATAAGCCAGGCAGTTTTTATTTATATACATATATTTCCATCATTAAAAAAAACCCTTAATATATGTTACGCTCTCTGCTTTTACTCTAGTGTGTTTCACGAAGCTTCTGGATAGTTCAGCATATTAAAAAACATCTTGATTTTTAAATGAACCTTTTTGGTACTGCTGCATGATGGGTTTAATGTAAGGCAATTTAAGCATAAGATGGCAACTACAGCTATTGGGAAAATGTTAAGCTAACAGAATACAAGGCTTCAGCAATGATAAAGAGTAGTGGAATACAAGGGGAAAATGAACAAGTAAATAAAATGACTTTCAATTACTGGCCATTCATTATTTTGCTTTCTGGCATATATGGTAGAAGTTTCAAATGTTCTGGTAAATCCAGTCGTCTCTTAGCTTCTCCAATATCATCTTGAATTGCTGAAATAAGGGCATCAATCGAACTAAAGTTTTTCCCTGGTCTGATGTAGCCAATAATGACTATACAAAAGTTTTCCCCATAGAAGTCCTCTTCGGGGGTATGTATAATGGGAGTTCCCGTAGATTGGCATTCTTGTAGTAGGGCTCCATCCTACTCTTAAAATCATCTCACGGGCATCTCCATTTCCAACAGAGGCCCAACCATGGCAAGTTCCAGTAGATAAACCTCTTGGCAGATTCTCTACTGTTTGCTCGGGAAGGTTAGTTGTAGGGATGCCAAGCCGCTTGGAGCCCTTTCCCAAGCCCCCATCACTCCACCTCCGCAGAAATAAAGGGGGTTCTTCATCACGCCGCTTTCTCCAGGCTCGGGGGGGCAGCCGAGGCGAAGAGTCCGGGGAGCTTCATACGAACTCAGGTCAACGGTTCTCCACTCTCCCCCGGGGGAGGGGGGAAAGGCTGGAGGAGGGAGGAAAGGCCGAAGTGCGCAAGGTGGGAAGGCGGCCAGGCGAGAGACTCGCGGCCAGTGGCCCCTCGCCGAAGGGCGTGCGGCAGAACCTCCACACGCCACGGACCCAGCAGAAGCCGCAGTTGAGATGATTTATTCTTGAAGAATCCATGCTGTATTAGAATGATCACACTTCCTCTTTAATCATTGATTCCTTTAATAACTCATTCCAGAAATTTTTGAGAAAGCAAAGTTAAGCTTTAGGTTGAGAAATCTACATTCTTTGCCTTTTTTATGCTGCATCGTTTGTCTATCTGAATTGATTGATTAAATTTAAGTGTAGTCTGTGTGGAGACAATAATACAAGCTAAGACTAGAAACACGATAGTGAAAGATTGTGTGGGGCATTAGATTCTAGGCAAAGGACTGTGAACTTAGTGGAAAGACAGTAACAAGGCACAGAGCGTCTGGAGCCAAGGATTTGTGTGATGTGAAAAGAAACACGTTAATGTGGTCAGAAGCAGGGTTTATACCAGACAGTGATACAGTAATAATGTGGTACTAATATACACTCATATACTGAGATTTGTAACATCATTAAAAGTATTTACTTATTTATTGGTTAAAAGAAAATACATAGAATACTAATTGGTGGTTTATAAGTAGTTATAAGAAAGATACATTGTAATTTTAACAATAGTTGCCTTTAATATAACATTTTAAGTTTTTCAAAGCGCTTAGATGTTATCTCATTCAAATCTCACAACCTTGTGAACTGGGTACTAGAGATTATATTATTGTAACAAGCTAACTGGGGTTTTCCTCCAGCTTTCACTCACACTCATAGATTAGGTCTTCATAGGGTGTCTGATTCTTAAGGTTGTAGTATATTTCTTGAGCCCCTACCAGTGTACTTTCCAATAGCAGCCATCCATTTGATGTAATTAGATCTTAGCCAAGGCATTATTTACTAAGATGTAACAGTTGTTACAAAATATTCCTCCCACAAACCTTGAATGTATTCCCCTACAAATATATGCAGGGAATACACATACAAGGGAAGAGTGGGCACCAACTTAAAGTTCAACGGTAGGGATGAAAGTACAATTCATGTGTTATAAGGTGACTCACAAATATTTGTGGTGTCATCTCTCTTTATTGAGTTATCGTATTGACTTCAGTGTCTACCTTTCCTCGGTTTGACTCTTGACTAAAATGGATTCTTCTCCTCAAAACTCCTTCCTCCCTTGCATAACCATTTATCTGAATTTGTTACTGTTGTCAGGGTGTGGCTTTCAATGTCCCTCTCTCCTGAAATCTAAAACTCTTCAAGGGTTTAGGCATTAAAAAATGCTCCCAGAGGTGTGGCTAAGCTGTTTGATTAGTCAAATTAATTATTTCCTTCTCAACTCAGTCAAAGAAGTGTTGGCACCAGATAAAAGCATCAGGACAGAGATAGATCTCTATGGTCAGTCTAAAACCTCATTAATACCATGTGGCTGCATTCTGGGTCTTCTGTGACTACAGCAGCTGAGATGGAGAAGGGAACTCCTTCCTTTGCATTGTCTCCATTTAACAGAGAAACTGAGAGAAAGAAAAGTTAAGTGACTTGCCAATTATCTAGTATCACAGCGAAGATTCAAATGCCAATACCTCCAGTACTTTTCCCACTATTCCTCATTCTATCTTTTATAAGCTGAAAAGTGATAACAAATTATGAGCCACTACCATCACTACTAGCCCCAGAAAGGATCCTTGGAGCACCTAGGTGACATTGACGAGTGGGACTGATACTGAAGAGCTAAAGCCAGGACAATACTGAGAGGGGAAGAAAATGTCAAGCTACTATTTTTCACTGAGACTTAACCCTTGTCTGAAGCAAAGATGGGAGCTGATCTTTGAATAGGGTCAAAGCTACAGAAACTGACTTCTATCTAAACTCTTGATGTTCTTTTTGCCCATCTACTTCTCCCTGAGGAAATTAGGTTTGGTTAAACTCAATCTTAGGGCATGGGCAGCTCTCTTGGTGAAGTCCCTTTAAATATAATTGATACCTACAAGAAATCCTCCCATACTGGAAAGAGCCTGTAGACATTGGTGAAGCAATTACTCTAGCTGCCCACTATTTGTTCCCTATGACTTGACTGACTGAGAGGCTTTCTAGCCCTTGGCTTATATCACTGACTTTTATTTCTGGAAACATGAAATGGGACAAAACTTCCAATGATAAATCTCTGGAGATCTTTAGACCACCAAGCATTTGCTCTGGGACTCCTATTCAGCCTATGTTCTCCTGCTCTGGGTCATTTCAGACAGATGTGCTGGCCATGAGGCTCCCACAGAATGAACATTTCATACATTTTAGCCTACACTTCCATTTTCAGAAGATTGATTCTTTGACTAACACTTCCCACTTTCATGTCTTTCAATAGGGTCCTGGATTGTGTCCCTCAGGATTATACCCCATGCTCTCCTTTGCATTTTAGATATCAGATCCCATATGATCACCCATCCTAGACAGTGTGAACTAATGAAAATGAGCTGACCTGGAGAAGCTATCCCAGGTGTTCTGACTGTTGAGGTCCACAGACAAATCAGTTCCCTGTTGGCAGTCAGTTTGAAATGTTGATGGCTCATGGTATCAGAGCCTGAGATGAGATAGCAGATGTCAGAAGCTTGGAGAACTTTACGTATAGCAAAGGCAAAGATTTCCCAAAAAATGAGGAGAAGAGGGAACATGGAAGTTTCTCTAGGAAAAAAAAATTCTTTAAAATGAGCAAAAAGAAGAGAAGGCTATCTCCAGACATCTGCTGTCGTGTCTTCTATTTATAGCCCAGTGGTCTCCATGGTCCTTGGAACCTTGCCCACCTCTTTGGTCAGAAAGATAGCTAGAGACTGAGTTGTGGGATTCCCCATGTTCCACTGTCTGTAGTCTGTCTGTGGTCTGGCAACGGCCAACCACATTCAGGAAAGAAAAGAACAGCACTTATCTGAGGATTTTGGGGGGATATCTGGGCCATAGATTGAGAGTCCAAAGGAGGAAGAACAACTCCTCTGGGTAAAGGCAGAAGAGAACCTCATGTTGTCACAGAGCAAGTTAACTCTCTTCTAACTCCAGACTTTTAAGACGCGTAGTTCTCAAGTGAGTGCCGATTTTGACTTGTCTCACTCACTCACTCTACCATCTAATCTGTTGCTTAATCTTCTCCTTCTACCTTCAGAACATCTTTTGTATAGAGCCCCCTCTCTTCAATTAAAGCTGCCACCCTAGTCACTTCACTCTTGGAGCATTATCTCAGTCTCCTCTTTGGTCACCTTGCCACAAGTGTCTTCTCACACCAATCCATCCCCCATTCGGCTGCCAAAATGATTTTTTCTAAAGTGCAGGTCTGACCACATTCCTTCTCTAGCCAACAAGCTCCAGTAGTTCCCTATTGCTTCCAGAATTAAATACAAAGTACACTGGCATTTGAAGCTCTTCACAAACTGGCTCTTTCCTACCTTTCTAGCCTTGTTATAACTTACTTCCCTCCACATCCTCCCCAAGCCAGTTACCCTGCTCTGCTTGTGTACTGTGCTCTTCTAGCAGTGAAGACCAAAAGAGAAGGGATAACTACAATTGGATTGATTCAATGCAAACGATTGTTGGAATTGGTCAGTCCATGCTCTCTTGCAGTATGTTCAGAAAAGAAGTCAGGGAGGGAATCAGTCTTGATTGACTTATCTTTCAATCATGAGCCAGTCAATGTTAGGAACATTTATTTTTAAGTATGAAGAGAAGTACAAGACAGACAATGAGAAAAATAACTTGGGTTCACTAATACACTGTAGGTGGAAATGTGAATTGATCCAATCATTTTGTAATTATGTCCAAAGACTTATAAAAGTCTATATCCTTTGATCCACCAAAAGCATTATTAGGTCTCTTTCCCACAGTGATCAGGGAAAAAAAAGAAAAGAATATATATGTTCTAAAACATTTATAGTAATCCTCTGTGGTGGCAAAGAACTGAAATAGAGGGGGTGCCCATCAATTGGAGAATGGTTAAACAAGTTGTGGTACATGATTGTGAGACAGTAGTACTGTGCTGGATGAAATTATGAGCTGGTTGATTTTAGAAAAATATGGAAATACTTGTATGAAATAATGAAGAGTGAAAAAAGAATCAAGAAAACATTGTATACAGTAAAAAAATTATTTAAAGAACAGTTATGAACAACTAAGTTATTCTGAATATTATAAACACTCAGATAAACTACAAAGGACCTATGAAGAAAGATGCAATCTACCTTCAGGGAAAGAACTGAGAAATAGAAGTACATATAGTATGGTTTTACATATGTACACAATGTATGTATGTATAGTGTACACGCACATA
This sequence comes from Petaurus breviceps papuanus, assembly GCF_028583685.1. Classification (NCBI taxonomy): domain Eukaryota; kingdom Metazoa; phylum Chordata; class Mammalia; order Diprotodontia; family Petauridae; genus Petaurus; species Petaurus breviceps. Next base: position 9,762,845 of record NW_027185697.1, on the reverse strand, counting down.
CATACATACAAATATATCTATATACAAAATTTATCTGTGTCAAATGGTGTTCTTTCTCTAGTGTGAGGTGGTCAGAGAGGGAGGGAGACAGTTTGGAACTTAAAATGTGGCAAGAAATCTAATTTAATTTAAAAAGAAACACCTTAATGTTGGGAAAATGAAATGTTACCAATGTCCTAATGGAGAAGGACCTACTCCTCACTGGTTGAGAAGCCCTTCCTATACAACTTAGATTTCTCAGCAATGAACTGAAAACTAGACCTACCTTTGAATTTCTGTATCACAAAGTATTAAATCAAAAATTTCAAAAATAATGAAGCATGTTTAATTACAATGGTACAAAATGTTTTTGTACTGTTAAAAAAAATTTTAAGATATTTATTTCTTCATCTTTTAACTTTTCATATTTATTTTTAAAATGTGTGTGATATACTAGTACTATAGAACATGTGTATAACTTACAAATAAATAAATATCTGTATCTCTGTGTGTTTAAGTATATATATATATGTATATATCTCAATATATATGTATATATCAATATCTATATATATATATATATATGTGACCACTTTTCTGACTGCAATTTGACTCCTTTTATATGTAATTTTTTATCATTCAGAACTCTAAAAGAGAGTTATAATTGTATAATTTCTAATTGCTTAATAAAATTATTTTTCATTAATGAGTTGACTCAATCCTCAAGCCTCAACCCCAGTTCATTAAGTGTTATTTATTTTATTAGCTAGAGAGATCTCCTTTCCCAATATTAATTATTCAAATGCAATCTCATTCAATGCAAAAATATGTATTATGTATTATATATACACATGTAATATATTGGCTCAAAACAGTTCACAGCCAGTCATTTTACATACTCAATATGCCAATAAACTGCCCTTCAGTTTGAGTTGAATTTACTCTTTAGTTCATTTGAGGTACTGCTCTGATGGGAGTCTGGAACTGATTGATGTGAAGAACTCTGAGGTAGGGAAGCTGCTCTGTACCTTCTCAGAAACTTCAGTCTTAGAGAGTTGCCAAGAATTTGGAGAGTTTAAATGACTTATCTAGGGCCACACAACCAGTATATGTCAAAGCCAGGACTCAATCCAGGTCTTCTTGGCTTTAAGGTTTACTCTCTGTCTACTCTTCTAAACTGCAAGATGAACTAAATTCAATCTCTCAAGAAATGTTGGGTAAATACTTTTCTTTTACCCTCTCTTCAGTAATTGCAGGTAAGAATTTCCAGAATATTCTGTATTTTCCAGCTCCTTATAAATGCTTCATTATTTTTGTAAGGGTGGGTATAGGGTTGTGCCATGTTATTTTGCCCATGTAAGTCATGTGTGTGCACATGGGTCTGTCTTGAAGAAGCTTGTAGAAGACAACAATAGGTATTTCTAGAATCTTGTCTCTTTCTGTGTTTTCTAAGGAACCTTTCAATCTTACTAGGAGACTGGAACCAGAGGCTAGCCACTCTTTCTCAGAGATTGGGAAAACTGGGCTAGAATTAAATTTATATATTAAAAAATATATATATACACACACATATAATAAACATAAACTATACTTATTTTGTTTATTTATATATTATTTATATTCATAAAATATACACACACACACACACACACACACATATATATATATATATATTTGTTCCCTTAAATATTATTAGTCTATGGGGAATGTATTTTGAGTTTAAGCTGTACTCTTGGTTGCTCTTCCTTAATGGGAAGGGAGAATCCCAAGCTATATGTGCATGACCTGATGCCATTCTCACCAAATGACAGTTCTATGATAAACACATGTAGCAGACAATAAGTAAACATATTTATCCAAGTTAATAACAAAATAGAATTCAGAGGAAGTATACATAGGAGAAGAAAAACTCAACAATACAAAGAGTAAATAAGCTTTCCTGTTGGGAATGAGATAACTCAGATCTGATACCATTCAAGGGAAAATCCCTGAAGTCTCTAGTGTAGCAAACTGAAAATATTTACATGATTGAAATGATGGCTTCTCTACATGCTCTCTACACACCATCAGATTCTTTCTCCCTCTAGCGACCCAAAGAGAGCCAGAGGTGGAGAATCTTCTCTCTCAAAACCAAAAGCCAGAAGCCTAGGATCTTTTTTTTTTTCCGGCTCTCAATAGCTCCAGTCCTCACATAGGCACAGAGCACTGTGCAATCATTCTCTGCCAATGAAGGTGGAAGGCTTGAACAACTTAATTGTATATGAAGAGGGCAGCAACATAATGAACTTTACTTCCAGGATCATAGATCATTCAGACAGTTGTCTCTCTGACTCCTCATCTACAAAAGAGTTTGCAAAGGAATACGTGAGGTGAAAAACATTGATCACTCTAAGTGACAGTGAAGTTGTTTATGGAGACTAGGGGCTTTTGAGCAGGAAGAATTTGTTTAAAAGGAGATTTTCCCAATTCTTTCTTGGAGATAACTAACAGCCTCAAAGCTGAGACTCTGGAGGGGTCAAAGGGAGAAGCATCTGCCTAAGCTAAGCATCTTTAGTCTAGCTTAAAGAGCTTTTCTAGCCAGCCATCCAGCTGAAGAGAACATAGTAATCCTCGACTTGAAGGGACTTCTGAACAACAGGAAACTCCAATTCTTACTATGGACGCCAAGTACCCCCAGCTTGACTAGAAACTGCAGGTTACATTCACATTTGTCCCATTCTTTCTATTCACACATCAAGCATCAAAGTTTGAGCAATGATTATTTTTCAAATGTATTTATATAATTGCCTCCAAACTGGCGGATCAATGTAGAGAATAGAAAAAGTGGGAGGTGGGATAGGAGGGAGGGAAATATAGTCAATCTTTTACAACATATCTACTATGTTATTATTTTGCATTAGCATTATCTTCCCAGTAAGGGTGGGTGACAAGGGAGGAAGGGAATGAATGTGGCATTCAAAGTTTTAAAATCAAATATTCAAATATATATACTATAATTAATAGTGTATATTTTACATGTAATTGGGAAATAAGATATACAGGCACTAGGGCATAGAGATCCACTGGAATAATTGAAAGGGGTATGGGAGCAAATATGGGAGAGAGCAGAATGGAGGTGGGGATATCCAGTGGGACTGCTATTTTGGGGCGGTGGGTAGGGGAAAAAAGGGGAAAAAATTGTAACTCAAAATCTGGTGGAAATGAATGATGTTAATCAGAAGTTAATAAAGCATTTGGAAAAAATAATAAAATGATTCAAAAATTAAAAAATAAAAAAGAGAAACTGTTAAAAAAAGAAAAGAAAAAGAAACATTATAAACATAAATATTGAAACTTAAATACAAAATAAGAAAAGGGAGAAAATCATTGTCATATGTACAGCAGTACATAAGAAAAGACTCAAAATACACATCAATAAATTTCCATTTCAAGAAAGACTATATGATAAAAACTACACATCGTGTTCAGAACTGCCTGTATTTTCTTTGCTTCCTTGCAAGTTTTCTTTTGTTTTATGCTGTGTACTCTTTACTTTGTTCTTCCCTCTCCTTTTTTTCTCCCCCTCTCCCCTAGTCAGACCACCATTAAGCAAAGATATATTTATATTTGTGTGTGTGAACACACACCCATATACACAGAATATACACATACACAAATACGCTTACAGACACATGCATATATTTAGATATCTTCAGTCATATTCATATATAAACATATACATTATATACATATATGCAAGACTATACTATATTTGTCTGTCCTTGGTTTCTCTGAGGGTAGATAACCTCTTCCTTCATAAGTCCAAATCTTTCTTTTTTTTAATTAAATATTATGTTTATTTTTGGTTTACATCATTCATTGCCACAAGATTTTTCGGTTACAACTTTTCTCCCTGTCTTTCCCCTACCCACCACTCCAAAATAGTGATTCCACTGTATACCCCTTCCCCCAATCTGCTCTCTCCTATATCCCCTCCCCTCCCCCCTCTGACTTTCTGGTAGGGCAAGATGGATCTCCATACCCCAGTGCCTATATATATTATTTCCCAGTTTCATGTAAAAAAATAATAACATATATTTTTAAACATTTCATTTTAAAACTTTGAATTCCAGATTCTTTCCCTTCTTCCCTCATCACCCAACATTACTAGGAAGATAAGCAATTCAATATAAGTTGTATTGTGTAGCAACACAAAACATTTCCATAGTGGATATATTGTGAAAGACTGACTATGTTTCCTTCCATCCTGTCCTGCCCCCTACTTGTTCTATTCTCTACATTGACCCTATCCATTTTCAAAAGAGTGTGCTTCTAACTACCCTCCCCCCCAACCTACCCTCCCCTCAGTCATCCCCCCTTCATCTCCTTCCCCCATACTCTCCTCTAGGTGAAATACCATATTTAGTGTGAATGTCTTCCCCTCCCTAAGCCAAATTCAATGACAGTAAGGTTGACTCATTTCCTTTTGCTTTCCTGTTCTTCCGCTCCATTGTAACAGTTTACCCTTGCCTTTTTTATATGAGATGATTTACCCCATTCTGTCTCTCCCCATCTCCTCTCATTACATTCCTCTCTCATCTCTCAATTTCACCTTTTAAGTATCATCCCTTCCTATTCAACTCATCCTGTGCCCTCTGTCTATGTATACCTGTACACATACATACACACACTCACATATGTATTCATACAACCATATATCTTCCTATATAGACATATATATGTATGTATACATACATATATATACATTTATATTTCCTTTAACTATACTCATACCAAGAAAAGTTTTATAAGTTACAATTATTGTTTTTCCATGTAAGAATGCAAATAATTCAACTTTGATAAGTTCCTTATGATTTCTTTTCCCTATTTACCTTCCCATGCTTCTCTTGCTTCTTGTATCTGAATGTCAAGTTTTCTATTCAACTCTGGTTTTTTTCATCAAAAAAGTTTGAAGGTCCTCTATTTCATTGAATGACCATATTTTCCCCTGAAACATTACACTCAGTTTTGCTAAGTAGATGATTCTCGGTTTTAACCCCAGCTCCTTTGACCTCCAGAATATCATATTCCAAGCCCTTTAATCCCTGAGTGTAGAAGCTGCCAGATCCTATGTTATCCTGATTGTGTTTCCACAGTATTCAAATTGTTTCTTCTTGGATGCTTGTAATATTTTCTCTTTGATCTGGGAACTCTGGAACCTGGCTATAATATTCCTAGGAGTTTTTTTTATTTGTTTGGCATTTAGGGATCTTTTTCAAGAGATGATCAGTGAATTCTTTCCACCTCTGTTTTGCACTCTGGTTCTAAAATATCAGGGTAATTCTCCTTCAGAATTTCTTGAAGGATGATTTCTAGATTATTTTTTTGATCCTGGCTTTCAGGTAGTCCAAAATTTTTTTAATTATCTGTCCTGGATCTATTTCCAGGTCAGTGGTTTTCCCAATGAGATATTTCACATTGCCTTCTATTTTTTTCATTTGTTTGGATCTGTTTAATTGTATCTTGATTTCTCATAAAGTCATTAGCTTCCATTTGCTCCAACCTTATTCTGAAAGCTTTTGGTGCAGGAGTTCTGACTTCGTTGTCTTCTTCCTGTTCCATGCTTTGATCCTTTTTTGATCCCCCCAAAAGGAATTTAAAGTTGGATTGCTGTGCTTGCTTTGCTTCCTTTGCTTGCTCATTTTTGAGCTCTTTGCCATGGTAGAACTCTGCTTCCAGAGAGGAGAGCTTTGTCTCAAATCACTGGGGTTTTCTCAGTTTCAGGAGCTATTAGTTGGGTGCCCTCTCAGAAGCCTCTACAGGCTCTGGCACCTGGTCACACACCTCAGGACATCCACCCAAGACAGCAATCCAAATCCAAGCAGCTTAAAGCAAGAGTGATTACCCCTCTGCATGGTTGCTTGTTCCCGCAAGATCTGCAGGCCAGGAGCTTTGAAGCAGCCATGCTACAGTGGCGGGCTGCCATGCTTCAGCCACTTCCCCCACCAGGGGCAGAGGCTGGACCACACTCTTGGTTCCCCTGCCTCCAAAGTCCACACTGACCTTTTACTTTGCCTTTGGCATTTATGAGTTGGCAATTCTGTAAATCACCACAGCTGCTGGTGATCCAATCTCCTGAAGTCCCTCCAGACTTGGCTGGTCAAGGCCACACTGATGCTAAAAGCCCCAGTTTTCTCGGGGCTGGGCTCTGCTGCCAGCTGCAATGGATCTTTCCTGCCAGCCTGCTGGTCTGCCTTCAGTAGGAGATTTGCTTCTCTCTGTTGCTTTGTGGGTTATGTAACTCTAAAGTTTGTTTAGAGTCATATTTCATAAGTATTTGAGGTGGTTATGGGGGGAGCACATGGAGTTTTCCTCCTATTCTGCCATCTTGGCTCCGCCCTCATCCAATTTCTATATTTTTATAAGTCCTCCAACTCATCATTTCCTACACCACAGCAATATTCCAACCTTATAAGGTCTAGTTATTGGAAAGAAGGAAGGAAGGAGGGAAGGAGGGAAGGAAGGAAGGAAGGAAGGAAGGAAGGAAGGAAGGAAGGAAGGAAGGAAGGAAGGAAGGAAGGAAGGAAGGAAGGAAGGAAGGAAGGAAGGAACACAGTATTCCCATAGGACTTTGGCTGGCCAGATATGGTCATCTAGCCAAGAACATTCATGATGGTCTTACATTTGGAGATTGTGCCATACAAAAAACAAAAGAAGAAGAAGGCAAGTCTTTCACATGTTGGCAGTGTGGCCAATGAAAAGGATCGGAAAGAAGAACAATTGTGAAACACTGAAAAAGGAGTTCCAAAGAGAAAATCAATTTGTTCTAGGTAAAGATGGCAGAAATATCCTATTTCCCAGCATCTAAGTTGCATACAATCAAGAGTGACTGAATATGGGGCGGCCAGGTAGCACAGCGAGTAAGAGCACCGGCTCCAGTGTTGGAATGACCTGGAGATCGAATCCCGGGCTCAGACACTTAGCACCCACCCAGAAACACCTGGCCGTGTAACCTTGAGCAAATTACTTAACCCCAATTGCTTAGGGGCGGCTAGGTGGCTCAGCAAGTAAGAGCACTGGCTCCAGTGTCGGGATGACCTGGATCAAATCTGGGCTCAGATACTCACCACCACATCCAGAAATAACTGGCCGTGTAACCTTGAGCAAGTTACTTAACCCCGATTGCTTTAAAAAAAAAGAGTGACTGAATAAAAGTTTAACAACTAACTGTGAAATCACACGATTTAATTTTAATCTGTGTTACTAGTATTTTCTCCATCCCTTTTAAAGGACTAGAAATCAACAAAACAACAGCCCAAGCCCTGATTTTTAGTTTTTCCTGATTTCTGAGGCATGATGTTCAAATTAAAACTTTAGCAGTTAGCTCTTGTAAGTTCATGCCCTGGCTCCAGGGCACCCTTGCTTGAAACTGACATGAAGACTTTTAAAGTAATAGGTAGAAACCCCGATTTCTAGAATTATGTAACGACTATGGGATAAATAAATATGTATTTATGATATAGTTTGCAGAATCGTGGATTTTGTTTCATCACCATGTATCAGCAATGCCATATTCACAATGCCTATAGAGATTACAAATATGCTGATATAATTATCCATTAGAAAATACGTCATGTTTGCCATATGAGGAAATAAACTAGAAAATTTATTAAGATACCAAAAGACTGAGTCCCAAAACCAGAAAGTGAAAGCCATCAGAGTAGTTATGACATTGGCACAAGTAGATAAAGTAGAAAGCACCCACATTTTCAAGCCTTTAAAACAGAACAGGCTACCTCAGGCAAAGGTCCTCCTCTCCCCACGCACAGCAACCACCCAGCGTCCTGGAAGCGCACTCCCAGCAGCTCCGGCCCCTGGCAGTCCTCAGCAGGAGTCCTTAGCAGAAAGTCCTTAGCAGTTCTAACTCAAAAAGGGCTTCGCGCTGCCACTGCCTCTGCTGCTGCCGCCGTCACCACCACCGCCAGCCACCGAAGGAACGCTAGCTTGGCTTCCGCTTCCTCTTGCTCCGCCCCTTCCTGCTACGTCAGCAAGTCCAACGGGGCATGGAAGATCTTTAAATCCCATAACCCTTACACACCATGAGAAAGAGGTGTCACCTCAATGAAGAAATCCTGCTTTTGTCCTGAGATTGCACTTACATCTGTGCCTTGCAAGAGCAAGCTAGAGGAAGAAAGATTTTGCATAGCCACTTGCTATTTGCCTGGAACAAGACAGGCTTTTGCTTGTGCTGCCACCGACTGTCTGAGTGATAGAAACTCTTCAGAGTCCCACTAAGTGAGCTGATGTGGTGAAGTCTACAGATTCCAGATTAGGGGTTTTTGCTTTTCCTGAAATAGGTAATAGTACATCAGCACCCCAGCAGAATAGGAGCTTGAGCAAAGTAGCTAACAGAGAATTGACCCTACCCAGAAGGCAAATGGAGAGATTCAGGAAAGAAAATTGAAGCAGCTAGTAGAGAAAGAGGCTTGTACATCAGTGAATTGTTCAGGCTCTCCCTGAAGCAGACAAAAGACATCAAGGCCTATAGCACATAACTGTGAGCTGACCTGGGCATATATGTTTCCTAGACACATGCTTCTCTGCTATACTCTATATTCTCTCTCCCATGGTTGCTGTGCATTGGTGATACAGAAGACTACCAGTTTACAGATGGAATGTTAAATTATTAATATTCTTGCTTTGTCTTTTGCTTAGTAAATATTTTTAATTAAGAGTTCAGTTCAGTTTCAATGGGAGGCAGATCAGGGGAGGCTCAGGAATAGTAGTTAGTAGCAATAAGAGTAGATTGCCTAGATTAGCGAGTGAGTTACAGTGGTAAATGCCATCTCTGAAACTTCCTCAACCTTGATAGTCTTGGTTCATGTTGGGTAAGTGGCACAATGCAGAGAGAAATGGGGAAGTTGGATTTACACACTTGTAGTACAGAGAAATCAAATGGGGATGCATATCCTTAAGAGGAATATGTTAACTTCTTTGAAGTGTTTAAAAGGCTGTCACAAAGAAGGGATTAAACTTGTTTTACAAGGGCCCCAGAGGAACAATCCCAGAATGCTTGGTGGAAATCAGAGAAAGGTATATTTGTCTTCAATTAAAGAAAAAAGTTCTTAAGTATGAATATTGTCCATGGGCTCATTCCAGAGGTAGTGGATTCCTCCTTGTTGGAGGTCTTCAAGCAAAGGATGGATGACCACTTACTGATATTATAGAAATTGAGGGCATCTAGAGATGGCTGGATTCTAACATTCTTGCTGATTATCTATTCCTCTAATGTGTGAGTCTTCTTGTAACTGGCAAATAACATTTTCCTTCTGGAAGGTTATACACAGTCACCATATTTTATACCACTTTTGTTCTGTCAGGCCTATGACCTGATATTTTGGACAGAAATTACATTACACTCTTCAGGGAGAGTGTTGCTCTATTTACTTGACTAAATAATGAATGAAGAATTTCCTTTGAACTCCTTCCCTAAGAGCATGACTCCATCCTATCTTTAGTTTTCCTTGAATAACAGAAGAATTTCTACATCTTCCAGTCTTTCACCTTTATGTAAGAACAGTTAGCAGGTATAGTAATGTTTTAAGATCTTTACAAAGCACATAACCCATATTCTATTTTTGTATTCTTATTATCCCTATTTTGGGGAGGTATGAAGTGTTCAGGGAGGACTAGCCCCTCTGGTGTGAGGGCTGCTGAGCCCTTTTCTGGGCCACTCATTCACCTTTGGCCCCTATGGCCATGTTAAAACCATCTCATCAGACAGGATAACCCAGCTTGAGGGTAGTCTACAGGCTTAGAACTTGTTGGTACTCTAAGGAGATGTCTAGTCCAAACATGTGAAGACTTCTCCCAGAGAAATGCTCAGACAAGAGTGACTTGTTCCAATAGCCATGAAGGTGGCTAAAACAAGTATGAATCACTTAGAGCATAAGACATCAAAAGCACCAAGGCCATCCATTGCATCCTGGGCTGTCACCATTCCTCCTTACTTTTGCCTAGCCACTGAATTTGGATGTCTCTGGAAGAGAGAGTGAGGTTGATGTTGCCCAACTCAGCGTCATTAAAGTCTTATTCATTCTTTTTTTTAAATGTTTTCTGGGGTCTGGGTCAACTGAAGTTGCTCTATCTTTGGTGTATAATTTATGGTTTTGGATAATTTTTGAGAGATTCTGAGGATCAGAGAAAATGTCTTCCATCTCTATATGCTTTTTTTTTTTGCTTTTTGGAGGGGCAATTGGGGTTAAGTGACCTGCCCAAGGTCACACAGCTAGTCTTTATGTTAAGTGCTTGAGGCCGGACCTGAACTCAAGTCCTCCTGACTCCAGGGCCGGCGCTCCACTCACTGCGCCACCCAGCCATCCCAGTCTAATTCATTCTTGAAATAAGATATTACTCATCATGATGTTATTGGTCTTCTTCAAAAACAAAGAAAGAACAACAGCAACATGTGATATTAGAAACAGATGAGGTTATTAAGGATGTATAGGACCATTCAGAGTTACAAGGGGTTTTATGGTTATTTTATTAGGTGAGAGCCCCCTTCTGCCTTGTGTGCCTTTCAAAGTTACTAAAGGAGTGACAAGGGGTAATATTGCGAGGGTGTAGGAGTTTGCTCGTTTTCTTGCCCTCCAATCCATTTCATATATTTCTTTCTTGTGCTTCTACTTTAGTGCTATGACAATTATTCCTCCTCTCTAACAGTGAGCACCAGCATAATAATAAATTGCATCTGTATGGTACATACAGCAACAATCTCCATTTTACAGATATGAAAACTGAGTCTGATAGAGTTTATGTAACTTATCCAAGGTCATACAGCTAGTATGTGTCTTCCGAAATTGGATTTGAACTCAGGTGTTCCTGCCTCCATGTCTATAATATATAACTTCCTTATATGTATTTCCAAGGAGTCAGACAAGACCCCTTACCCTATGGAAGGGAAATAGTGGTAGTGAACAGGGTATGTAGGTGATACAGTGGATAGAATGTTGGGCCTGGAGTCAGGAAGACTTGGGTTAAAATACAGACTCAGAGAATTACTAGCTGTGTGACTCTGGGCAAGTCACTTAACCTTTATTTGCCTCCATTGCCTCATTTGTAAAATGGGGATAATAATATCACCTATCTCCCAATGTTGTTGTGATAATCAAATGAGATAAGAATTGTAAAGCACTTAGTCTAGTGCCTGGCACATAGGAAGTGTTTTTCAAATGTTAGCTATCTGGGGCGGCCAGGTAGCACAGTGAGTAAGAGCAAAAGCTCCAGTGTCGGGAGGACCTGGAGATTGAATCCCGGGCTCAGACACTTAGCACCCACCCAGAAACATCTGGCCATGTAACCTTGAGCAAGTTACTTAACCTCGATTGCTTTAAAAAAAATGTTAGCTATCAATATTATTTCTATTATTACTATATGGTGCAAGGACCATACTCCTGGTCACTCAAGATCCACCCTGCTGTAGATAAAATTTGCTCATATTTCCACAAAGCATTTCTCAGAAATTCTCATGTCATTCTTGTGAAAAAGTGGAGAAGTGTGGGTGAGGTGATCATACATGTAGGGAGATTTCGAACTGGTTTGATAACTAGACTCAAAGATTTCAGTGTGAACTTGAAAGGACATGTGAAGTGGCCTGGGGATCTGTGTTGGGGCTGGACTCTTAAACATTTTGGCACCAATTTGGAAGAAGGCATGCTGGTGGAATTTGTAGGTGATGATAAGCTGGGAGAGGTAATGAACTCTTTGAATGACTGAGTCAGCAATCACAAATCAATCAATTGATTAGTATTTATTAAGTACCATCTGTGTGTCCCAGAAAATGAGTTCCTTGAGGGTAGAGGCAGGGATTTTGCCTTTCCTGATATTCCTTCTGCTTAGCACAATGCCTGACACACAGTTAGGCCTTAATAAATGCTTGTCTACAGAGTATTAAAATTTGGAGATACAGAAACAAAATGAAACATTCATGCCCTCAAATAGCTTATATTTTATAAGGGGAGACAATATATACACATGTACAGATCCTGTCTCTGACACATAATTTAAGTTCACACAGCTAACTAATGACCAGCAACATGGTGCGAGGGAAAGGGCATACTGTTGTTTGAATTAGAGAACTGGGGTCAAATTCTGATTACTGGTATGACCTTGGACAAGTCATTTCAACTCTCTGTGCATCTATTTCTTCATCTGTAAAATGGGAAGTTAATGTAGATACCTCTGAATTTCCTTCCATCCCTAAATTGACAACTTTTTGCTCCTATAATTATTAACTGCATTTTCCAGCACAAGGGTCTTTTAACTAAATCACACAAGGCATTCTATGAATAGAAAGTGCTGAGATTCATGTTAAGTACTGGGAGTCCATCTTTGATTTATCTTAAGTACTTTGAGTCCATCTTTCTCTCCATCTCCCCATGCTGTATCTCTAAATATAATCATAAATCATGTTTATATAATGCTTTAAGGTTTATGGAGCAGAACCTTACCAGAACCATGTGAGATCAGTAGTCATTATTTTCAACATTTAACAAATGAGAAAGCTGAGGGTCAGAAAGGTTAGATGAAGAAATAGAGCAGAAGATGTGGCCTGGAGTTGTATCTGTGCCATCTTACTAGTATTTCAACCTTGAGAAAGACCCATCAGAAAATCAGAAGAAGATAGGCAGACTTCACAGACTTTTCAGACATTTTCATATAGCAAACTGCATTTCTAGCCATGCCACTGTTGAGTAGTGTAGAGACTTTAAAACGCTTTTGTCTCATTCTTTGTGGATTTCAAATAAACACTTTTAAAAATACCAAAAAAAGAGAGAAAGACCCATTAATATACTAAGCCTCAGTTTCCTCATTTGTCAAATGAGGTGAAATTTTACATTATCAACATTAAAGGGTTCTATAAAGAAAGCACTTTGTAAACTGCAAGGATTTATATAGATACAGATGGTTATTATCATAATGAAAATGTTAGTATGGAACCTCTATAGAAGACTTAAGGAAAAACATGGTCAAGAATGCTCAAGAATAAGAGAATGTGGCTATCTTGTGACATGACATCATGGATCCATTGGATTAAAGAACCACAGAGAAGTTGACTTTGAACAGAGACTTTATAGGAATATAGACTGGGATTGCTTCTATGATTACATTGGCATAGGAATCTCTAGGAATGTCCATTTTCTCTATCAATAAATCTCAGCATCTTCTCTGAAGCTAATCAAATGATATGGTTGAATAGTCATTGAGGGGAAGTGACTTGTCCAAGGTCACACAGCAAGGATGTGTCAGAGGTGGGATTTGGACCCAGGTCTTCTTAGATTTGAGCCCATCTTTCTCTCCACCTCCCCATGCTGTCTCTCTAAATATAATCATAAGTCATGTTTATATAATGCTTTAAGGTTTACTGAGAAGAATCTTACTAGAACCATGTGAGATCAGTAGTCATATTATTTTCAACATTTAATAAATGAGAAAGCTGAGGGTCAGAAAGGTTAAATGAGTTGTTTGCAGACAACAGAATAAAAATCTTCAGATTTAAGATTAAGACCCATAGCCCTTAACTTCCAACCCAGCTCTTTTTTCCACTGCAGCAGCACCAGCAGGACCAGAAACAACAGCAACAAAAACAAGCTTTTATATAGTGTGTATTAAGCTTTGCAAAGAGTTTTGCAGGTATTTTCTCATTGAATATTCACATCAGGCCTGGGAGGTAGGTGCTATTATTATTCCCATTCTACAGATGAAAAGATTGAAGTGGACAGAGGTGAAGTGACTTGCCTAGGGTCACACAGTTAGGAAGTTTCTGAGGCAAGACTTCCTGAATATGGGCCCTGTGATCTAGCTACTACACAAATTCCATACATCCAATAAGAGGCATTGAGACAGGAAATGTCACCCAAGTTGGGAAACAGCAGGAGCCTGCTCTGAGTTGGAAACACAGATAGTCTGAGTATCCAGATGAAGACACACACACACACACACACACACACACACACACACACACATATATATACATATATATTCTTGCTCTGTAGACATGCAATAATCTGTACCCAGGGAAAGGCTAATTGCAGATTTCACATCCATGTTTCACTTTCTTTTGGAATACTTATCCTGATTACATATTAAGAGAAAGATCAGGGTACTAGAATGTATGTATATGCCTATAGACCCTCTTCAGTGCTCCACTGATGGCATCCTTCATTGTGCAAATCCCTTACAGGGCCCCTTCACCATCCACTGTGGCTTACTCGTGGGTCCTGTGACCTGAAAGAGAAAGAGAAATAAATGTGGAAGCCTCATAGACTGAGAAGCACTTGAATTTCTAGCTCACTGAGCCTCCTATCTATAGGCAGCAGCACATCTTGTATCAGACTGGGTGCTTCCCAAACACATCTGTGCATCATCCCAATCAGAAATGAAAGATTGTGTCTCTTACCAGAACTGAAAATACATGAGGATAGAAACTTATCCTCCTGCATAAAATGAAATTAGCTGTCATTTCTGGACACTGAATTAGGAAAATCTGGGCTTTAGACACTATGTTTGTGGCCTAGAGCAAGTTACCAACTTCTCAAGTCAAAAGAGATCAAATGAGATAATATTTGTAAAGCACTTAGCAAGTGCTTGGCATACAGAAGGTGCTTAATAAATGCTTATTCCTTTCCCTTCCCTCCCTTCAGTTTCCTCATATGTAAAATACTGAAATTGGGCTCAAACACTTTTAAGGTCCCTTAAAGCTCTAAATTTATGATCCTATGAACCCTGTACTATAAAATCTACTTTTCCAATGATATGAATGTCATGTCTATTGGATTGGAAAATTACACAAAGCTTAGAACAATAATTAATAAGTAAACAGGAAGACTCAGAACCTAAAAGGACTCAGTAGATCACAGTGATGTGCTCTGCTCTTCCCCTCCCTTCATAATTACTGACAGGTATCATCTTAAACTTCAAAAAGTTCTTTACACATATAATCTTTTTGACTTTCATACCAACAGAAGCCCATACTTGTTCCTATGCTGTGGAGCATTCAGTGACCTGGATAAAGGCATATTTATACATGTTTTTGTATATTACAATGTAGGGGGATAGCTAATATACTGCATGATGGAGTCAGGATATAATAGACTAAATTATTGAGTGAATATAAGATGAAATTCAATAGAGATGAATATAAAGTCTTTTACTTAGTTCTAAAATAGCAACTTTACAAGCACAAGAGATGGGAGGCCTAGTAAGACAGCAACTATTCTGGAGAGGAATAAAGATCCTGAGGTCTTAGTGGATTACAAGCTCCACCTGACTTGGCAAAATGATGTAGCAGCCAATAATGAACTAAATTATGAGGGCCATAGCTTCCAGCCATAGGGAGGTAAGAGTCCTTATACTTCCTAAGATCTCCGCTGGAAAATTTTTCTCAGTTCAGATTACAATTTTAAGAAGGGCATTGATCATGGAGATAGTATTAATTAAAGGAAAACAAGGATGATGAAGAATATTGTATAAATGTCATGGGAGCATCTGCTGAAAGAAGTAATGGTGTTAAGCTTAGAAAACAGAAGATTCTATGGGAGAGGAGAGGCATGACACCTGTCCTCAAATGTCTGAAGGGCTATTTTCTAGAGGAGCAATTGATCTGTGACCCCAAAGAGACCAGAAACAAGGGCAGTGGATGGAAATTACAAAGAAGCAAATTTAGGTTTGGTGTCTAGAAACAACTACCCAAGAGCTGGAGCTATCTGAAAGTAACATGATTTGTTTCGAGAAGTTGTTCCTCTCCCTTCTTTTCAGGTCTTTAACTGGTCTGGAAACCACTTCTCAGGCATGTAATATTGGGGAATCTTTTCATACATAGGTTTTACTACATGGCCAATAGAATGCTTTCCAACTCAAATTTTGAGGTTCTTTAACTCACCCTTGTGAATTAATATTATCATTTTTTTTGTTTGCAAATGAGGAAACTAAAGTTCAGAGAGGTAGGTTAAACTAAGTACTTGTAGTTGGAATGCTAAAAAGTGTTTATGACATGTAGGGAAAGATAAAACTCAGGTCTTTCCTGAATCCATGTCCAACATTCTTTCCACTATACCATGTTGATTGCAATAAAATCAGATTTAACATGAATAATGATGAAGCCCCATTCTTGAATTACATGAAAAATGAACTTCAAAAGTACAAGATGGAGGGAGTGTTTGTTCTGAAGCTTTTTGCTGACTGCATGACCAAGGTGAATGACTGCTGTCTCAAATGCTTCTCACATAGATTATGGGTGAATTTGGTGTTTGAAGTGACAGTTGAAAAATGTCTCACTATGAAGTACTTCTTACAGAATCATGTTTTATCTGTGATCTGTTAGGATGTATGAGAACTGTATGGAGAAGATACAGAGGAAGAAGGTGAAGTAAAACTCTTTCCTCACCAGAACTTCCCTAAGTGTTATATTTACAAAGAACCATTACAAAGAAGATTCTATGAAGTGTTTGTTCGGAGCTGTCAAGCAGAATACATTTTGCAAATATTGTTTCTAGTGATTATTGATTAGAAAAATAAAAAAAATGATTTAACTTGTTTCCAGAGTGACTAAACTTGACCCTTGCCTTAAAAAGAGATAAAGAATACTTTTTTAAGTGGAATTGAAGTGAACTGAATGATTTGGGATCATATTCTTCAGAGAAGTGAAGAGAATAATCTATATTATACTGAAATTTGGTTACCCTGACTGAGCACATTTATTTAACCAAATATGGTAAATAATTTTCTTTGCTTTGTTATTGCTTTCAGTTTTTAGCAAATTATACATGAGTAACTGTGATAGTAATGGCATTTAAAGATCCCCCTGTATTGGCTTGGTTTTCAAATTGATTGTGTTAAAACCCAGAGCTTGTTAATCCCATCTGTGGGATGGACTTGTTGATGTGAAAAGAAAGTCCTGAACTGGGAGGAGCTGGTGACGTAGATTTGGAGAGACAAGAGAGAGGCGGAAGATCTTTTTGGAAGCAGCACCTCGTGGAGAGAGAGAGACTAAGAGAATTGCTGGTGGCCGCTTTGAATTGCCCTGGACTTTTGAGACCTGCCCCCTGAGCTGCCAAGGACTGAGGAGATATGGCTGTTTTGCTGGTACTTTGTCTGTCTGTTTTGATGTTGTTTTGCCAGATTTGTCCACTGGTGAAAGACAGGCCTGTTGAAGAAGTCCTGGAACCTGGCTGTTCGCTAAGAAGCCCTGAGACTGTCCTGCAGACAGAGAGTGAATACTGTCCACTGTCTGCAGGACAGTCTCCAGACCCCTGCAACAACAGCACTGTCCTTCACCAGTGGACAGTATTCACTCTGTCTGCAGGACAGTCTCCAGACCCCTGCAACAACAGCACTGTCCTTCACCAGTGGACAGTATTCACTCTGTCTGCAGGACAGTCTCCAGACCCCTGCAACAACAGCACTGCCCTTCACCAGCGGACAGTATTCACTCTCTGTCTGCAGGACAGTCTCAGCGCTTCTTAACCAAAAGCCAGGTTCCAGGACTTCTTCAACAACAGGACTGTCTTTCACCAGTGGACAAATCTGGCAAAAGAACATCAAAACAGACAGACAAAGTACCAGCAAAACAGCCATGTCTCCTCAGTCCTTGGCAGCTCAGGGGGCAGGTCTCAAAAGTCCAGGGCAATTCAAAGCGGCCACCAGCAATTCTCTTAGTCTCTCTCTCTGCCTCCACGTGGGTGCTGCTTCCAAAAAGGTCTTCTGCCTCTCTCTTGTGTCTCCAAATCTACGTCACCAGCTCCTCCCAATTCAGGACTTTCTTTTCACATCAACAAGTCCATCCCACAGGTGGGATTAACAAGCTCTGGGTTTTAACACAATCAATTTGAAAACCAAGCCAATACAGGGGGAATCTTTAAATGCCATTACTATCACAGTAACTTATGGAGAAATGCCATCTCTCTAGCTATTAAGCTATTAATATTTAATTAGAGTAGAGTCTCATTAACTGAAGTTAATTAATGAGAAATTGGTTGCAAGTTTATTAATTAATACAAAAGAATTCATTCTTAACCTTGAGTTTTATGTAGCTTTGGATAACAGAAATAAAATATATAATAAAATATTAAGTGTCAGGTTGATTTATGACATAAAGGCAAGTATGTATGACATACAAGCACTATTGGTTTTTTCCACCCCTTCTCTTTACAAATGTACCTGGTTTCTTATTCTTCCATATGAGGAAGGACCCAGCACAGCCCAGCACCAGAATGATGACTGTCAGCAGACCCAGGGCCATGACCCATGGCTTTTTCACAGTGGGCTTCTCAGGAACTACAGGGTTGAAAGGCAACAAGTAAACAAGCAGAGTTTCTGAGAGGAGAGGTAATTGGAGAGCAGGCCTGGTGAACACCCTGCTCTGTGGAACATAACTCAGAGAGGGAGAGGTAGTGAAAAGGTTGAAACATTCCATGCCATGGCCCACACAGCTTAGGAAAAATACTCACCAGGATACACAGCTGGAGTCTGCAGCTTACTGTGCTCTACCACACAGGTGTACCCTGTCCCTGGATCACCAGGAGGAAGTTCCAGCGAGATTTGGAGGTAGAAGGTGGAATCAGCATTGGGCAAGGTGCCACTGGAGCTCTCTTGCCCCCACATACCCAGTCGACCACCCTTCTCCCAATGTAGCTTGATGGAGCGAGGATAGAAGCCTGTGGCTGTGCATTTGAAGGTGACTCTACCATCTGGAGCATCATGGCGGGACACAGAAACCTCAGGGGCCACTGAAGAGAGAAGTCAAGAGAGAAGGCATTACCTGCAAAGCTCAGCGACCTTCTGTTGTTCCAGTATCACTTCTATGCCCTCTCCCTCCCTTTCCTTGTTCATCACACTTTCCTCTATCATTCTCTACTTCTTAATGACTTTGTCCAACAATAGCTATTGTTGTCTTTTCCCTATGAGCAATTTCTCACATTTCTCTCTCCCTCACTTCAATGCCCCTTCTCTGACACATTGTAAGAGCTGATCATTGTAGCACTGTAAGTGGAAACGTTCTTGTGCTCATGTATCGTATGTGTTCATTCCTTCTGGGTCGAGGACCTTCCTACATCATCAAAGTTTTATGAATCCACCATCTCTGGCAGGGTAAGACTTAAATGGATGACTGTAAGGATTCCAGTTGGGTTTGACAAACAAGCCTGCTACTATGAAATGTGCCTTTAGAGTATGTGGGGCCCAATGCTGATTTATTAGCATTGGCACCAGATGGACCACTGGAAGCCTGCTTTACCTACCTTCCTGCCAATGTTTACTTCCTTTTTTTACCTCCTGCTTGTACATTGACCTTCAACCATTGTTTCCCCCAAGGAGGGAGGAGAACCCAGACCCCACTATAATTTGATCCTTAGGCATAATTTTTCTTCCTGTGTGTTGTAGATTGGCTCCTTGTTGTCCCCACTACCCATTTTTATATAACCTTGGAGTAAATATGACTGTTTAAAGTGTTTACTTAGCCAACCAGGCAGTTATAAACTATAATCCTTCTGGTGATATGATGAACCACTGCTCTTTACCAAATTCCCTTCTTCTAATCCCTACAATCAATGGAGTCTAGAAAAGCACACTATAAACCCCTTGGCCTTGCTAACTGTCCTAATGAAGGACATACTTATATGTGCTATGTTCTTCTATTAGAATATGGGTTCCTTGACAGTGAGGACTGTTTTGCTCTTCTGTTTGTATGCCCAGAGCTTAGCACAGTGCTTAGCACATAATAAATGCTTGATAAATGCTTTTGTCTTTCCTTCTTTCATTAAATCACTTATTCATTCATTCTTCCCTCAGATTCAAGGGACCTCTAAACTCCTTGAAGGCTAAGTAGTGACTTCTACTTCTTTGTACACTATTCAGTACCTAGGATAGTACTTTTCACATGGTAGACTCTCAATAAATATTTGCTAATAGTGATTATTATTATATTGCTATGTTCCTAAATCAACTATTCTAATAGGTTAAGAACAGAATCTTGAATATTTTAGTACTTGAAAGGATTCATGTTATCATCAGTGTGGGTACTCTCTCACTTGTGGCTGATTACTCTCTTTCCAGAACATAGGAAACATGTCCTTATGAGTTACTGTTACCTAAAAGACTCTTTACCTAGTGACCACACCACTATTGGTGAACATCTCCACATTTAGCTAGACTGGTCCTCTGATGAGAGACAGTCTGTCCTAAGCCCATGCTCAGAGTGTTTTCAGCTTGGTTAGACTGACCAGAACCTGTGCTTTGCTTTCTTAATTTCAGAGAACTCTGGGGAGAAACAAGAAAGACTAGGGACTCACCATTCTTCCTCATGCTTGAGTAGTGCAGGATTTTTCTCATCATGTCAAAACAATATTCCTTTATAACTACTTCTCTCAATTTGATTCCTGAGCTACCTTCTGCTAATGGTTTGAAATGCTCTGCTTCAGGATTCATGGCAGTCCAGTGGTTGCTCTGATCATCATTCTTGATAAAATTTTCACCGTCCATGGCAAAGTGGAGATGGCTGCCAATCTCAATGTCATTATCCAGTTCACAGTCTGCAAAGAGCTGTATTGTGTGATTCTCTGTAGAAAGACTTGTGAGTCAGTATGATGTAATCTAATCAGAAATGGGATTGAAGATAGAAGTGTCTATATGAATCCAGTATCCTATATTTGGTCATTAAATAACCATGAGTAATTCAATTAAACCCTCAAAGTCTATAATGATGATAATAGCTAACATTTGCATGGTACCTTTAAGATTTTCAAAGCACTTTATATGCAGAGTATTTTTACTACTGATTCTTGAGAGAGACTTACTATAAGCCCCTTGAGAGAGACATGCTAATATTATGCTCATTTTACAAATGGGGCCTCAAGGCTTAATGCTGTTAAGTGACTTGCACAATGACTTGGATGTAGCTAATAAGTATCTAAAGAGAGATTAAAACACCAATCTTCATCAATCCAACTCTACAGCTTTATCCAGGATTCCATACTCCATACAGCCTATCAATATATGTAAAATGCATGAAAAGTGTTTTCTGCATTTTAAAGAAGTTATTACTGTTAAACCTAATTTTTCCTGTTGTATAATAGGGGTAACAATACTTGCACTCTATACCTCCTAGGTTTACTCAGAGGAAAGGACTCTTTCTGTGCACCTATAACAGTTAATGGAATATTGTGGAGCTGGTAAATAGAGTCAAATATGGAAATTATTGCTTTTTGGTCAATTTCAGAGGTGACCTGTATATTGAGTTGTTATTCTGCAAACCAAAGGTGGACCACCTATTCTTTCCTTATGCAGAAACACTCCCAAGTGACTCTAGAGGACACTGAGTTACAATCATATAGGACTTGGTATTAGTTTGAATCTGGGTTATTTTCTATAATGTTAATGTCTAGTTACCACATTTTAATGTATAATTTCTGGATATATACATATATATATATATATATACACATATATTTGTAGATAAACCTTAAAAATACTTTGTTGTCTGAGTTTTTAGCATCAGGGAATAGAAAAGAGAAATGGGCCCTAGAACTCAGCAACAGGACATAGTGGTTGTGGCATAAAGAAGGCAAAAATGAAAAGAAACTAGACAGTTTTGGGGGTCATGGCCAATTCTGAGACTTTGTGAGTCTGAAAGTTGTCTGCCCTGGGAAGTTTTCCTGATGTGCATCATCAGGGAAAACCCAAGATCGGAATTCTTCACAGATTCACATAATCTCCAAATTGGAAGGGATACCACAGGTACTTTAGTCAGCCCTCAAGTCATGAGGAATCCCCTCTAGCACAGTCCAACAAGGTCATTTAGATTCTGCTGGACAGCTCCAGCTGTTAGGAAATTTTCCCAAATCCTTCATTCTCTAACTTTGACCAACTGTTCCTGGTTCTGCCCTCCATGACCAATGAGAACATATCTAAGGCACCTAGTTTTCTTCTTCTATGGTACCAGGTATTGTCTTTGGTCACAGGTTTATTATCAATTCAATATTTTGTTTGTTGTCCTTGAGTTGTTTCAGGCATGTCAGACCCTCTATGACCCCATTTATGCTTTTCTTGACAAAGATACTATGGTGGTTTGCTATTTCCTTCTCTAGTTTATCTTACAGATGAGGAACTGAGGAAACAGAGTTAAATGACATGCCCATGGTCACACAGCTAGTAGGTGTCTGAGATCACATTTGAACTCATATCCTCCTGACCCCAGAGCCAGTATTCTCTCTCTCTCTTGCATCACCTAGCTGCATTCCCCCCATTGAATAATGTTTTTCAGTTATTTTCAGGCATGTCCCACTCTTCATGACAATAATTGGCAAATATACTTATTTCCTTCTCCAGCTCATTTTACAGATGAGGAAACTGAGGCAAACAGGGTTAAATGACTTGCTCAGTGTCACACAGTAGGTGTCTGAGGCTGGATTTGAACTCAGGAAGATGAGTCTTCCTGACTCTAAGACTAGCACTCTATTTTACCTTCCCTTGTTAAATGCTAACCAAGGCAGGGTACATGATACTGAAGATATAAAGCAAAAAAGGCTTCCTGAGATCGGTGAGCTTACATTTTGGAGGACAGTGTTGGTAAACATTTTGTCAGCATAGAAGTGAGAGCAAGAAAATGTAAGAGGAGAAAGAGCATTAAGAACTAGGAGGGTCTGGAGAGATATGATGGAATAGTGCTATTGCATGTGAACTTTGAAGAGGTCAAAGGATTCTAGGAGATGGAATTAAAGAAGGAGAACATTCCAGGTATGAGCAACACTGTGCAAAGGCACTCGGAGAGGAGAGAGAAAAGCGAGTTTGAAGAACAGCTTGTAGGACAGATTAAATCATCTGGGACATAGTGTATGGGAGGGAGAAGTAGGAAATATCTGGAAAGGCAGGATGAAGCCAGACTGTGAAGGGCTTTAAAGATCAAGTGAGCAGTTTGTATTTCATCCTAGAGCTAAGGAAAAACTGCATCAGACTTGTGCTTTCTGAAGATGATTTTGGCTCCTGCATGAAGGACTGGTTGAATAGAGGAGAGATGAGAAACAGAGAAGCAACTTAAAAACCTGTTATCATAATTGAGGGGAGAACTGACGGGGCCCTGGCCCAGTTTGAAAGCAATTGAGTGCAGAGTGTGGGATGGACGGGAGTGATGTCGCTAAGGTAGAGGCCACTAGGTGGTGCAATGGAGAGAGCATTGGCCTGGACTCAGGAAGAAGCAAATTCAAATTAGCCTCAGACATTCACTAGCTGTGTGACCCTGGGCAAGTCATTTAAATTTTGTCTGTTTCAGTTTTCTCATTTGTAAATGGGGATAACATTCATATGTCCCCCCCCCCCCCGTGGTTTCTGTGAAGATAAAATGAGATATTTTCAAAATGATTAACTAAACATATAAATGTTTTAATGGATATTATTACAAGTTGGCTACTAATTAATATGGGAGGACATGAGAAAAGGAATGACTGCAAGAATGTGAATGAGTCCAAGATTGCAAACCTTTTAGGCTGGCTGCATGGCAAGATTCTCTGTAGCAATAGGAAGGTTTGGGGGAGGGGGAAGTTTAGAAGGGAAGATAATAAGCTCTGTTTTGCTCATAGATTATAGAATCATATAATGAGAGGTGGTTGGGACCTTGCAAGTTATTTAATCCTATCTCTTCATTTTACTCTTCAGAAAATTGACACCCAAAGAATCTCAATTACTTTCCCAGTAAATGGCAAATTCAATAAATTGTTGATCTGGTATTTGAACCTAGACTATTTGACTTCAAATCCAATTCTCTTTCTCCAGCAGCACACCTTTTACCTTTTAGATTTTGAGTTCCAGTTGCCCATGTTAATTAAAGTATTAATTGAATAAGATCGCAGTTCATATTGATCAAATTTTCAGATGATACATAATGGGTGACAGAATCGGGATCCACAAGGATCCTAAAAGGCTGAAGTACTGGGTTGTATCCATATAGAACTTTGAAGGTGGGTAAAAAGAGGAATAAATAAAACATATATGATGGGAGAGATAGAGTTAGAGAGTAGTTATTTTTTAAAGAATGTCATGGCTTTAATTATCTTCAAGCTTAACATGAGTCACTGGAATGATACAACAGTCAAAAAATGTTTATGTGATATTGAGGTGTAATATAAAGGACATCAAATTCAGGAATAAGGAAGTGATAACTCCAGTGCACAGTCAACAAGGTAGCATAGTAGATAGTGAACTGGGCCTGAAGTTAAGAAGATACATCTTCATAAGTTCAAATCTGACCTCAGACACTTCCTAGATGTGTGACTCTGGGCAAATCATTTAACCCTGTTTGCCCCAGTTTCCTTATCTGTGGAATCAATTGGAGAAGGAAATAGTTAACTAATGAATATCTTTGCCAAGAATACTGGAATGAATCTCAAAGAGTTGGACATGTATGAAATGACTGAACAACAAGAAATAACATTATGTTCTGCCCTAATTAGACTGCATTAGAAGTATTGTGTTCATTTCAGGGCACCATTGTAGAAGAAGGTTATTGATATTCTGATGAGAGTTCATAAAAGGGTGACCGGGAGTGTGAAGGAAATGGGTGTGTTATGGTTGGATAAAAAAAAAAAAAGACTTGGTGGTGAAATCAGGGGTATTATAGCTTTCTGAGAATATGAAGTGCTGTCACATGGAGAAGTTATTAGGTTCCTTTGGGCTGACCCCACAGATCATAATAAAGATTAATTGGTAAAAGTAGCAAAGAAGGAAATCTAAGCTATTTCTAACAATTACTTCTGAAAAAAATTGAATGTGCTGCTTCAGGAGATGTATTCATTCTTCTGGCATATCTTCAGAGGTTGGACAAGCACTTGTTGGGTATGGAATAATGGGGATATCTTTCATGAATGGGTTGAACTATATGGCCACAGAGGTCCCTTCTAACACTGATAGTATAGATTTAATTCATCTCACTTACTATCACTCTTGGTGTCGTTCTGTTTAAGGAATTTGAAGAACCAACTGAATGTCATCTGAGCACTTAAAATAGCTTGCTTCTTATGGGCAATGTAGTCTTTCCCTAGTGCCTTGGTGATCCATGCTTCATTGAATACAAGTTGGTTGCTCTGTTTATCATAAGCACACACATGTACATCATCAATGACATGAAGTAAGGTGAAACTGAAGAGAGAATGTCTTGAACCCACTGCAGTAAATTGATCCTCGTGCCTATGGTGGCCTGCATGACAAGAAAGGGGAAAAATGAGAAGTTTTCAGTATGTGGGTCCCCAAACCCTACCATGACCTCCCACCCATTTCCCTACCACGCTCTGTAACAGTAGGATAACTGTTACAATTACCCCTGGGAAGAGTCAAGATGGCAAAGTGTACCTAGCATGACTTGATATATAGCATTGGACTAGTACATAGCAAAACTAGGTAACCTTTTAATAGGTTGGTTCAGAAGTTGTTCTTGGACATAATGAGTACTTTTCTAACCCTGGTCTTCTGTACTTTCAAGGAGTAGATTGGGCTGCATATAGATCAGAGGTGTTAGTGTAGACAAAATGGTAACCCTGTGTATACATGGGAATGTTAAAGGACCAGGCATAGTTAATGCACTGGTGGCACACTGAAGCATTTTCACCCATTTTGGCATTATAGGCGGTCATTGAATTAAAGATGAGAAGCAATGCTCATATACAAGAGACTGGCCCATTATCATTCTGCAGCTATGGACTGAGGCAGTCTGGGAGACACATGGAATGAGTCAGGGAGAACTATCGGTGCATTCAGTTAACATACCTTGCAGTGTTTTGGGTTCTTCAGGGCCTTTTCCCACATGGGTCGGGTCTTGAACCTGGTTAATTTTGTTTTC
Source organism: Petaurus breviceps papuanus (assembly GCF_028583685.1). Classification (NCBI taxonomy): domain Eukaryota; kingdom Metazoa; phylum Chordata; class Mammalia; order Diprotodontia; family Petauridae; genus Petaurus; species Petaurus breviceps. The sequence goes on along the minus strand of NW_027185697.1, from coordinate 9,737,008 downwards.
CTCTGAAAAGGAAACAAAGGAACACCTTATCAGTGATTCCCCCATATGTTTCATGAGGTTGTAACTCTTTCTCTAAATATCTAGAGGTCCAAGGAGACATACTGTCATGATTCTTTTTTCATGCTCAGAAAAGTAATGTCTGGCATGTAGTAAACAATAAATGCTTTTTGACTTATTGACTTATGGGTCCAACCATGAGGGCAATAAATTATGAGGGATCTGGATTTGGAGAGCTCAGCCTAGAGTTTTGGCTGAGTTTTTCACTATCTATATGGTTCTGGGCAAGTTATTCAATTCTCTGGACTTCACTTTCTTAAGTCTAAAATAAGTCAGTCTGTTATAAAAGTGCCAAACTAGTTCCAAGAGGTCATACCTGTGAAACTCCAGAGATTAGCCTGAAACAGATTAAAATGGAATTGAAAAAAAATGGAATTTAATACCATAAATAAAAACAAAATGCAGTTTACATAATGTTAATTTGTGGTTTTCTAAGTCAATATATGGCACTCAGTGATTCAATGCTCTTTGAGTTTGACACACTTGGATCACAAATACTCTTCCTACACTAAGTCCTACAGCCCCATGACTCAATAATTGTTGGGACCCCTTTTAGCTCAGAGCCCTGTAGGGCATGTGCAAAAGCCACTTTTACTGATTCTTTGCAATCTCTGAGGATGAGAAACCCCTGGTTTCTTTCAGTCATATATTACTCAGCTCTGAAAGGATTGTTCAGTAAAAACACTAAGAAATCATTGAATGACCCACCTGATGATTTTCTCACTCATAGTTTGTAATGCTATTATATATCTTATTTTTATCATAAAAAAGTCAATTGTTGCTGAAAAAGAGAGGCTAGAACCCAGATAGAAAGATACTATGCTATCTTAAATTTTATGGAAGATAATGCGAGTAACATCAGGTACTATCTGTCAAGTAACTAGATTTCAAGAAGGTTCATTTGAATGAGCTGAAAAAGGAGAAATGTAGAATTCTGTGGACTCAGATTCTACAGGGGAAAGTGATTTAAGAGAGATGAGGTGCCATGATGGGGGAATGGTTAAACATGTTGTAATAAACATGTAATAAAATGTAATATTACTGTACTGTTAGGAAATTATGGATATAATGAATTCAGAGAAGTTTGGTAAGACATATGAATTGATACAGAGAGAAATAAGGAGGACTATAAAGGTATTGTAGACAATAACTACAATGTAAGGAGAAAAAATTAAAGATGAAACTGAACATTATAAACAATAATAGACAAGCATGATTTGGAAGAGAACTGAAAAAATGCTTTCCTAACTTCTTTGCAGAGGGGGGAACTAGGAATTTTTGATATTGTATATACCATCAGACATGACAGATGTGTCATTTGGTCTTGATAAACTTATTTTCTTCTCTTTATTTTTAAATATAATCATTGTAATTGATAATGCATTGGGGTGCATATTCAGAAAATGAAAAGAAATAGTGCAGGATCATGGCAGGAGTGCTGAAAGGGACTTTAGAGAGAATTTAGCCTAATCCTCTGATTTTAGAAATGATGAAATAGAGGCTGAGAGAGGTTGAGTGACCAAGATCACATGATCACTTGAACATTAGAGGGGAGATTTTAACCTATGTCTTCAGACTTCAGAGCAATGTTATTTGAATTATAGTGTCCTTTCAAGACCAAAACTTTCACAAAATAAATACAAATGCTTTCAATAAATAGTCAAAGGGAGAAGTGGGGGGAGTATCTCAAGAGTCACAAGAAACATCTTTCAACCTAGACTAAAATAATACAAAATTCAGAATTGAGGGGAAGTAATGGGATGAATACAAAATAATGACATAATCTGGTAAGAATATCATAAATTTCAAAACCCAGAAATAATTTAATTCAGTGAGGATATAAGCCCTATTAAATATATTATACGTGACTTATTAGGCAGTTAGATGGCTCAGTGGCTAGAGCATTGGGCCTGAAGTCACCAAGACTCGTCTTCTTGAGCTCAAATCTGATCTCAGATACTTAATAACTGTGTGACCCTGGGCAAGTCATTTATCTTTGTTTGTCTTAGTTTGCTCATTTTTAAAATAAGCTGGAGAAGCAAATGGCAAACCATTCTAATCTCTCTGCCAAGGAAACTCCAAATTGGTTCATGATGAGTTGGACATGACTGAAATAACTGAACAACAACTTGTCACTCAACCTCTGTTTGTCTCAGTTTTAACACCTGAAAAATGGCCCATAATAATAGTATTTACCTCCCATGATTGTTGTGAGGTTCAAGAAGACAATGTTTGTAAAGTTTTTAGCACAATGCCTAACACAGAGTAGGTGCTATGTAAGTGCTAGTTGTAAAGACAATGATCTGAATACAAGAGCAGGGCTCTTTCATTTTTCTCTTCAACAGTTATGGCATTGAATACAGTGATTTGTACATATAGACCTTTTTACAAATGTTTATTATTGGATTTGATTGAAATTTTGAATTAAATTTCAATTCAAAGGGATGAGGCTTCCTGGGAATGATATGGAAATTGAAAGGGATTTTGCCACTTTATTGAGAACAGAAGGAAGATCAAAGAGCATGTAAGGCTCATTCTTCACATAGCTGGGATGACAGTAATGAAAGATGGGTTGAAGGACCTCAGCTCTCACTTTGTGTCTGTCTTCTCCATAGAGAATCATCTTTAGAAATGAAAGGATAGAACAAATGGGATAAATATATTACTGAAACCCAAGATAACTGAGATGATAAGAGTGTCTTTAGCTGTTCTCAATGTTCTCAATCTCAAAGTCATTGGATTTGAACAAACCACACCCCTGGATTAACCAAGAGATTTCAGGTGGCCTTGTTGATTTGCTACCTGTAGGCTCTGCAGGATCATGGAAAATGGGAAAGGCAATGCAGAGGTGGGGATGTATAAATGTCCTGATTTTCTAAAGGGACAGGAAAGTGGTTTCTTATACTTATTATAAAATGAACTCGAATCCATTTAATAGGAAATGTCTAGTATACATGATTCAAGGGATGGCTTGTTAACAGTTCAAAATGGAAGTAATGAACCTGACAAGTCAATGAGTATATATCAAATACAGGTCATGGCAGACTACTTTAATTTCATTTTTTGCCAGGGCTCACAAGATGGTGGATTAAGAACATACAGTATCATATGGTTGGACTTCAGCAGGATACTTGACAATGTTTTTTCATAGTATGGTTGTGGATAAGATGGAGAGGTGTCTATTATTGAATCAGACATGGTTAAATGACTAGACAAAAAGTGTGTCTTAAATCACTCAGTGGGAATCAGGAGTCAGCATCTGGGTACACTGTCCCAAGATTTTGTCCATAGCATTACTTTGTCTTACATTTTTATGAATGTTTTGTACAAAATTGCAGATGGTGATCTTATAAAATTTCAAGTTAATAAGATCCTGAATGAGATTTGGTATCCAATATGGTATAAATAGTCTATGACAGGAAGTAAAAATTAATGAGAAGAAATATAATGGAGGAAAATGCACACCTGTGAATTGGGGGTTTGTGGGTGCCATATATTGGGAGAATTGAAATTACAGCAGTGTTCTTCTGGTCTATAGTACTATTACTGAATTAAATTGGAGTATTACTTTTTCCAGGTTCTTTAGTTGGCCTCTATTCCCTAGGGGCCCACACAGCAGTAGAATTAGGTAAGAAAGAGAAAGCCTCCAGATTCGTTTTTTGCTGCCCAAGCTTTGAAAGGTCTCAGCCACATTCCAGAGCTATTTAATAGATCAGTCAATTGCCTGCTATTTCTCTTTATCTGGAATCAGAATGTTTGAGGATGGGCTGAGCCTAATAGCCATCAAAGAGGAGTCCAGTCACAGTAATAATGATGGACCCCAGAGCCAAGTTTAGCAGACACAGAAAATCCAAAATTGTTTCTATTTCCTATGAATCCCTCTCTGTCTCCTACACACTTCCCATTATCAAGGATCTAATTTCAGAAACCATTGTGAATGTACTTCATTCCTCACTAATTCTAAAGTACACAGTCTTGACCTCAGAAGAGAGTACCACTTGCTTCTCCCTGACTCAAGAGAAACACTTCCCTTCTTGGTCTGCCTTAATTAATTATTTGAGACACGTTTGGGTCAAAAGTGATATCAAAAAAGTGATAATAAAATGAGGAAGGGAATCAGTACTTATAGAGCACCTTCTATGTATCAGGGACTGTATGAAGCATTTTTTTGCAAATATTATCTCATTTGATCCTCACAAAAACTATGAGGTAGATCTATTATTATCTCCATTTGACAGTTAAGGAAATTGAGGCAAACCAAGGTTAAAGGACTTGCCTAGGGTCATGCAACTAAAAACTGCCTGAGGCCACATTTGAACTCAGCTGTCCTTGACTCTAGGTCCAATCATCTATAAACTGCATCACCAGTTGCTTCTGCACAAACAGTACAAAATAAAAAATAATAATAATAGGTAGAGAGCCTCAGGTTCCAGCCAGCAAATCTTGGAATTTCTGCCCTCTAGACTGTCCCTAAAGCTTGTCAATGTGAGTTTAATTTTTTGTCACCTTAATTTTTTCTCTTTCATTGTCTTTAAAGCTGATCCCAAATCTAGATTTGTTACTTCCTCTCTGTACATTCCAGGAAACTCACGTTTTTTTCTGAAAGATTTTCCTAATTAACTTCACTTGGTTTAGCTCATTTGAGAATCATCTCAAACTCTGTTTAGAGGGTTAGGATTTTGTTTTTGTCTGCTTGTATGTTTGTATTTTCTCTTTGTATCTTATGTTTCATCCTCTGACCAGCACTGGAAACAGGGGCTCTCTCTCCTTCCTTAGACCCCAATCTCATTTTCTCAGTCCTCCTTCCCTCATTCCCTTGGACTTACCTGCCTGTAGTTCACACAAAGGAAACATGCAAAGCATGAGCAGCCAATATGTGAATGATTTTCTCCTTCTTCTTTTATTCTCCATTTCCATTTTTAGACAGTTTCTTTGTCTCTGATGGAGTTAAGGGAAACAGTGCTCAGGTATGAAATGAGGCCCCTATACTTATATATGTATAAAGTATTTCCCTATTCCACATCCATGCTCAGATAGGTATTGGTGATGCTGCCCTCCTGTCAATGCAAACCAACGCATTTGTCACCAGGCAGAGCCTATCTCAGTCTGGTGGGTAGAAGAGTGAATAGAAAATAGAACCTGTGGTTAAGGCAGGAAACCTTAGAGCCTAATACCCATCAGGCATTGTTCCCCAGAATGGGGACTGGCACAGTGCCATCCACATTGGTAAATGTCAATTAAATTCAAATGAAGAAGGTAAAATGCATTTTGGGGCATTCCACAGTCCAGAGAGGAAAACATACTCCCAATCCTTAGGAAACCCTTGGTTTAATGAATGAATGAAAGTAATTTATTAAGGGCTTATTATGTGCAAAGGACTATTCTATTCATTGTGGATACACAGACAAAATGATAACATTCTATTGAAGAAGACAACACACAGGAGCTGTCATCTGGAAGTCAGATGGAAAGACCCCAAGTACGCAATGGTTAAGCAAATGGTAATGCCTCTTCTTCAGTATCACTTCCATTGATTAAATCATAACTAAATCTGACATCAAAACACCAGACAGTGCCAACCACTTTGGTGATTAGACCTTTATTTTCTGGGTGTTCTGTGTCTATGACTGTTGAGGAGTAGGTGAGAGGGTAGAATTTTCAGAGGTGGTTAACAAGTCACCTTTCTACACTAGGAGATGGTTGTGGGGACCAGCCTATTAGCAGAATTGGCGGTCTCAGAAGCATAGTTTTTTCTCAAGGTTCTTGCCCTTTCCTGGCCATCAGTGAAGGAACTGCTATTCCTCCCCTCAAGAGGACCCTAAGTTTCAAAGCATAGATACTTTTAGATTATAACCATGTCCAACCACTTGTGCCAACAACAGGTGGTGGCTCATTGATACAAGCCTTCTAAGTATTGATCTACATAAGCCCGGCCCTGAGTCATCAGGGAGGAAAGTGGCAAATTAGTTGTGTTTATGAAACCAGAGTCCCCTGGCTATATTTGATTCAGTTCAGTCCAATTCAAAAACTTTAAGCATCTGCTCTATACAGGGCACAGTAGGCACATAGATGGAGGCACAATAATACCTGGAGGAATCTCTCTTGTCAGTGGTCACTATCTCTACAATATTGGGCCTTTCACTAATTGGGTTATTTTCTGGGGCTTGGAATTGAATCTCACAGGAAATATCTGTATCCTGACATCTAACTGTCTGAGGACCAGCCCTTCTTTAGAGCTGTCTTATGTCCAATCCCAGTGTGTGAACCTGTGTGAATGCTTTGGCCTTCAGTCGCTGGTCCTAGAGAGGCTTATCTCATCTTTGTCCCTGGTTTTGGCTGCCACCTCCATGCCAGTGACCACCCTAACCATGTATACACCTCAACATCCTTCAGCTCAGTTCCTCTGTTTCTGTCTATGGATGTCTCTGCCTATAAACCTAGATGTTCTGCTCATCTCAATCAAACAACCAGTAAATACATATTAGACATTACCCTGGACAAAGCACTGTGCTAAGCAACAAAGAAACAAAGAAATTCAAAATAGTTCCTGGCCTTAAGGAGGTTACCTTCTAATGGGGGAATAACATGTGTAGATAAATACAGAGTCAATGGAAGGCTGTTGTTGTTGTTTGTCTTTTGTTCTCAAAGAGGACCATGACATCACCAATTGCATTTAAGCGAGGTACAGCTTCACCAAGTCCTCATTAATGTGGATGGTGCTAGTAGCTGGGAGACCAGGAAAAACCTCCTGGAAGATTTTTTAAGGCACCCAGGGATTCTAAGAGCCAGAAGTTTGGAGGGATGGAAGATGGAATGGCATGTGTGAATAACAACAAAGCCATTACAGCCGGATCATAGGATGTCTGGAATGTGTAGAATGTAAGAAGTGAGGAAGGGCATGTTGGGGAACAGATTATGATCAATTTTTAATGATGAAGTATTTATATTTTTCCCAGGAGTAATAGAAACCATTGGAGTTTATTGAGCAGAAAGTTGACATGGTCAGACCTTGAGGCAAACACTTGGGCAGCAGGATATAGTAGGGATCAGAATAGGGAGAGACTTTAGTCAGTGAAATCAAAGAGGAGGCTGTTGAAATAATTCAGGAGAGGGGTGATAAGAGTCTGAACTAGAGTGGGGGCTATAAAATGGAGAGGTGGATTGGATCAAAAGATGTTTCAGAGAAAGAAACTACAAGACTTAACAAATGATCAGATACATTTGTTTTGTGTAAGAGGGGAATCAGTGATGGCCCTGGTTAATTAAGATTCTGGGTGACAGGAAGGATAACAGTGCTCTCAACAGTAATAGTGAAATTCAGAAAGGGGGATAGGTTTGGAGAAAGGGTGATGCGTTCTCTTTTGGATATGTTGAGATGACAACAGGATGTCCAATAGGAAATTGAAGAAGAGGAACTAACTGTGTCACAGGGGGAAAAGGGATGGGAAAATATATTTGAGCATCATTTACATAGAGATGCTAACTGAACACATGGGACTTAGTGATAAAAAGGGGCTAAAACAGAGGCCTGAAAGACATCTGCAGTTATTATGTGTGAACAAAATTCAGCAAAACTAAGAAGGAGCAGCAGTAAAAATGGTAGGAAGGGAACTGGAAGAGAGTAGGGTCACAGACATCCAAAGAAAAGAGAGTCTGAAGGAGAAGAGGCTGATCCACAGTGTCAGAATCAGCAGAGAGCTCAAGAATATATATGAGTCATCAGAAGAGAACAGAAAGATGAGTGAATTTAAGGTCAGAGGAGTTTTGTTTGGATGCCTGGGGATTTGGATGTTTCCCTGGATGTTTGCTCCCTCTGTGACCACAGACAAGCCATTTAACATCTCTGGACCTCAGTTCCATTGTTTGTCAAATGGGGGGATTGGACTAGATGGCCACTGAGACCCCTTCCAGCTCTAGACCTCTGATCCTTTTCTTGTTGTTGAGTCGTTTCAGTCATAACCAACTCTCCATGACCCCATTGGGGGTTTTCTTTGCAAATACACTGGAGCAGTTTGCCATTTCATTCTCCAGCTAAATTTATAGATGAGGAATTTAAGGAAATAGGATTAAGTGACTAGACAGCTACTAAGAGTCTGATGCCAGATTGAACCCAGGAAGATGAGTCTTTCTAACACTATTTCCATTACATCACTAGTTGCCCCTCTCTGATCCTGTAGTCCTATGAATTCATTATCTTTATAAGAAAACCCATTACTTCTCCTAACTTCTCTAGTCATATTGCTGGAGCCACCAGCCTCCCAGGGTCATAAATCAGGAATAGGCTTGGAATTCCTCCTCTCTACCACCTCAATTATCCAATCAGTCACCAAGGTCTGTGGATTCAGCCTCCATGAAATTCTTCATGTCTGATGACTCTTCCTTCTAATTTCCAAACACCCTTCTTCAACTACTTATCTCATCTCACTTATCCTGTTGTAATAGCTTCCTAATAGCCTTCCCTACTTTTGTCACCTCTGCCATCTTTCCATATGCCTTGGCATGTAATCTTCCTCACATCCCACCCTATGCAAGTCATTACTTTCCAAAATTTGTGGGGAGCTACCCATTAAAAAATTCCCAACTTGACAGATGGCTAGGTGGCACAGTGAAAAGGGCACAGCCCTGGAATCAGGAGGTCTTGAGTTCAAATCCAGCCTCAGACATTTAACTCTTACTAGCCATATGACCTTGGGCAAGTAACTTAACCCTAATTGCCTTGCCTTCCCCCTTCTAGAAAGCAAAAATATCCCAACTTGAGCATTAAATGATTTCTTGCAGTGTACCTTCAACATTCATTTCTGGTCTTTGTACTTTCTGAGTTTTTTATATACATTATAGAAATAACTAGAGTTTTCTTCATATTATGTTCTAGTCTTGCCTTTTTTCTGTATCTTTGCTGATGTTGCCCTCATTTTATGGAATGGGCTCCTTTCTTCCTCTTATTTCCATCTGTTGAACATCTTCCTTTCTTTACTGGTTGAAAGGTTGAACACATATGCCATCTGTGCTGCCATCCCCTAGTACTGTCTGAGTAAAAGCAATCTCTTCCTCATCAAATTTCTCATAGCACTTTCCCCAGACATTTTGCACTTTCTCTCTTTCCTTCAAAGTATAGTTATTTTGGGGCTCACCTTCCCCCTCCCTCAGTAGGAATCAAGTGATTAGCAAGTGACTCTGAGACAACCTTAGGGTCTTCTATAAATTCCCTTAATCAATTCCTCTTTCTCCTTGGAGTTCCTCTTTGTATCCCTTACTGACAGCCTGAGGTCTAGTTCTCCTCCCACAGCCACCTTCTTGACATATGGTTTTTCTTACTTCCCCAGTAGTGGCCAACAATTGGTTCCTCACCAAAAACCTCTGTGATGGAATTCCCAATTCCTGGGCTGCCCTTTCAGTGTGAGAGGGGAGCAGAGCTCCAGATACCACAGAAACCAAGAGGTTAGGATTGGAAGGGAAGGCTGCATGCTTAAATAGTAGATTGTGAGGTAAAGAATGGTAGGAGGAGCATTAAGGAATGAAATCATTTCTTAGTGGATCAGGGGATGACCAGGAATATAAAGGCTTTTCCTGTGAACTCTCTCCCTCTCAACCACGTTCCCTTCCACTCCTCCAGGACCCATCATGCATGAACACATCACCCTCCCCAACATCAACATAAGTTTGTGATTTGATGTAATGTAATTTCTGTCTGGAGATGTCCAGGCACATTTAGCAACACCTATACAAAGTTTCTAACCCGCACCCCCAGTATGTGAACAATCATTCCTGAAGCCTGTGACTGTGAGGCCAACCATTTATTTTCTGATCTCAATATTGTATTGATAGATCTGTGCTAATGACTTTAGAAGATATGAGAAAAAAAAGTGTGATGGCCAGTTCCTGACTTTGAATGCAATCTTATCAATCAATGAGCATTTATTAAATTCTTACTATAAATCAGGTACTTTGCTAATGGAGGAGAAACAAAAAAAGCAAAAGTAGTACCTGCTCTCAAAGAGCTTACACTGTAAAGAGGGAGGCAATATACAGAGGTACATGGAAAAAATAGCTAGCCCACATATAGCGCCTTATGGTTTACAAAGTGATTTACTAATACTCCACTAGATCTTCACAACTAACCTGTGACATAGGTGCTGTTATTATACTCATTTTTTCAGATGAGGAAACTGGGGAAAAAAAGGTTAAGTGACTTGGCCAGGGTCACAGAGCTGATGAAGTGAGAGGTTAACTCAGGTCTTCCATATCCACTGTCCTACCTACTTGCCAGCAAAGTAAAAATGTGATAAGCTTAAGGGGGAAAATGCTCATATTAAGTTTGTTTTTGCTGTTGTGACTTTGAAAAAAATATGTTATCGTAGTTTCCGAGTATATTGTATTCCTGGATTTGCATGCTTCCTTTGACATCAGTTCATATAAGTCTATCATATTTGAGAAGAATAAATAAGTTGACTTTCAAAGAAGGCAAAGATGAGCTCTTCAAACTATATATAAATGACACCTTCAATTCTTGGTAAAATTCTACAAAGTACAGGGGTTCTCAAAAGTCTTAGTGCTATTAAGGCTTAAAACTGTGCCAAGACTTTTGTGACACCTTGTATGGTTATTTCATAAGATGTGGAAACATCCACCTCACACAGTGGATCCCTCAATAAAGCTACCTAATGTTAAAGGCATTCTCTGGATGCATTTCTACTCAAAGTGATGGTTTGTGAACCCCCACAAATGCGTTTACATTTACTAATCAGTCAGAAGACACATGTAATTCAAAACAAAGCATTTAATGAAAGTACATAGTAAGAAAAGTAGCAAGAAAACATGTTTCCCATAAAGTTGGGGCATATCTTGATACAGACATATACATAAAAACAATCAACAATGGAGAGAACACACATAGAAAGCATGTATAAGGACAAACAGAGAACATGAATGTAAAAGCACAAACATAAAGAACATGAGTGTTCAAGAACATTCACAAAGAGATGAATAGCACCTGTAATACTAACTATATGGTCATCCACATCTCCTAGTGAAATCATCATGTTGCTTCCCCAGGCTTGGTCCCTTATAGTCCTAAATGTCAAGCACTGTCTGCTGTTCTTGTCACTCTTGCCAATGGTCCTTGCCAGCCTTGTGTGGCTGCTGTTCCTGCCCCACTGATCTCCTCATCATCGCCAGTTGCTGCCCATTGAAGCTCTACCAGACATGAGGTGGTGATGCCCCTCTCTGCCTCCAGCTTCTGGCTTTAGATGGAGGCCTCAGGGGGGCTGCTACCTCTTCCTCATAAGAGGATAAATACATTCTGCCATTTCACTTTCAAATGCTTTAAGTATTTATTTAGCACCAGAAGTATTTTTCACAAAAGTTATATTAAAGAGGCAAAAACCAGTCTACCAGTCAATTGACAAGTATTTGTTAAGCACTTACTATGGTGTGTTCCAGGAACACTAAATTCTGGGGATACCAAGAAAAAGTGAAGATAGGCTCTGCCCTCAAGAAATAGCAGTTCATTAGATCACTGATAAAGGTCCACCTTATTGTTGGAGAAGTTAACATTGAGAGACATCTAGAAGCAATCACAATTTTAAATCAAGTACTCCAAGAGGGCAGGCACTGCATCTCCTGCATCATACCAAGGGCTTTCTAAATTTAGTGGTGGCTGGCCAATGAGGGTCCAGTCTTTAGAGGCAGCACATTGTACTCTGCATGGTGCCATGTGGAGGATTGCTGAGTTGTCTTCAGGGCATGCATAATGGAGGAACCTTTCCTGGATTCAGAGCAATCCTAAGCATTCTATTACTTTCCTGTTGACTTACTTCATGGGGATGAGGTCTTTTAACTGGCTACTGAGCTGTTTAGAGTAGAATATAAAAGGTTAGACTAGATGAACTCTATTTTCCTGGTACTGAGTAAGGTAAGAACTACTATGAGCTGTTAGATGGGGAACACAACGGATGGGAGCTAGTCCACAATGGTAAATGAGAACACCTCTCCTCCCCAAATCTTCAGAGTTATCCCTCCAACCCTGATGGGAACAGTCCCCATCTACCTTATGAGGTTCCAGCCTGCCAGTGCAGTGAGGGTTCAAGAGTTAAACATGGACATTAGGACTATATTTTCTTTATTAGATTGAGACTTCCTCAAAAGCATATTTTCTCTTCCTAATCAACCCTGGAATTTCTTAGGTAAATTTATTTTTACTAACATTTTGAAATGCCATTAATGTTCCTGGAACTATATTGGTTCCTGCTCTGGGCCTCTCTGAGGGCTTTCTGTTCTTCCTACAGGCTCCCTTTCCATTCCCATGCCTGCCACAAAGAAGTCAATTCTCTTTGGTGACAGAATGTCCCTTCCTGGCAATGATAGGAGGGTAGAATCCTCGTTGAGTCATCACCTACTAAGGTTAGGATAGTTGATCAGTGCCCCTTGAGGATAAAGGAGACACATATCCCATATAGACAATATTTTGACTTCAAGGTTTGAGGATAAGCACTTCCCCAACTAGAGTATTGATAAGTAGACCAGAAAATTACCTATAGGATAGAAATGGAGAGTCATGGAAAGAAAGGATCTCATTCATTCATATTCTGGATATCATCATGCTTAGTGTGATTTCCTCAACTAGAACCATGCAAGTAAGTCAAGGAGACCAGAGTAGGAAGGATGATAGAATTCCAAAATAATGACACTCTAGATCTAATGAGAGAGAAATAACACTTCTACCCAGATATCCTAAGGCAAGACAGAGTAGAATATATATACACACATACATACATATATCTATATGTATGTATATATATATATATGTATACATATATATATATGCATAACTTCAGACAAATGAGGACATAACCCCATACATTGGTAAAGGGTTTTGAAAGATTCTGAAGTGAGCTCAACCATGTTGAAACAGGTAGAAAAATCTTTCAGAATAAAGCAAGATGCTGTTGTCCTGGAAGGGGTAAGGAGAGATTTCAAAGTGAGTGGAGTGGAAAAAAAGTGGAACAGATGGATGACCAGTGGGGCAGGCTCTAGAGGGTAGAATTTTAACTGGGTCTTCCCTTCACTCTTAAGGTCAACAAACATGGTTATTTGTAATATTTTTCTTCATGCATTTTGTCCACTTTCATGACTGTTGAGTAAATCATTCCTTTTTCTACCCTCATCTGTTTTATATGATTAGACCAGACAAGCCATAAGGGAGATTTTTCTTCTGGGCTTTGGTTCTTTATGAACCTCTATCCAATGTGTTCCCTCTAATAGCAACAACAGATTTGGAAAACAAAGTTTCTAAGTGGGAGAAAAATTGTCAGAAGAGATAAAAATTCAGCAATGGTTGAAAAAAGAAGACAAATTCCATACATGCTTGAAAATAGGATATACTAGGGGTGGCTAGGTGGTGCAGAGAATAGAACACTGGCCCTGGAGTCAGGAGGACCTGAGTTCAAATCCAGACTCAGACACTTAACACACTTACTAGCTGTGTGATGTTGGGCAAGTCACTTAACCCCAACTACCCTTCCTCTCCCTCCAAAAAAAAAAGGAAAATAGGATATACTGAAAAATTTGGGGAATATAGGTCTCCCAGAAGAAAACAAACAAGCAAGCACCTACAATTATAATGCAGAAAACATAACAAAATTATCTAGGGCTTTTTAATACACACAACAAAGCACAGATTGAGAGAATTCAAAACACTCTTCCAGCTCCAAAATACAAGGTGGTTCAATTTAACAGTTTCAATGACAAACACATTTTGCAAGTGGCAGGAAAAAAAAGATGTTCAAATAGAGAGGAAAGGAAATTTCAAGAACACAGGATTATTTTGCACTCCAAAGGGAATGGAAATGTATATTGCACAAACAAGCAAAAAAAAAAAGGAGTTGATCATTTGACTTAAAAACATCTAAATAAAGATAACTCAAGACATATAACAACAATTATGAAGACAGAATTGTATATATTTGAAACATAATATATTTATGAGTCAGAATTTTATTGTCTATAAAAAGCATTTATAGTGGAAAGAGCACAGATTTTAAGTCATATCTGCCATATGAATCAAGACAACTCACTTAATTTCCCTGAGTATTAATTTTTCCACCTGTCAAATGATATAGGTAGATAACCTCTAAGTTCCCTTCCAATTCTGCCTGGATCATGGACTTAGAGCTTGGAAGAGACCTCAGAGGTCATCTAGTACAACCCTCTCATTTTACTGTAGAGGAAACTGAGGCCCAGAGAAGTGAAACTACTTGTCCAAGGTCCCACAAAGGCAGAATCAGAATTTCAATCAGTCAGGTGCTTTTATTCAATCTCACCATCCTTTCCAATCCACCATATGGACTCACAATCCTGTGATCATATTTGTTATATTGAATTATTGAATAAAATAGACCCCATGTAGTAAGTCCCAAGGCATCCATGGTTCACAGATAAGTAACCATAATCTAAGTCAACAGCAGATAAGAACAAGTTCTGTCTCGATGGTCCTATCAAGCAGGTGAACCTTTGAGAACAGACTTGGGGCAGATCATGTATCATTTGGACAAGGACTAGCCTAGCTAATTTCAGAAAGTTTCAGAATTTTTTCACCTATCCTGTTTCACTTAATGAATTCTTTGGACCACAGAAAATCATGAATACCTAAATGAAATATTCTGGAGGGATGAGATGTTCTCTGGTGGAATGAAGTTTGCTGATATAACTGCAGACATTTACAAGTATTGAACTTTTAGGAAGATTATGGTCCTAATCTTGTAAAACAAGTCAGATGCTTATCACCACTTGTAGCTGGCTTAAACACCTCCTGATCTGACAGATTCTCAGAATTTCAGAGTGAATAAGACCTCAGAGGACACCCCATATCTGAACAAATATTCTCTCAAAAACATTCCTAATCACTGTTCATCTAGTCTTTATTCAAGTACACTACAATGATAGGAAAATCAATCCTTCTTCTGGCAATACATTCTATATGTTAACAGTTTATCATGACTAACAATAATAACAATTAATAAACATTTGTCAAGTCTTTACTATGTGCCAGGCACTGGGCTAAGTACTGGGAAATAGTTTTTTAAAGGTGAAAATAGTCATTGCCGTCATGGAGTCCCTTTTCTAATGAAGAGGACTGTATGCAAATAATTTGGGAAAAGAGTGAGTGGAAAAGTACAAGGAAATGCAGAGTACAAGGAAAATAACAGATCCTAATGAACTTTAGGCTTGATGCTTTCTCTCTTCCTTTCCCAGGATCATAAGCAGTCAGAGTATTAAATTGGAAAGTCAATACTGTCCTTGCAAATGAATGAGAGGGTAGACCCTTACAATTATGCAAGCAGAGAGTGAAGCAATGCCAAGGAAGAGTGATAAAATATAAGAAAGGACTCTTGGTCTAATGAGGTCCTGGCTTACAGTTGTACTAAGATTTCTAGGAATTTTCCCAAAATTTATCACAGTATTGTTATACGGTAAATGCATATTAAAAGCTCCCTTTTCATTTCTTTATATCTCCAGCATATACCATAGTGCTTCACAATTATTATATGCTTTAAAAACATTGTTGGATTTAACAGCATATTCTGCATTCCCAGAAGATGCAAGGAACATCAACCCAAGAGTAAGCACATTTAACTTTGATATAAAATTTATGTAAGTGACAAGGAAGGGAATTCACAAATAGAGAAAATCTCTTCCCCTATCAAAAATGGGTTCAATCCCTGAAGCCTTCCTAAATGACTGATAGAATGGGAAGAATTAGGGAAAACTTAGAATGTACAGATTTGGACTGTCCATCTAAGCCCAGCCCCCTCTTAGCAAGGTGCCTGTATATTATGTCTGACTCTCTTCTCCCCATCAGATGGGTAGTCATCTAGAGTCATCATGGGCTAAGTTACTCACACAAGACTAGGTGGTCATTAAGAACAATGACTGAATCTCTTCCATCACAAGTACAGTTCCATATTCTAAGCGCTTCCTCTTTCTTTAGTTAGACTCACCTGCCTCATTCTCTCCCAGAACAAATACCCTTAGAATTAGTTGCCACAATAAGAATGACCCTCTCTTCTGCTTTCTCCTCCAGCTCACCATTCTCTTCTTCTGGACATTGTTTGGTTTCCTTGACTTCGGACCAGTTTTTGTAACCACCAGTGACTAAGTCTTGTTCCTCTGACAGTGCCTGAGGGAAATGAGGCTCCTTTATACCCCGGGGAGGCCAGCTCCTTACTCCCCTCTAATTGGCCTTGGGTCTGAGGTTCTGCCCTCCTATCATCACTATCTGGGACATCTGGTGTTAGAAAGAACCTGCCACATGCTGACAGGTATAAGAGTAGAAGTGAAATGGAGTCTGTGGTGAGGAGAGGAAACCACAGAACATAATAACCACCAGGTGTTTGGGGGAGATGCAGAGCAAGGACTGGCACAATGCCATGAGCATAGTCAGTTTTTGCAAATGTTGGATGAATTGAGTTATTTTTTGTTGTTGTCATTCAGTAATTTTTTTAGTCATATCCAACTGTCCATGACTCCATTTGAGGTTTTCTTAGCAGAGATACTTGAATGATTTGCCATTTCTTTATCCAGCTCATTTTGCATATGAGGAAACTGTGGCAAACAGGGTTAAGTGACTTGCCCAGGGTCACACAGCTCATTAATGTCAAAGGCTGGATTTGAACTCAGAAAGAAGTCTTTCTGTCTCCAGGCCCATCATTCTATCCACTGTGCCATCTAGCTGCCCCATGACTGATTTAAAAAAACACTGATTCTGACTGCATAGGTCTTCTCTCAAGAAGCTCTTAGTTTGGTGGGAGAATACAATTGAGTTTTCAGAGAGTCTATTCTCTGATGAGGAAGATAGTCCTTGTGCTAAGGAATCTTATGACCTGATGGTGGAATCATAGACCTGTGACTTAACTCTTCCTCAAAAATGGCAACCAACCTCCTTATTCATTTCATTTACCCTGGTATTCCTCCATGCCTGCAAATGTTCTCCTTCACCTCTGACTTAAAATTTCTCTGAATTTCTTCAAGATTTAAAACTCTGATTTCCCCTTCTACAGAAAGCCTTTCTCAACCCCTGCACCACTGCTACACCAATCCCTGTGTTATTACTTGACATTTATATTTTAAATATTTTGTACATAATAGTTATTTGCAAGCTACATCTCTTATTAGGATGTGAGCTCCTTGAGGAAGGAGAGAGTTTTTGGCTTCTTCTGCATCCCCAGAATTTAGTATAGTTGATGATACCTAGGAAGCTCTTAATAATTGGTTGTTATGATGAGGTAAGATGGTAAGTCTGTTGCTACGATAGATGAGTGAAGTGCTTGATGGCGGGGAGGGGGTACAAAATTTTTCTCCCTCTCTCTCTCCTACCTCTACCCCAAAAGAGCAAGCCTACTGAATACACATTCCCCCAATTGTTCTCTCTGATATACTCCCCCACCACCCCCTAACTTTCTAGTAGGACAAGATGGATTTCTATACCCCAGTGCCTGTGTATCTTATTTCCTAGTTCCATGTTTAAAAAAAAAAACAGACATTTTTTAAGCATTTGTTTTTAAAACTTTGATTTCCAGATTCTCTCCCTACTTCCCTCCTCACCCACCCCCCACTGGAAAGACAAGCAGTTCAACACAGGTTGTACATGTGTAGTTACACAAAATGTTTCCATAGTAGCTATGTTATTCCCTCCATAAGTCAAATTCAATGAGAGTAAGGTTGACCCATTCCCTTTCACCTTCCTGCTCTTCTTGTCCATTGTGACAGTTTTCTCTTGCCTTTTTTTCATGAGATAATTTGCCCTATTCTATCTCTCCCTTTCTCCTTCTCCCAATATATTCCTCTCTCACTTCTTAATTTTATTTTTAGATATCATCCCCTCATGTTCAACTCATCCTGTGCCCTCTATCTGTGTATACATGTACACACATATACACACTCACACACACATATATATATTTGTGCACACACAACTTTCTATACATGCATATATGTATGTATGCATGTATATACATACATGTGCATATATATTCCATTCAACTATCCTCATATTGAGAAAAGTCTCATGAGTTACAATTATCATTTTTCCATGTAGGAATGTAAATAGTTCAACTTTAATAAGTTCCTTGTGATTTCTTTTTCCTGTTTACCTTCTCATGCTTCTCTTGCTACTTATATTTGAAAGTCAAATTTTCTGTTCAGCTCTGGTTTTTTCATCAAAAATTCTTGAAAGTCCTCTATTTCAATTATTTTTTATAATTCACATTCAAAGTTATGATTACTATTTGTGATTTTTTTTATTTTTACTCCACCTCAGACACTACTGTTGTGACCTTGATCAATTTACCTAACCTCCCAAGTCAAATGAGATCAAATGAGATATTTGTAAAGTGCTTAGCAAGTACTTGGAATACAGAAGGTGCTTAGTAAATTCTTATTCCTTCCCCTTCCCTCCCTTCAGTTTCCTCATCTGTAAAATAGTGAAATTGGGTTCAAGCACCTTTAAGGTCCCTTAAAGTTCTAAATTTATGATCCTATGTAACCTATACTATAAAATCTACTTTTCCAGTGACATGGAAGGAATGTCTACTGGATTGACAAGTTATCCAAGCTCAGAAGAATAATTAACATGGAGGCAGGAAAGCTCAGGACCTAAAAGAACTCAGTAGACCCCAGTGATATGCTCTGCTCTGCCCCTCCCTTCATAACAACTAACAGGTAACATCTTAAACTTCACAAAGTGCTTTACACATATAATCTTTTTGACCTTCATAACAACAGAATTTTATACTTGTTAATATGCTGTTTAACACTAAGTGACCTGGACAAAGACATACTTATCATTTTGGGAGTCACAATGTTAGAAGGATAGCTTATGCACTGCATGATGGAGTCAGGATACAATAGACCAAAATATTGGGTGGATTAAAGATAAAATTCAATAGAGATAAATGTAAAGTCATATTTGGGTCTAAGATATCAGCTTCACAGGTATAGGATGTGGGAGGCATAATTAGCAGCTTTTCTGGAGAGGAAAAAAGATCCTCACTCAGCTACTTACTTGTGGTTCTTTCCACTATTCCATGCTGTTTGTAATAAAAATCAAATATAACAGGACTATTTGCGAAGTCCTATTCTTGAATTACATGAGAAATTAACTCCAAAAGTACAAGATGGAGAGTTTCTATTCTGAAAAAGAACTGACACTTTTTGCAGGCTGCATTATCAACATGAATAAGATTGCTGTCTTGAACGCTTCTCACATAGATTATAGGTGGATTTAGCAGTTTGACATGACAGTGAAAAATATCTTACTGTGAAGTACTTCTTCCTATAGAATCATGCTTTATCTGTGATCTAGGAGGATCTATGAGAACTCTATGGAGAAGATACAGAGGAAGAAGGAGAAGCTAAGCTTTTTTCTCATCAGAACTGCCCTGTTATATTTACAAAGAACCATTATGGAGAGGAGTCTGTTAGGAGCTGGCAAATAGAACAAATTTTGTAAAATTGTTTCCTGTGATTATTGAAGAGACAAATAAAAAAGATTTATTTCCTGAGTTACTAAACTTGACTCTTGCCTTAAAAACACCCCAAAATGCTTTTTGTTGGGGAACTGAAGTGAGCTGAATGATATGGGATCTCATTCTTCAGAGAAGGGAGGAGACTCATCTAGCATTATAATGAGGTTTGGTGGTAACTGGCTGTGCCAATTCATTTAATCAAAATATGGTTAATGATTTTCCTTATTTTGTTATTGCTTTCAGTTGATGGCAAATTATGTATGAGTAACTCATGGTAAAAGGTGATTTTTCTCATTATGAAGTCATTAATATTTAATGAGGGTACAACTACATTAATTATCTGAAGTTAATTGATTAATGAGAAATTGGTTGTAACTGAATTAATAGGATATGACTCATTCTTAACCCTGAGTTCTTATGTAGCTCAGGATAAAAAAACCAAATATATAGTAAAAAGGCAGGTGGCTCGTATGACATACAAGCAAGTGTAATGAGTCCCTATGATAAAGCTAATGTCATTTTTAGACTTCATTAAGAAAGCAGGAATGAGGAGGTGATAGACCCTCTATGTTCTTCCTGATCAGAACACATCTGGGGTGCCATGTTCAATTCTCAATGCTATATTTTATGAATGACATATGCAGAGAAGGACCATTCTGATTATTAAAGAACTACAAACCATGTCAATGGCTGAAGATATTGTAGATTTTTATCCTGGAGAAGAGAGGACAGAGGAGGCAGGTGATTATAATACAAGAATTTAACTAACTGCCATGTGAAAGAGATATTCAACTTGACTTTCTCATACCCAGTAAAGTAGGAGAAATTTGGTGAGCTTGCTCAGAGATGGAATAAAGCTTGATGTCAGGAGAATTTTTATAAAAGTCTAAAAGTTGAATGGACTATACTAGGAAGAAGTAAATTTGCTATCATTGGATGTTAATAAGCTGAATCTACATGTCAATTTTTCAAGAAGGTTGTATCAACTGTACTAGAGGAACAATCTGAGGTCTCCTCCACCTCTGTCTTCAAGACCCATAATTCTGTTTAAAAGAGCTTTCCTCCTAAGAACTCTGTGAAGCACAGGGGTGGTGCAACACCCTCACCCTTGTGACATCGCCTTCTCACCCCTTTCTTTCCTCATCTTGCCCTTACACTGATAGTTTTCCACCCCTTTCATCACAAATGTACCTGTTTTCTTCTTCCATATGATGAAGGCCCCAGCACAGCCCAGCACCAGAATGATGACTGTCAGGAGACCCAGAGCCATGACCCATGGCTTCTTCACAGTGGGCTTCTCAGGGACTGCAGGGTGTGAAAGGCAACCAGTAAACAAGAAGTGTTCCTGAGAGGAGAAGAAACTGGAGAGCAGGCTCAGTGAAAACCCTGCTCTGTGGAAAATAACTCAGAGAGGGAGAGGTAGTGAAAAGGCTGAAACATTCCATGCCTTGGCCAACGTATCTTGGGAAAAATACTCACCAGGATACACAGCTGGAGTCTGCAGCTTACTGTGCTCTACCACACAGGTGTACCCTGTCCCTGGATCACCAGGAGGAAGTTCCAGCGAGATTTGGAGGTAGAAGGTGGAATCAGCATTGGGCAAGGTGCCGCTGGAGCTGTCCTGCCCCCACACACCCAGCCGCCCACCATTCTCCCAATGCAGCTGGATGGAGGGAGGATAGAAGCCTGTGGCTGTGCAGTGGAAGGTGACTCTACCATCTGGAGAATCATGGCGGGACACAGAAACCTCAGGAGCCACTGAAGAGAGAAGTCAAGAGAGAAGGCATTACCTGCAAAGCTCAGCAACCTTCTGTTGTTCCCGTATCACTTCTATGCTCTCTCTCTCTCTCCCTTTCCTTCCACATTACTCTCTCCTCTCTTTCTCTACCAGTTATTAACTTTGTCAAACAATAGCTATTGTTATTTTGTCTACTGCAGAAGGCATCTGTTCCCTAGCACCAAATTCTCACATTTCCATCTCCCTCACTCCAATGCCTCTTCTCTGACATGTCAATTACAGTTGCTGGCTGCTATCTGCAGCACTGTAAGTGGAATGATCCTGTGCTCATGTATCATATGAGTTCATTTCTTCTGAGACTAGAACCTTCTAACATCCTTAAAGTTTGTGAACCCACCATCTCTGACAGTGCAACAATATTTAAATGGATGATTCTGAGGCATCCAGCTAGGTTGGACAAATTTTAGCCTGCTACTATGAAACCTGCCTTTAGATTGTGTGGGTCCCAATGCTGATTTGTTTGCATTGGCACCAGATGGCCCACTGGAGGCTTTCCTCCCCTACCTTCCTGCCAATATTTCTTTCCCTCTTATTACCTCCTTACTGTATATTGATCTTCAACCATTGTTTCCAACAAGTAAGGAGGAGAACCCAGAGCCCCACTGTAATTTGACCCTTAGGCATACCCTCTTCTTCCCACGTGTTATGGACTGGTTCTTTGTAGTCTCCCATATCTACTTTGATATGCACCCTCAGTGTGAATATGATTGTTCACAGTGCTTACTTAGATGACCAGGAAGTTACAAACTGTAATCCTTCTGGTCAGATGAGGAACCACTGGGCTTTATCAATTTCCCTTTCTCTAAGCCCTACAGCCCATGGAGCCTAGCAAAGCACACTATGAACCCTTGGGAGTTGCTGTCTGTCGTAATGGAGGATATTCTTATATGTGCTATGTTCCCCAATTAGACTGAATTCCTTGACAACAAGGGCTATTTTGCTATTCTATTTTTCCCCTCCCCCCCCAGAGTTTAACACAGTTCTTGGTACATCATAAACACTTGATAAAAGCTTTTTCTTTCTCTAATTCACTTATTCATTCATTCTTCCCTCAGACTCAAGGAATCCCTAAGCTCCTTGAAGGCTAGAGAAGTAATTTACACTTCATTGTACTCTACTCAGTCTCTAGGACAGTGCTTTGCCCAAGTAGATGCACAATAAATGTTTATCAATAGTGATAATAATTATATTACTACATCAATAACTCAACTGTTCTAATGACTTAAGAAGAGAATTTTGAATCTTTTAGTACTTAAAAGGATTCATGTTATCATCAGTGTGGGTACTCCCTCACTTGTGGCTGATTACTCTCTTTCCATATCATGGCAAATACATCCTCATTAGTTACTGTGGACTAGAAGAGTCATTAGCTGGTGACCACTCCACCATTGATAAGTATCTCCACACTTAGCTAGAGTGGTCTTCTGACAAGAGACAGTCTGTGGCAAACCCACGCTGAGTTTGCTCAGCTTGATAAGACTGACCATAGTCTGTGCTTTGTTCTCATGGCCTTAGGGAACCCTGGGAGGAAACAGGAAGAATTGGAAATTTACTATTCTTCTTCATGCTTGAGTACTGCAGAATATTCCTCATCATGTCAAAACAATATTTCTTCATAGTCTTTTCTCTCATTTTTAAACTTGTCACTTTCTGCTAAGGATTTGAATTGCTCTGCTTCAGACTTCATGACAGTCCAATGCTTAGTCTGTTCATCTGTCTTCATAAAATCTTCACCATCCATGGCAAAGTAGAGATGTCTGCCAATCTCAATGTCATTATCCATTTCACAGTCTGCAAAGAGCTGTATTGTGTGATTATCTGCAGAGAGACTTATGAGTCAGTATGATGTAGTGGAATCAGGATTGGGATCAAAGTTAGAAGGGCAAATATGAATCCAGTCTCCCATATTTTCTAACCATAAAACCTTGAATAATTCACTTAAACCCTCAAAGTTTATCATTATGATAATAACTAACATTAATATAGTACCTTAAATATTTTCAAAGCACTTTACATAAAGAATATTACTACTGCTGATCCTCACAAGCATCTTGAGAAATAAATGATAAAATTATACTCATTTTACAAATGAAGGCCTGAGGCCGAATGACTTTAAGTGATTTGCCCAGTGACTTGTCATGTAGCTAATAAGTATTTAAAGTGGCCTTCAAACAGAAATCTTCCTCATTCCAATTCTATAGCTTTCTCCAGGATACTATACTCCATACTGCCTTCTAATAGATGTAAAATGTGTGAAAAGTGTTTTGTGTGCCTTAAAGGAGTTATTACTGTTCAGCATAATTTTCCTGCTATATAATAGGGGTAAAATACTTCCTCTCTATAACTTCTTGGTTTAGTCAGAGGAAAAACTATTCATATGTGAGCCTATTATAGGTTTCTGGAAAAAAAAATCTAATGTTGTGGAGCAGATAAATTGAGTCAAAGAACAATTTGGAAAATTATTGCTTTTTGATCAATTTCAGAGGTGACCTATATATTGGGTTGAATTTTCCAGACCAAGGGGTAACCAACTATTCTCTCCTTAGGGAGAAACACCCCTCATTGACAATGGAGTACTCTAATAATATAGAATCATGTAGGACTTGGCATGAGATTGAGTCTGGGTAATTTTCTGTTATATGAATCTCTAATTACCATACCTTAATGTATTATGTCTGAATTTATACATTCATGCTGATATACTTTAAAAAATATTTTTGACATTTGGGTTTTTTAGCATTAGGAAACAAAAAAGAGAAAAGGGAAATGAAATGGGCCCTGGAACTCAGCAGCACAACCTAGTGCTTCTGACAGAAAGAAGGCAACAATGAAATGGGGATTAGATCATTTTACAGCAAATTCTGAGACTTCATAATTCTGAAAAATGTCTACCATGGGGAGTCTCTTTTATGTGCATCATCAGGAAAAAAAAACTAGGCCTGACTTCTTCACAGATGCACAGAATCTCCAAATTGGAAGGGATCTCAGAGATCAGCTAGTTAACTCTCAAGTCCTGGGGAATCCCCTCTAGCACAGTCCAACAAGGTCATCTTACTTCTGCTGGACAGCTCCAGCTGTTAGGAAATTTTCCCAAACTCTTCATTCTCTAATTTTTGACCAACTGTTCCTGGTTCTGCCCTCCATGGCCAATAAAAACATATCTATGTCACCTAGTTTTCTCCCTCTATTGTACCTGGTATTTCTTCAGTCACAGGCTTATCATCAATTCAGTATTTTTCATGTTGCTCTTAAGTTATTTGAAACATGCCCAACTCTCCCTGATCCCATTTGTGCTTTTCTTGACAAATATACTGTGGTGTTTTGCAATTTCCTTCTCCAGTTCATTTTACAAATGAGGAACTGAGGCAACAGGGTTAAGTGACTTGCCCAGGGTCACACAGCTCGTAAGTGACTGAGGTCAGATTTGAACTCATATCCTTCTGATTCCAAGGGCTAGTGATCTATCCTTTGTACCACCTAACTGTGCCACTCCATTGATTTCTTCCAGTCATTTTTCAGTCATGTCACACTCTTCATGACAACTTTTGAAGTTTACCTGGCAAATACCCTGGAGAAGTTTCTAATTTCCTCCTCCAGTCATTTTACAGATGAGGAAATAGAGGCAAGTAATATTGTCACTTGCCCAGGTTCACACAATAAGTGCTTTAGGCTGGATTTGAACTTAGGAAGATGAGTCTTCCTGACTCTTGGTCTGACATTTTATCCACCGTGCAATCTAACTGTCCTCAACTCACTTTTTATCATCCCTTATTAAATAATAATGAAGGCAGGGTACTTACCACTGAAGATATAAAGCAAAAACAGCTTCCTGAGCTTGATGAGCTTACATTTTGGGGGACAGTGTTATTAAACATTTTGTCAGCATAGAAGTGAGAGCAAGATAATATAAGAGGGTAAAGAGCAGTAAGAACTAGGCAGATCTGGAGAGATATGATGGAGTAGGTGCTATTGCATGTGAACTTTGAAGAGGACAAAGGATTCTAGGAGATAGAATAGAAGAAGGATAACATTCCAGGCATGAGCAGTGCTGTGCAAAGGTACTCAGAGAGGAGAGAGAAAAGCGAGTTTGAAGAACAGCTTGTAGGACAGATTAAATCATCTGGGACATAGTGTATGGGAGGGAGAAATATTAAATATCTGGAAAGGCAGGATGAAGCCAGACTGTAAAGGGCTTTAGAGGATCAAGTGAGTAGTTTGTATTTCATCCTAGAGTTAGGGAAAGACTGCTTCAGACTTGTGCTTTCCAAAGATGATTTTGGCTGCTGCATGGAGAACTGGTCGAACAGAGGAGAGATGAGAAACAGAGAAGGAACTTAAAAGCCTATTATCATAATTGAGGTGACATATGATGGGGGCCTGGCCCACTTTGATAGCATTTGAGTGCAGAGTGTGACTGTGGGATGGATGGGAGTGATGTTGAGAAGGTAGAGGCTGGAAGGTGGCACAATGGACTCAGGAAGAAGCAAATTCCAATAAGCCTCAGACATTAACTCACTGTGTGACCCTGGACAAGCCCTTTAATTTTTGTCTGCCTCAGTTTTCCCATTTGTAAATGGGGGTAACATTCATAACTGTGTTCCACTGCTGCTATGAAGACAAAATGAGAGATTTTAAAATGATTTAGTAAACCTATAAATGTTATTATAATTACGATTGCAATTTGACTACTAATTAATTTGGAGACCATGAGAAAATTAATGACTGCAAGAATTATGAATGAGTCCAAGATTACAAACCTTGTAGACTGGACATATGGTGAGATTCTCAGTAGCAATAGCAAGGTTGGGGGAGGGGAAAGTTTAGAAGGGAAGATAATAAATTCTGTTTTGGTCATAGGCTATAGGATAATATATTAAGAGCTTAATGGGACCTTGTAAGTTATTTAATCCTATCCCTTTTTTTATTCTTCAGAAAACTGACAGCCAAAGAATCTCCATTACTTTCCCAGTAAATGGCACAGCTGATAAATGGTTGATCTGGTATTTGAACCCAGTCTATGTGACTTCAAATCCAACTCTCTTTCCTCTACATTTTAGATTTTGAGTTCCAGATGCCCACATTAATTGAAGAATTAATTGGATAAAATCATAGATTGTATTTATCAAAGGTGCAGATGACAAATAATAGATTACAGAATCAGAATGCACAAGGATATTTAAAAAACCAAAGAACTGAGCTGTATCCATTTAAATCTTCCATTTGGGTACAAATAAATCAAATAAAAATGTAAGATAGGAGAGACAGACAGACACACTTCGGGAGTAATTGGTTTTTTTTTTAATAATGTCAGTGTTTTCCTGAACTTCAAGCTTAATATGAGTCACCAGTGTGACATAGCAGTCAAAAATGTTTGTGTGATCTTGAGATGCAATAGAAAGTACAAAGATTTTAAGAATGGGAAGGTGATAATGCCAGTATGTGGGGAACTAGGAAGCGTCATAGATGGAGTGGTGGGCTTGGAGTCAGTAAGACTCATCTTCCTGACTTCAATTCTGCCCTCAGACACTTCCTAGTTGTGCCATCCTTGGTAAGTGTTTCAATCTCCTTTCCTTATCCATGAAATCTATGATGCAGGAAGTGGCAAACTACTGATTACTTGCTCTGAGCATAAAAACCTGCTATAGAAGGAAAAAGCAAGGATATGTGACATTCCAAATGTGCCAGGAGAGAACATCCTTGGCTCTGTGTAAATTCAGGTACAGTTACAGATATCCAGCCAGGCAGCATCTGTTCCATCTCATAGCTAGACTCAGGAATAAGTGGGAAACATTCCTTTTCAAAGGAACCTCATGGGTAAACTGGGCCAGGAGAGATCCCATCTCAGACAGTGGCTAAGATTGTCCCTTCAGCCTTTACCAAATATAGACTTCCACCTGTTGACAGTACAGGATCACATTCTTCTGAGTAGCTAGTGGCAGTTTCTCTCAGACACTGATTTAATGCAGACAACTATACCCAAATTCAGACTCAAAATAAAATTTAGTTATGGTCCCAAGTGCTTTTTACTTTAAACAACAAGCCTCACCAATCACAGCTTAAAGCCAGTTATAATTATTTCTATTCTCATGGGGCTGCAATAAATAATAAAAATGTATTAGATCTTGTAATATAAGAAATTCCATTTTCCATCTTTCTTCTGAAATATAAAAGCCAATTTATAGAAATCCTTTTTAATCGTTGAAACTTCTTAACAAGTTAGGTTCATTTAAAAACTACATGTCCTTTCTCAGGCTGAATGCCCTTGCCTGGAAATAGTTTCTAGAGGATTTAACAGTTTTACAATATAAGGAAAATTTATATAAATTGTAAGCAGGAGAGACTGCTCAGAATGGGCAGAACTAGTCAGACAGGTTTTCATCCAGTTAATTTCCTCTTTTCCACATAACAATAATCAATTAACAATTATAGGTTTTAGCATTAAAACATTAGCCCAAAATAGCTTAATTAATAGTTTTATAAGTTTTTGTAAATAGCAGGTATACATATTACAATCAGGGTTAAAATAACACTACTGGTCTTACACAATTTTTCTCCTCACTTAGGTTTTACAATATACAGTGTAGAAATGCAATAGTATAAACTGATAGATGACATTAATTACATTTCCAATATTACATAGAAGAATGATTGATCTTACCAAGTGAAGAGGCTAGTTGATTTCTGACCTCATTTTCTCCTCTCTTTTTCTCATCTCCCCACTTTACAGATGAATTGAGACTCAGGGTTGTCACACAACCAGTCAGTGCAGAGTTTGGAACACACTTTCTCACTGACAAGCTTTTTCTCACTTTTCTGATTTTCTCTCTTTCATATTTCTCTTAGCTTTCTCTCTGGTTTTTCTCTTTTTGCTCTATATTCTGAGGTGTTTTCTCCCTGCTCCGTTGTTTTCCAGGAGTCCTTAGCAATATTCTTTAATTCCTTGGCAGTGTAACAAGCAAAGGGATCATTTGCAGCAAGGGAGAAACCTCTTAGATGGTACTGAAGTTGGGGCTTCATGGTACAGAGTGAACTCTATATTTCAGGGAAAAACCCTCCATTTTTCCAAAATCATCACACTCAAAGCACATTAGCAGTCTATGCTCTACCAAATAAACCTCTATAAATGCTTCCTAGTAGCAGATCCTGGTTATAGGGTGGTTGATTTGGGAGAAAAAGGGCAGTGCTCAAGTGGGGAGTGCCAGGAGATATTTGGCCTCGAGCATTGAGGAGAGGGTTTGGGAAACTTGAAGTAAAAACTCTAGGCTCTGCTTACTTAGAGGGATGGAATTCAGGGTACCTGTGGATCTAAAACTATTGCTGGTGGGAGCTAGGTCAAGTACCCCTTTACTAAACTATTTAGGCTGTGGAAAGAATATAATTTTAGGCTGAATAGCTAAGATCTAACACACTTTAGTAGCTCAGATGTATACCAGGCTTAGTATATGGGATAATGATTAACTTGTGTTTGTACCTTTGTTTCACAAGCTTCTTTTCCCTTGTCTAACTGTTCCCATGCCATTTAGAAAAAATATGCTATTCCAGGGATTTAACCTTTCAGGTAGGCAGATGACAAGCCCATGTAGCTCTGAGGTAGCTACTGTACCTTCCCCCTTTTTTCTTTTTGGATGAGGTTAACTCAAATTAACTTCACTGCAGCCCTAGCTCAGTTACAGCCAGGACAACAGGGAGAAAAAAATTTTAATGGTTCAAGCCTCTTACTGTCTCCTCAGCTCCTTCAGAGCTGGATGACAGGGGGAGGGCTCTGTATCCCTAGCTAAGAAGAACTGGGACCACAGGGAAGAGAATAACTTGTCACTGTGTCACTAGTCTGGTCAGAGTTGGATCACAGTGAGAAGGCACCATAACCTAGCCTTGTCAGAGGTAGAACTACAGGGAGGAGAATCTTAGTGGATTTTTCTTTTTGACCTTTTTGCCAAGTAAATTTTTCTTAGGTGTTCATTCCTTTAAAATTTCAGATCTACTTCAAGACTTTAAGAGAAACTGCTTCTCACATAACATAGATAATACAACTGTTTACCAGTAACAATTATGGTCTTAATTTTGGACTTTGAAATAAAAACCATTGAGTAACCAATCCGGTGACCTTAAACTTCAGTTTTTGGAGTTACACAGAACTAAATTTTTTTTGGTGCCAAATAATAACCAGAATGAATTCAATTACCTGGATCTATATTCCCAATGATGTTGCACAGTTCTCTTTCTGTGACCCAGGAAAGGGTTAAGTATTAGTCTCATTCCAAAGTGCAGCTTGGAAACTTACTTCTCTTTTATAATTGAAGTGACCCTTTTCCCTTAGATAGATTTTAGGGGAGAAATTTCCCATTCTCTCTCTGTCCATTTGTCTTTCTACTTCAAGAACTTTGGCTGGAGCTCAAGGAGTAGAAGAAGAAATGGTTTTCTGCCAACAGCCATTCCTTAAGAGATTATTAATCTCTTTCTAGCATAGGTCTTGCTGCTTGGCTGCCTTTTTTTTTAATCTTACAGGGTGGCAGATTTAGAAATTTCTTTACACAATCCCACAGACAGAATATACACAAAACAACACAACATACAGAATATACTCCAGCAGCGTTTTTGTCTCTCCGTTGATCCCTTGCCCTGAGCCTGGTCTTCTCAAGAAAGCAATACGAGTCTGGGGTCGAGGAATGTCACTCAGTGGCCACCCCCTAGAGTCAAATTGCTTTCCCAGGCTCCGGTCCAGCTGTCTTTTCATTAAGGTTACAGAGCGAGACAAAAATTCAGCAACACCTAGGGACAGACACACAGAACACATAAATAAAGGGTTAAAGGTACAGCAACAATTAAAGTTACAGCAATACTTAATTTAAAAAAGCAGGCAAATACAAAAGTTAAGGTTACAGCAACATCTAGTGACAAATACACAGAATACATAAAAAGACAAGTAAAGCAACAACAACACTTAGTAACAGTAACACAAAGTACATAACATATGGCACTCCATCAGCATCCTGACCTTGGAAGCCAGTAGGGGCCTTAACGCCACATCCAGCCTAGCCTCCTACTCTACCTGGGACTGAGGAACGTCAACTCATTGGCCATTCCCCAGGTGCTTTTACCCTTCATGAGTACTCACCTAAAAGAACACTCTTGGACCAAATTAAAAGAATTTAGAAAAAAATTTTGGGAAGGATTCAGGTTCCCGGTCTTCTCAGGAAGCAATACGAGCCTGGGGCTAAGGAACATCACTTGGTGGCCACACACCCCTAGGGCGAATTGCTTTCCCAGCCCTCCAGGGAGCCTGATCCAGCTGTCAGTCTGTGCCAAAGGCAATCTTGGTGGAACCTCCAAAATGTAGTGGACAAATGAAATGGACATGACAGACAATGCCAATTGTTTATTAACCAGCTGGTGACTGCCTCCCCAATAGGGAAGACATCATCGAGTCTTCCGTAAGATGCATTTCTATAGACCTAGGTGTTGCTAACAAACAGAGTATGTTTCTAAGGGGGTGCAGTGCCATTAGTATTGTTCCTATTGAAGTGAAGCCTTAGTATTGTTCCTAGTGAAGTCAAGTGAAACCACAATCCCTTAGCAAAGCCTTGGATACAAACATAAACAGACCTGAATCTGTGGGAATCTGTGGCATTTTTCTAGCAACACAGGTGAAACATTTCTTCATTATTGAGGCCTATTAGGTGGTTTCCAAGGAACCTAGTAGTGGTCCCCTCTAGCAGGTTTAAGGCACATTGGTGTATGATTTCTGGTGGGCACTTCAAGCCTAGAGTTTTGGCTCTGTTGTTTACTAATCTATATGACCCTGGGTAAGTCACTTTTCTGGACTTCAGTTTCCTCAGTTTACAACAAGTCAGTTGGTCATAGAAGTGCCAAACTAACTACAACAAGCCACAAGTAGCCTGTGAAACTCCAGAGATTAACTTGAACCAGATTAACATGGAATTGAGAAATATTTAACACTATAAATAAAAATTAAATACAACTTACATAATGTTAATTTGTGGTTTTCTACATCAACATATGGTCCTCCATCATTCATTACTATTTGAGTTTGATACACCTGGGTCACTAAGATTCTTCCTAAGCTGAGTGCTATGACCCCATGCCTCCATAATTGCTTGGACCTCTTTTAGCTCAGAACCCTACAAGGAATATTGTAGCAGCAAGCACCCTAAGCGTGCTCAGGGTGGCTGCCCATACAGGTTCTTGGATCTGCTTTGTTAAAGGAAAGCAACTCAAAATGGGTTAACAAGCTTACTTTAATCCGTCAGACATATATTGTTTACCTTGTTCAGGAGAAAAGGTCAGCACCCTGAACTTCAAAGTATACAGGCAGAATTATCAAGACAGAAACAGATCAAGTAGACAGATTTCCAAACTGTCCAACCATTACATCCATACCCAGTCAACATCTGGGTTTCCACATCTGGGTTTTTCAAAGCCGGGGGGGCCCTGGACAACGGCTTCCCAGAATACAGATCAAATCACAGAACACTTCTCAAAGTGAGCCCCCCAAAACAAAGCCTCACATCAGGGCTTATATATCCTTCTCCTGGCTCAGAGAATGTAACAACCTTATTGACCCACTGGCCAATCAAAAAGTATTTACTGTAAAACAAGCCTCCCATGCCAGGCTTCAGGTGCACTTTAGCCTAGGGGCAGGGAAGATCTTCCAAATTTGCATTCCCATTACATTCGGCCCCAAGATCTTTCATGCCCATAGCATAGACAATTTACTTTTGAATTAGCACTAAACATCTCTTAGGTCACATTTTCAAGGTACAGAACTAAAGTTACCAAAGTGGCCACTGGGCCTTAAACAAACACAAAGTACATAGCATTATCACTTCAGTTCAAAACAAGAGTTCAAATAAAGTTCTGGG
>NW_027185697.1:9703968-9704653 GCF_028583685.1 Petaurus breviceps papuanus | reverse complement strand
CCCCTGCTTTGCTGCTCAGTTCTTATCTTTTCCTGTGGCTGAATTCCAACCTCCTGGGTTCCTTCTCCTCCCGCAGGTGGCAGCCGCTCCTGGCTTCTGCCCAGGTCCTGATGCAGGCAGCTCACCATTCCTGCTCTCAGTTCAGTGAAGTCAGCATGCAGGCTGTTCTTCTCTCCTGCTCCATGGCTCCACAGAATCACAGCTACCACAACTGGGAAACAAACAATTATCCCAGTCCCCATACTTTCCTTTTACTCTGCAGATCCTGTTTGTGACGCCATTTTGTAGCAGCAAGCACCCCAAGCGTGCTCAGAGTGGCTGCCCATACAGGTTCTTGGATCTGCTTTGTTAAAGGAAAGCAACTCAAAATGGGTTAACAAGCTTACTTTAATCAGTCAGACATATATCGTTTACCTTGTTCAGGAGAAAAGGTCAGCACCCCGAACTTCAAAGTATACAGGCAGAATTATCAAGACAGAAACAGATCAAGTAGACAGATTTCCAAACTGTCCAACCATTACATCCATACCCAGTCAACATCTGGGTTTCCACATCTGGGTTTTTCAAAGCCAGGGGGGGCCCTGGACAACAGCTTCCCAGAATACAGATCAAATCACAGAACACTTCTCAAAGTGAGTCCCCCAAAACAAAGCCTCACATCAGGGCTTATATATCCTTCTCCTGG
>NW_027185697.1:9628269-9698968 GCF_028583685.1 Petaurus breviceps papuanus | reverse complement strand
CATACCCAGTCAACATCTGGGTTTCCACATCTGGGTTTTTCAAAGCCAGGGGGGGCCCTGGACAACAGCTTCCCAGAATACAGATCAAATCACAGAACACTTCTCAAAGTGAGTCCCCCAAAACAAAGCCTCACATCAGGGCTTATATATCCTTCTCCTGGCTCAGAGAATGTAACAACCTTATTGACCCACTGGCCAATCAAAAAGTATTTACTATAAAACAAGCCTCCCATGCCAGGCTTCAGGTGCACTTTAGCCTAGGGGCAGGGAAGATTTTCCAAATTTGCATTCCCATTACAAATATGCAAAGCTGCTTTTACTGATTCTTTGGGAGGTCTGAGGATGAGGAGTCCCTGGTTGCTTTCAGTCATATCTTACTCAGTTCGGAAAGGATTGTTCAGCAAAAATGCTAAGAAATCATTAAATGAGCCACCTTACGCTTTTATCACTCATATGTTAGAATGCTATTGTATATCTTATTTTAATCATTAAAGAGTTATGTGTTGCTGAAATAGAGATGCTAGAACTCAGAAAGATACTATGCCATCTCAAATTTCATGGAAGATAATAAGAGGAACATCATGTATTGTCTGACAAGCAACTAAATTTCAGGAGGGTTCATTTGAATGAGCAAAGAAGGAAGAGATGCAGGATTCCATGGACTAAAAGTCTACAGGTGAAATTGATTTAAGA
The DNA here is from genome assembly GCF_028583685.1 of Petaurus breviceps papuanus. Taxonomy (NCBI): domain Eukaryota; kingdom Metazoa; phylum Chordata; class Mammalia; order Diprotodontia; family Petauridae; genus Petaurus; species Petaurus breviceps. The sequence continues at coordinate 9,698,275 of NW_027185697.1, read as the reverse complement.
AGGATGGAATACCATGATGAGGGAATGGTTAAACATCTTGTAATTCAGTAATGAATTGAAATATTACTGTGCCATTTGGAAATTATGAATATCAATAATTCAGAGATGCTTGGAAAGACAAATTAATTGATATAGAGGGAAGTAAGGAGGACCATAAAAGTAATATAGGCAATATCTACAATAATGTAAAGATAAAAACATTTAAAATGAAATTAAATGTTATGTAATGATAATGAAGAAGTTTTACATTTAGAAAAGAGTTGAAAGAATAAGGCTTCTCTTTGAAGAGAGGGGAACAAAGAGTTTTGGACATTGTGTATACCATCAGATGTAGCAGATGTGGGTGTTTTTTTTTTTGGTTTTGCAAAGCTTCTTTTCTTCTCTTTATTTAAAAAAATCATCATTGCAATTGATGGTTCACTGCGTGGGAGCACATTCAGAAAATGAAAGGAAATATCATAGGTTCATAGATGGAGTTCTGAAAGGACTTTAGAGAGAATTTAGTCTAATTCTCATTTTTGAAATTATGAAATAGAAGTTGAGAGACGTTGAGTGAAATGGTCAAGACAACATGATCACTTGAACATTAGAAGGGAGATTTGACCCTAGGTCTTCAGACTTCAGAGTCAATGCTATTTCAAATGTAGGATCCTTTCAAAACCAAAATTTTCACAAAATAAACACAAATTATTTCAATAAAGAAACAAAGAGAGACATGGGATAAGTATGTCAAGAGTCATAAGAAACATCTTTCAACCTAGATTAAAAATATACAAAATTCAGAACTGAGAGTAGGTAATGGGATGAGTACAAAATAGTGACCTAATCTGGTAAGAGAATTAAAAATGCCCAAACCCAGAAATTATTCAACTCAGTGAGGATGTAAGTTCTCTATATTATACACGTACACACACACACACACACACACACACACACACACACCACTTAGTGTGCATCTAGGTGGCACAATGTCTAGAGCACTGGGCTTAAAGTCAGGAAGACTCATCTTCCTGAGTTCAAATCCAGCCCCAGACACTTACTAACTGTGTGACCCTGGGCAAGTCATTTATCTTTTTTTCCTTAATTTTCTCATCTGTAAAATGAGCTGGAGAAGGAAAAGGAAAACCACTACCATGTCTTTGCCAAGAAAATTCCAAATGGGGTCAGGAAGAGTTGGACATGATTTAAAAGACTAAACATGTCACGTAATCTCTGTTTCAGTTTCATCACTTGTGCAGTGTCAATAATAACAACACCTACCTCCAAGGGTTGTTGTGAGATAAAATGAGATAATATTTGTAAAGTGCTTAGTGCAGTGCCTGGTACTTAGTAGGTGCTACATAACTGCTAATTGTACTGATGATAGTCTGAATACAAGAGCAGGGCTCTTTCATTTTTCTCTTCACAGTTATGGCACTGAGTACAGCTACTTGTACATTATAGACATTTTATAAGTTTTTATTATTAAATTTGGACTGGAAGGGTTGAGGCTTCCTGGGAATATTATAGAAATTGTAAAGGATTTGCCACTCTATCAGAAATAGAAGGAAGATCAAAAAGCATGCAAGCCTCATACTTCACATAACTGGGATGCTAATAATGAAAAATGGGTTGAAGGACCTCGACTCTCACTTTGGGTCTGTCTTCTCTACCATAGAGAATCATCTTTAGAAATGAAAAGATCAAGAATGAACAAATGAGGTAAACATATAATTGAAACCCAAGATAACTGAGAAGATGATAAGAATGTCCCTAGCTGCTTTCAAAGGATTAAAGTCATTGGATTTGGACAAACCACACCCCATCTACAACTAAATCTGTAGGCTCTGCGGGATCATGGAAAATGGGAAAGGCAATGCAGAGTTGTAGAAGTATGTGTCCCAACTTTCAAAAATGAGAGGAGGAGCATTTCTCATACCTAGATTTCAATGACCTTAAATCCATTTAATAGGAAATGTCTAGGATATGTAATTTTTTTTTGCTTTTTTTTGGAGGGGCAATTGGGGTTAAGTGACTTGCCCAAGGTCACATGGCTAGTTTTTGTGTTAAGTGTCTGAGGCTGGATTTGAACTCAGATCCTCCTGACTCTAGGGCTGATGCTCTATTCACTATGCCACCTAGCCACCCCAAGTGTTTTGCTTATTTTTTAATTCTTTATTTTTTTAGAATATGTAACTTAAAGGAGAGTTTGCTTATAGTTCAAAATGGAAGTAATGACCCTGACAAATCCATGTGGGTATGTCAAATACAGATCATGGTAGACTAAGGTCCTTTTATTTTTCCTAAGGTCCCCAAGATGATGAATTAAGAAGATGCTGTATAGTATGCTTGGACTTCAGGAGGATATTTAACAATGTTTTTCATGGCATGTTTGGGGATAAAATGGAGAGGTGTCTACTATTGGATCCAGACCTCATTAAGTGGCTGGACCCAAAGTGTTGTCTTAAATCACTCAGTGTCAATCAGTAGTCAGCATTTGGGTACACTGCCCCAAGATTTTGTCTGTGGCATTATTCTGTCCAAAATTTTTATCAATGTTTTGTACAAAGTTGCAGATTGCATTCTTATGAAATATCAAGATAATATGACCCTGAATGGGATTTGGGATCCAATATGTTATAAATGGTCTATGATAGAAGGTAAAATTAAATCAGATGAAATTTAATGTAGGAAAATGCACGTGAAATGGATGTTTGTGGGTGTCATATATTGGGATAACTGACAGTATGACAGTGTTTCTCTTTCCTAAAATACTACTGATGAACTAAAATGGAATATTGCTATTTCCAGGTTCTGTAATTGACCTCTGTTCCCTAGGGGCCCACACAGCAGTAGAATTAGGTAAGAAAGGGGCAGCCTCCAGATTCATTTTATGATGCCACAATTGTCAAAAGCCCTCAGCCACATTCCAGGGCTATTTAGTAGATTGGCCAGTTGCCTACTATATCTCTTTATCTGTCATCTGAATGTCTGAGACTGGGCTGAGTCAGCAAGGAGGACTCCAGTAAAAATGATGGGCCTCAGAGCCAAACCTGGCAGACACGGAAAACCCAGGATTGTTTCTATTTCCTATGAATCTCTCTCTGTCTCCTACACACTTCCCCTTATCATGGATCTAGTCCCTTGCCAGCCATCTCCACAATCCAAAAACCAATGTGAATGTACCTCATTCCTCACTAACTCTAAAGATGTACACAGTCTTGACCTCAGAAGAAAGTACCACTTGCTTCTCCCTGACTCAAGAGAAACACATCCCTTCTGGTATGACTTAATTAATTTTTGAGACACCTTGGGGTTGAAAGAAATGTCAAAAAAGTGATAATTAAATAGTGATTCTGGTCAGTAAATCTTGGAATTTCTTCCCTGTAGACTGTCTCTAATGGTTATCAATCATTATCTCATTATTTTTACCTCTTTAATTGTCTTTAAACCCTCTCCCAAATCTGGAATTATTACTTCCTCCCTGTAAATTCCAGGAAACTCACTTTTTTTCTGGAAGATTTTTTTTAAAGCAATCAGGGTTAAGTGACTTGCTCAAGGTTACACAGCCAGTTATTTCTGGGTGTGGTGCTGAGTATCTGAGCCCAGATTTGATCCAGGTCATCCTGACACTGGAGCCGGTGCTCTTACTCGCTGAGCCACCTGTCCACCCCTGGAAGATTTTTTTCTAGTTAACTTCACTTGGATTAGGTCACTTGAGAAACATCCAAAATTCTGTTTAGATGTTTAGGATTTTATTTTTATTTGTCTACTTCTCTGTCTGTGTCTTCTCTTTATAGCTAATGTCTTCCCTCTGACCAGCACTGGGTGCACGGGCTCTCTGTCCCTTCTTGGATCCCAATCTTGGTTTCTCAGTTCGCCTTCCCTCATTCGCTTGGACTTACCTGCCTGGAGCTCACACAATGCAAACACATCTAGCATGAGCAGCCAATAAGTGAATGATTGCCTCCTCCTCCTTCTTTTATGCTCCATTTCTATTTTTAGACAGCATCTGTCTCTGCTGGAGTTAAGGGAAGCAGTGCCCATGTATGGAAAGAGGCCCCTATATATAGAATGCTTCCCTATTCCTCATCCATGCTCAGATGGCTACTGGTGCTTCCAAGATATTGCCCTCCTGTCAGTGCAAACCAGGAAATTTGTCACCAGGCAGAACCTATTGGGTAGAAGAGTCAAAAAGAAATGGAGTCTGTGGTTAGGGCAGGAAATCTTACAGTCTAATCCCTATCACATGTTGTTCCCCAGAATGGGGACTGGTACTGTTATAAATGTCAGTTAAGTTCAATAAAGAAGACAAAATGTACTTTAGAGGATTCCACAACCCAATGAGGAAAATTCATTCCCAATCCCTAGGGAACCTTTGGTTTAATGAATGAATGAAAATAATTTATCAAGGGCTTACTATGTGTGAAGCACCATTCTATGCATTGTAGCTACAAAGACAAAGTGATAACATTCTCTTGTGGTAGAGAACACATAAGAGCTGCCATCTTGAAGTCAAATGGAAAGGCCCCGTGCATGCAGTGGTAAAGTAGATGGTAATGCATCTTCTTTAGCATCATTTCCACTGATAAAATCATGATCAATCCTGACGTCAAAATGCTACACAATGTCAAAGGCTTGGATGATTAGAGCTTTCTTTTCTGGGTCTTCCCTATTTTTGACTGCTGAGGAGCAAGGGAGAGGATGGAACCTATGGAGGTGGTTGAAAGGTCACGTCTCCATAATAGGAGATATTTATGAGGACTGGAATATTAGCAGAGTTGGTGGTTTGAGGAACATAGTTATTCTTGGGGTTCTTGGGTTTACCTGACCATCAATGGAGGAGCTGTTATTCCTCCCTTCAAGAAGACCCTTAGTCGAAAACCACATATACCTTTAGATGTATACCCATGTCCAATCACTTGTCCCAACAAGAGGCTGTGGCTCATTAATGCCAACCTTCTAAGCACTGCTGCTATACGCTGGGCCCTGAATCATCAGGGAGGAAGGCAGCAAATTAGTTTTATTTATAAAGCCAGACATCCCTTAGCTACATTTCAATTCAGTCCAATTCAACAAACTTTAAGCATTTGCTATGTATGAGACACAATAAGCACATAATGTAGGCAGATAAACAACTGAAGGAAGCTTTCTTGTCAGTGGTCACTGTCTCCACAATATCAGGCTCTTCACTAATCAGATTATTTTCTAGGGCTTGTTATTAAATGTCAATGGTAATGTCTGCATGGGGAACTGTCTGAGGGTCAGGCTTTCTTTAGAACTGTTATTATTTCTCTTCCTAGGGTTTGAATCTGTGTAAATGCTTCGGTTTTAGGTTGCTGGTCCTAGAGAACATCATTCCATATTTGTCCATGAATTTTGGCTGCCACTTCTATGCCAGTGATCACCTTAATTATGTGTCCACCTCAATATTTTCCTGCAGTGCAGCTCTTATATTGCTGTCTCCTGGATATCTCTACCTGGAAACCCCAGATGCTCTGCTCATACCCATCCATCAACCACCAACCATTAAGCATTTTTTTTCGCCTTTTGGAGGGCAATTGGGGTTAAGTAACTTGCCCAAGGTTACACGGCTAGTTTTTTTGTGTGGGTGTTAAGTGTCTGAGGCCAGAACCGAACTCAGGTCCTCCTGATTCTGGGGCCAGCGTTCTACTCACTGCACCACCTAGCCACCCCCAACCATTAAGCATTTACTAGACATTTACCATGTACCAAGCACTGTTCCAAGAAACAAAGGAAGTCAAAATAGCCCCTGCCTTCCTGGAAGTTACATTCTAATTGGGGAACAACATATGTAAACCAAAATATATAAAATATAATTCAAAGTCAGTGGAAAGTTGTTGTCATTGTTCCCACTATATTCCCCAAATGGACCAATGATATCATAGGGTGATGACTTGTATATGAATTGGATTTCAGTGAGGCTGAGCTACACAAAGTCATTGGTAGAGTGGATGGCATTAATGGTTGGGGGTCCAGGAAAAACCTCCTGGAGGATTTTTAAAGGAATCTGGGGGTTCTAAGAGTCAGAAGTTGGAAGGGAGTGAGATGGACTATCATGTAAAAATACTAACAATGAGGCCAGCATGGCTGGATCATAGAATTCCAGAATGTAGTAAAATGTAAGAAGTTTGGAAAGTCAAGTTGGGGAACAGATAATGATAAATTTTTAACAATAAAGTATTTCTATTTTTTTCTTGGAAGTAATAGGAAACAATTGGAATTTGCTGAGCAGAGAGTTGGCATGGGCAAACCTTTAGGAAAACACATAGGCAGCAGAATAAAGGAGGGTTCAGAAAGGGATTAAAGCTTAGGGAGTGAAATCAATTAAGAGGCTATTGATATAATTCAGGGAAGATGTGATGAGGGTCTGAACTAAAGTGGAGGGGCTATGTAATGGGGAGATACGTTGAATCAAATGATGTCGCAGAGAAAGAAGCTACAAGATCTAACAAAAGATCAGATACATGTTTTGTGTAAGAGAGAGAAATCAGTGATGGTCCAGGTTAAGATGCTGAGTGATTGGAAGAATGGTGGTTCTCCCAAGACTTCCACTGAAATTCAAAAAATGGGAGAATTTTGGGAAAAACATAATCAGTTTTGTTTTGGCCATGTTGAGTTTGTGATGACAACACGATGCCCAACAGGAAATTGATGAAGAGGAACTGGTGCACAAGAGAGAAATTGGATGGAAAAATAGATTTGAGAATCATTTGTGTAATAATAGTGACTGAACACACAGGAGCTAGTGATAAAAGAGGGACTAAAAGAGGCCTGACAGATATTCAAGTTTACTGTATGGCAAGAATCAAAATTCAGCAAAACAGGGAAGGAGCAGCAATGTAACAGGTAGGAGGAGAACTGGAAGAGAGCAAAATCACAGAAATCTGGAGAGAAGAGGGTGTCAAGTAAAGAGTCTGATCTGCAGTGTCAGAGTCTGCCGAGATATCAAGAAAATGTCTGAGTCAACAGAGCAGAGCAGAGAGATAAATGAATTTATTGGAAGAAGAGCTGTGTTCAAGTCTCTGAAGGTTTGGATGTTTTCCTGGATGTTTGCTCCATCTGTGACCACAGGCAAGGCTCTTAACATCTCTGGGACTCAGTTCCATTGTTTATCAAATTAACGAATTGGACTAGATGGTCACTGAGATCTCTTCCAGCTCCATATCTCTGATCCTTTTGTTCTTCTTTTTGAATAATTTCAGTCATGCCTGAGTTTCTGCGATGACATTTGGGGTTTTCTTTGCAAAGATACTGGAGTGGTTTGGCATTATTTTCTCCAGCTCATTTTATAGATGAGGAAACTGAGGCAATCTAGGTTAAGTGACTTGCCCAGGGTCACCCAACTAGTACTTATTTGAGGCTAGATTTGAACTCAAGAAAATAAGTCTTCCTGATACACTATACACTACCTAGTTGCCCCTCTCTGATTCTATAATCCTTTGAATGTGTCATCTTTATGACAAAAACCCATTCCTTCTCCTAACTTCTCTAGTCATATTGCTGGAGTCACCAATCTCCCAGGGTTATAAATCAGGAGCAGGCTTGGAATCCCTCCTATGTAAAACTTCAATTATCCAAACAGTCCCCAAGGACTGTGGATTCAGCTTCCATGATATTCTTCATATTTCAGTACTATTCCATCTGAATTCAAAATGCCATTCTTCAACTCCTCATCTTCTCTAATTTACCCTGTTTTAATAGCTTCCCCAAAAGGCTTCCCTACCTTTGTCACCTCTCCCATCTCTCCATATGCCTTGCCATGTGATCTTCCTCATGTCCCATGCTGTGCAGATCATTCCTTTACAAAAGTTGTGGGGAGCTACCCATTAAAATTCCTAGCTCAAGGACTAAAGGATTGTTGTAGTGTGCCTTTGACCTACATTTCCAATCTTGTTGGGGTTTTTTTTGCTTCCTTCTCTGTACATTCTAGAAATAATTATCATTTTCTCCATATCATCTTCTCATCCTGCCCTCTCCTGTTTCTGAATCTTGGTTGATATTGCCCTCATTTTATGGAATGAACTCTTTTCTTCCTCTGATTTCCATCTGTTGAATGTCTTCCTTTCTTTATCAGTTGAAAGGTTGAATTCATAAGCCATCTGAGATGTCTTCCCCTAGTACTGAGCAAAATCAATCTCTCCCTCATCAAATTTCTCATAGCACTTTTCCCAGACCTTTTGCACTTTCTCATTTTCTGTCATAATATAGTTGTTTTTGTGCTCACCTTCCCCCTGCCTGCAGTAGGAATCAGGTGATTAGCAAGTTACTCTAAGACATTAGAGTCTTCTATAAATTTCCCTAGTCAATTCCTCTTCCTCCTTGGAGTTCCTCTTTGTATCCCCAACTCACAGCCTGATGTCTAGTTCTCTTCTCACAGTCACCTACTTGACATATGGTTTTCTCACTTCCCCAAGAGTGGCCAACAATTGGTTCCCCACCAAAAGGCTTCTCTGTGATGGAATTCCCAATTCCTGGGCTGCCTTTTCAGTGTGAAAGGAGGACAGAGCTCCAGACACTGAAGAAACCAAGAGGTTAGGATTGGAAGGGAAGACTGCATGCCTAAATAGTAGATTATGAGGTAAAGAATGGTAGGAGTAGCATTAAGGAATGAAATCATTCCTTCATGGATCAGGGGATGACCAGGAGTATGAAGGATTTTCCTGCAAACTTTCTCCTTCCCAGCCACCTTCTCTTTCACTCCTGCAGGACCCATCATTCATGAACACATCACCCTCCCCAAAGTGAGCATAGAATCATCATGTGATGTATTGGAATTTTTGTCTGGGCACATTTAGCTCCACTTACACAAGGTTTCTAATCCCCCACCCCAGTATGTGAACAATCATTCCTGAAGCCTATAACCATGAGGTTAATAATTTTTTTTCTGACCACATACTATATTGCTAGATTCATGCTAATGGCTTTGAATGCATTCTTAATAAGTCAACAAGAATTTATTAAATGTTTACTATATCACATACTTTGCTAATGCTAGAGGAACAAAAAAAAGAGAAAATAGTCACTGCTCTCAAAGATCTGACATTGTAATGAGGGAAGCAACATGCAGAAGCATATGGAATATAATAACTAGCACTTATATAGTGTTTTATAATTTACAGAGTGCCTTACAATTATCTTATTTGATCTTCATAACAAACCTGTGATGGTGGTGCTATTATTATCCTCATTTTACAGATGAAGAAACTGAGGGGAAAGGTTAAGTGACTTGGCCAGGGTAACAAAGCTGCTGAGGTGAAATTTTAACTCAGACCTTCCACATCCACTGTCAAACCTACTTACTAACAAAGTAAAACTGTGATAACCTTAAAAGGGAAAACACTAACATTGTCTCTTTTTTGTTCTTTCTACTTTAAAAAATTGTTTAGTTGTAGTCCCTGAGTATATTTTATTCCTGGATTTGCATGCTTTATTTGATATCAGTTCATGTAGCCCTGTCAGACATGAGAAGAACAAATAGATTGATTTTCAGAGAAGGCAAAGATGAATCTTTTAAACTATAGAGAAATGATGACTTCAAGTCTTAGCAAAATTCTCCCAAGTATAGGAGTTCTCAAAATTCTTAGTGCTATTAAGGTTTAAAACTGCATCAAGACTTTTGTGACATATTATATTATTATCATGTAACAAGCAGAGACACAACCCCCTTACATAGTGGATCCCTCAGCAAAGCTACCTAATGTTACAGGCATTATGTGGATCCATTTCCACTCAAAATCATAGTTTGTGAACCCCCACCAATGTGCTTACATTTACTAATCAACCAGGAGTCATGTGTAATTCAAAACAAAGGCATTTAATCAAAGCACAACATAAGAAAAGTAGTGAGAAAACATGTTCACACAAAGTTGGGGTACATTCTCATGCACACACATTTGTATAAAGCAACAAACAATGGAGAGAACACTCATAGAGAGCATGTATAAGGTTGTTGCTGTTTGTCCTTCATTCTCCAAGAGAACCATGACATCAGGAAGGTGATGCCATAACATGCAAGTGAATTGGATTTAAGTGAGGGAGGGCAGTGCAAGGTTACCAGCCTCACTCTCTCCTCTAGAGCCATCTCTGTCCAGTGGACAGATAGAGATCAGGATGCAGTGGGGGACCTTGGTCTTTTCAAGCTAAGGTCTTTAACAGGTCTGTTTGACTGAGACAATGCCCGGTCAATGAGTAAGACTAAGTAAGAAAAGAGGCAGAGAATGGTCCCAGGACAAGTCCTACTTAGTCATTGTTTGGGCCCTCATTGCTTCAGAATGAAGTAATTAACAATTGCTTTTGGTGATAAATGCTGAGGGTTTTCCCTTCCCAGACTGATTTTTGTTTGTTTAGATTAGGTAAAGAGGCCATTCTCTCTTGTTGGGAAGAGACCTGATGGTGATATTGGGCAGTCAGTTTTCTCCAGTTAGGCCTCCCATCTCCTTTTTGTCCCTGCTTACCAGACCTCCCTATGTTCTCTTGGAAGTGTGGGAGATAGTTGAACCAGTTGTTTGGGATCAGGGCATTCCTGGGTAAGCTACTCATGCCACCCCAGCCATCATTCACTTCTGAGACCCTAATGTATTCCCCCACTGGGTGCCAGTATCCAATTAAACCTGAGATCCAGAAAGGACTACAATTACTGATTGAGAAATTCCTCAAGTATGAAAACCTTGCCCTTGTCTGTCCCCATGAAATATCCCTATCCTGTGAGAAAGCCCAATGGATAGTATTGCATGGTTCAGGATCTCAGGGTTGTTAATGAGGCTGTTATTCCTATCCATACCATAGTCCCCCTAACCCATATACTATACTCACTCAGATACCTGGGGTACCCAATGGTTTTCCACCCTGGATCTCAAAGATCTTTTTTTTGTATACCCCTTCATACAGATTCACAATTTATTTTTGCTTCTTAATGGATACCCCCTGAGAAATCAAACCCATGCCAAATAACATGAACAGTTTTGCCCCAAGGTTTTCTGGACTTGTACCCATCTATGTAGCCAGACCTTAGGAAAATACTTAAGGTACCTGGAACTATCTGATAGTAGTTTAATTAGTTATATAGATGATATCCTCATTTGTAGCCCAACTCTCTGTAGAGAGACTTCTCTGGCTGTTGTCACAGGAGTTCTTAATTTCTTGGGCACCAAGGACTACAAGGTCTCTCTGAACAAAGTCCAAATAGCATATTGGAGCGTAAAGTATCTGGGTCATAAACTAATGCCCATCTTTCTCCTCTTAACATCATAGAGAAAAGGGGCAATTCAGTCTGTCCCTGTTCCAGTCACTAAAACACAATGCTGTACTTTTCTAAGTGTGACTGAATTTTGTAGACTCTGGATCCCTTATTTTGGTATTACTTCAAAGCCCCTTTATGACTACTCAAGGTCCTGATCCACTTCCTCTAGAGCAGGGCCCCTGACCAGGCTAAGACTTTTGAGACCCTGAAAACTAAACTGACCACCACTTCAGCATTACTTAGACAAACCTTTCACTCTGTTGGTGAAAGTAGAAGCCAGACTTCTGGAGTCCTAACTCAGTCCCTAGGGCTGACCCCAGGGTGGTTGCCTATTTTTCAAAACAATTAGACTCTGTGGCTGCTGGATGACAGGAGTGAGGAACCTGTGGCCTTGAGGCCCCATGTGGCCCTCTAGGTCCTCAAGTGTGACCCTTTGACTGAATCTAAACTTCACAGAACAAATCCCCTTAATAAAACTATTTTTATTTGTGAAGTTTGAATTCAGTCATAGGGCTGCACTTGAGGACCAAGACGGTCACATGTGGCCTTGAGGTCACAGGTTCCCCAATCCTGGATAGCATCCAGATTTTTGAAGGAGAAATTGAATGAGTTACAGGAGGAAATAGATAATAAAAATATACTAGTGAGGGACCTCAACTTTCCCCTATCTGAACTAGATAAATCTAAAAATAAATAAATAAGAAATAAGGTAAGGAAGTGAATAAAATTCTGGGGAAGTTAGATATGATAGATCTCTGCAGAAAACTGAATAGGAATAGAAAGGAATATACCTTTTTCTCAGCAGTACATGGCATATATCCAAAAATTGACCATGTATTAGCACTTAAAAATTTCACAACCAAATATAGAAAAGCAGAAATAGTAAACACATCCTTTTCATAACATAATGCAATAAAATTTTATTCAATAATGAACAATGGGGAGAAAGGTTAAAATTTATTAGAAAATAATCGAATTCTATAAAACAAGTGGGTCACAATTACAGACACATTGTATGTGTGACAACTAACAGTGTAAGGCTATAAGACAACTCCAAAAGACTCATGATGGAAAGAAATGTCCACATTCAGAGAAAGAACTGTAGTTTGAATGCATATTGAAGCAAACTACTTTTTCTCTTTCTTTTTCTTGTTTTGTTTTCTCTTTCTCAATGTTCATTCCATTGGTTATAATCCTTCTTTACAACCTGACTAATGTTTAATGTGAAGGTATCTGTAGATCCTATATTTGATTGCATGACACTATGGGGGAGGTGGGTGGAAGAGAAGAAGGGGGAGAAAATTTAAAACTCAAGGGATTGTGGAACTGAATGTTTTAAACTAAAAGTAAATTAATTAATTAATTAAAAGCAAGTGGATCAAAGGAAAAATCAAAACAATCAGAAGTTTCATTATTGAAAATGACAACGAGACAGCATACCAAAAATTATGGGATGCATTCAAAGTGATACATAGGGGAAAATTTTTATCTCTAAATTCTTATATCAATAAAATAGAGAAAAAGCAGATCAGTGCCTTAGGCATACAACCAAAAAAACATCAAAAAAGAACAAATTAAGAATCCTCAATGAAACACCAGATTGAAAATCAAAGTAGAGATGAATAAAATTGAAAGCAAGAAAATTGAACTAATAAATAAAACTAGAAGCTGGTTTTGTGGGGGAAAAAACAACAAAATAGATAAACCATTGGTTAATTTTATTTTAAAAATGAAAGGATAAAACCAAATTACTGTTATTAAAAATTAAAGGAGTGAATTCATCACCAATAAAGAGGAAATTTAGACAATTCTTAGGAACTATTTTGCTCACTCATATACCAATAAATTTGACAATCTAAATGAAATGCATAATTATCTACAAACATATAAATTTCCCAGTTTAACAGAAGAAGAAATAAAATATTTAAATAACTCAATCTTAGAAAAAGAATTTTTTTTTTGCCTTTTGGAGGGCAATTGGGGTTAAGTAACTTGCCCAAGGTTACACAGCTTGTTTTTTGTGTGTGGGTGTTAAGTGTCTGAGGCCAGAACCGAACTCGGGTCCTCCTAACTTCCAGCTGGCACTTTACTCACTGTGCCACCTAGCCACCCCTAGAAAAAGAAATTTAACAAGTCAGTAATGAACTTCCTAAGAAAATTCCCCTAGGACCAGAGAGATTCACAAGCAAATTCTACCAAACATTTAAAGAACAATTAATCCCAATATTATATAATTGGAAAATGATGGAGTCCTACCAAATTCCTTTTATAATACAAATATGGTGCTGATACCTAAACCAGGAAGAAGCAAAACAGAGCAATACTATTATAGACCAATTTCCCTAATGACCATTGATGCAATAATTTCAAATAAAATACTAGCAAAGAATTTGCAGTGATATATCACAAGGATCATACACTATGACCAGGTATTTGTACCAGTAATACAGGGCTGATTCAATATAAGGAAAAATATTAGCATAATTGGCCATAACAATAACAAAACCAACAGAAATAATATTATCACCTCAATAGATGCAAGAAAAGCCTTTGACAAAATATAGTACCAATTACTATTTTTAAACAGTATAGAGCAAAGGAATACATGGAACTTACCTTAAAATGATAAGCAATATTTATCTAAAACCATCAGCAAGCATTATTTGTAGTGGGAATAAGCTAGACACCTTCTCAATACAATCAGCGGTGAGGCAAGGATACCTATTATTACCTCTGTTATTTGATATTGTACCAAAAATGTTAGCTTTAGCCATAAGAGAAGAAAAATAAATTAAAGAAGTTAGAACAGGCAATGAGGAAATAAAAAAATATCACTCTCTGAAGATGATAATGCAGAAAACCTAGAGAATTAACTAAAATCTACTTAAAATTATTAACAATTTTATTTGCAGCATCCAAAATAAACCCACATAAATCATCAGCATTTCTATATATTACCAGTAAAGACCAGCAGCAAGAGATAGAAAGAGAAATTCCATTTAAAATAGTTATATATAAAATATTTGGGAGTCTACCTGCCAAGACAAACCCAGGAACTATATGAACACAATTACCAAATACTTTTCACACAAACAAAGTCAGATCTAAACAACCAGAAAAATTACTCATGGGTACTCTGAACCAATATAATAAAAGTGATGATTCTACCTAAATTAATCTGTTCAGTGTGATGCCAATCAAAGTATCAAAAATTATTTTATAGAGCTAGAAAAAATAATAACAAAATTCATCAGGAAGAGCTAATGTTCAAGCATATTAAGGGAATAGATGAAAAAATGTAAAAGAAGGTGGTCTACCTGTACTTGATGCCAAACTGTATTATGAAGTGTTAATTATCAAAACATTCTGCTGCTGATTAAGAAATAGAATAATGGATCAGTGGAATAGATTAGGTACAAATTATATTATAATAAATGACCATAGTAATTTATTATATGATAAACACAAAGATCCAAGCTTTTGGAACAATAATTCATCTTTTTGACAAAACCTGCTAGGAAAACTGGAAAACAATATGGCAGAAACTAGATATAGTCAAACATCTCAAACTGTATGTCAAGATAAAGTCAAAAAGGGCACATTATTTACACAGAAAATATGATACCATAAACAAATTAAAAGAATATGGAACAGTTTATCTTTCAGATGTATAGATAAGTGAATAATTTAGGACCAAAGAAGATATAGAGAACATTACAAAATGTAAAACACATAATTTTGATTATATAAAATTTTTAAAATACACAAACAAAACCAATGCAACCAAAATTATAAGGAAAACAGAAACCTGGAAGGGGGGGTTGTTGTAACAATTTTCTTTGATAATGTCCTCATTTCTCAAATATATAGAGAACTAAGTCAAATTTATCAAAATACATGTCAGTCCACCATTGATATATGGACAAAGGCAATGTTCTGAGAAATAAATCAAAGTCATATGAAAAAAATGCTCTAAATCAGTCTTTATTAGAGAAAAATGTAAATAAACAACTTTGAGGTACTACCCCATGCATATTGGAGTGGATAATTTGACAAGAAAAGGAAAGCGTTAGATGTTGGAGGGGATATGGGAAAACTGAGACATTAAGGCACTATTACTGGAGTTGTGAAGTGAACCAACCATTCTGGAAAGAAATTTGAAACTATGACCAAAGGGCTACAAAACTGCATACCCTTTGATCCAGTAATACCACTGCTAGATCCATATCCCAAAGACATGCCCCCAAAAGATAAAATTACCTATTTGTACCAAAATATTTGTAGCCACTCTTTTTGTGGTGACTAAGAATTGGAAATCAAAGGTGTGACCATCAATTGGGGAATGGCCAAACAACCTGTGGCCAAACAACAATTCCTATTGTCATTTATTGTAGCACAATAGCATTCCATTACAACAATTCCTATTGTAATGGAATGCTATTGTGCTACAATAAATGACAAGCAGGATAATTTTCAGAAAAACCTGGAAAGATAACTGATGCATAGTGAAGTGAAGAGAACCAGGAGAATGTTGTGCAGAGTAGCAGCAATATTGTTCGATGAAGAACTGGGAATCACTTTGCTAATCTCAAAAAATACAATGATCCAAGACAATCAAAAAAGACTAACGATGAAGCATGTTATCCACCTCCAGAGAAAGTTCACATACAAACTGAATACAGACTGAAGCATGCTATTTTTCACTTTCTTTCATTTTTTCTTTTATTCTACTCATCTTGTACAAAATGACTAATATAGTGATGTTTTACATAATTGCACATATGTAATCTATATCTGATTGCTTACCATCTTGGGGGAGAGGGATAAGAGAGAGGAAGTGATAGAATTTGAAACTCAAAACTTCAAATAAAAATGTTTTAAAAATTAGAAAAAATCAACTAGACTACTACTAAAAAATAGAGGAGGATCAGGGTACTAAAATTTATGTATATGCCTATAGACCCTCTTCAGTGCTCTCCTACAAATGGCTGCCTTCCTTGTGCAAATCCCAATTTCCTTTACAGGGTCACTTCACCATCCACTGTGGTTTGCTCATGAGTGACCTGAAAGAAAAAGAGTGGTAAATGTAGAAAGCCCACAGACTGGGAAGCTCTCCAGGCAGAAGCACATCTTATTTCATCTAGGGAGCTTCCAAAAGATAGCTATGCATCTTCCCAATTAGAATGTAAGGATTGTGTCTCCTATTAGACCTGAGAGTCCATAAGGATAGAAACTCATTAGCCTATGTACTTTGGAATTATCTGTCATTCCTGGACTTTGAGCCAGGAAGATCTTGGGTTCAAATACCACCTCAGATATTATCTTTGTGGCCTTGAACAAGTAATCTAACCTCTAAAGTCAAAGGAGATCAAATGAGAATATTTGTAAAGCACTTAGCAAGTGCTTGGCTTATGGTGGGTGCTTAATAAATGTTTATTCCTTGCCCTTCCCTCCCTTCAGTTTCCTCATCTGTAAAATAATTACATTGGCCCTAACCACCCTCCATGGTCCCTAAAAACTCTAGATTTATGATGCCATGAGTACTGTACTATTAAATCTAATTTTCCATTGACATGGATGACGTCTACTGGCAAGTTGCACAAAGGTCAGATAGATAATTAACACATAGGCAGGAAGGCTCAGGACCTAAATGGACTCAATAGACCACAGTGATGTGCTCCATCATAACCCTTCACTTCATAATAGTTGACAGGTATCATCTTGAACTTCACAATGTGTTTTATATATTAAATCTTTTCTGACCTTCATACTAACAGAAATGCATGCTTGTTCCTATGCTACTTGATATTCAGTCACCTGAACAAAAACATACTTACCAATTTGGGGGGAGGGGTCACAATATTAGAAGGGATAGCTTATACACTGCATGATGGAGTCAGGATACAGTAGACTAAAATATTCGGTGAATCCAAGATGAAATTCAATAGAGGTAAATATAAAGTCTTATATTTTGGTCTAAAACATCAACTTCATAAGCACAAGATGTAGGAGGCATAGTTAGACATCAGGTGTTTCAAGGAGAAAAAAAGATCCTGGGATCTTAGTGGACTACAAACTCCATCTGACTTGGCAAAATGATGTAGCAGCTAATTATGGACTGCATTATAAGGGCCATAGCTTCTAGCAATAGGGAGGTGAGAGTCCTGCCACCTCTTCAGATGTCTTCTGGAGAATTGTGTTCAGTTCTGATTACCACAATTTTAATAAGGATATCAATCATGGGGAGAGTATTAAGAAAAGGAGAACCAGAATGATGAAAAGCATTTAGTAAATATCATGTGAGCATTGAAAAAAATAATGGTGTTAAACTTGGAAAACAGAAGACTCTATGGGAAAGTGGACATGATATCTGTCCTCAAGTGTTTGAAGGGCTATTATCTGGAGGAGTAATTAGATTTCATCTGTGACCCCAGAGCAACCAGAAGCAACTACAGTGGATAGAAATTACAAAGAAGCAAATTTAAGCTGGATGTCTAGAAACAGCTTCCTAAGAGTTAGAGCTATCTCAAAGTAAAATGGTTGGTTTCAAGAGGTTGTTGATTTCCCTTCTTTGCAGGTATTCAGTCAGAGTCTAGAAATTACTTCCCAGGTATGTTATATTGGGGAATCTTTTCACATGTAGCCAATGGAGTCCTTCCCAACTCAAATTCTGTGATTCTTTCACGCACCCTTGTTAAATAACGTTAACCTTTTTTAGCTTGCAAATGAGGAAACTGAGGTTCAAAGAGGTAGGTCAAGCTACTTGTGGTCAGAATGCTAAAAAGAGTTTACAATAGGTGGGAAGAATCAAAACTCAGGTCTCTCCTGAATCCATGTCCAATTAACTTCAAAAGTACAAGATGGAGGGAATATTTGTTCTCAATAAAAACTGAGACTTTTTAGCAGACTGAACGATCAGTGTGGATAAGAGTGCTGTCTCAAATGCATCTCACATAGATTATGGATGAATTTGGTGTTTGAAGTGACAGTTCAAAAATGTCTTACATGAAGTACTTCTTACAGAATTATGTTTTATCTGTAATCTGTTAGGATGATTGAGAACTTTATGGAAAAGATACAGAGGAAGAAGGTGAGTAAAACCTTTTCCTCAACAGAACTGCCGTGTTATATTACAAAGAATTGTTTCAAAAAGAATTCTATGAAGAATCTATTAGAAGTTGGCAAATAGAATACGTTTTGTAAATATTATTTCCTGTCCTTATTGAAGAGACAAATAAAAAAGAATATATTAACTTATTTACTGAATGATTAAACTTGATTCTTGCCTTACAAAGACATAAAAATACTTTCTTTTTGGAGGGGTGTGGGAACTGAAGTGAACTGAATGATGTGGGATCATATTCTTCAGAACAGTGAAGAGTGTCATAGCATTATACTGAGATTTGGTGGTAACCTTGGATGGGCCCATTCATTTAATCAAAATATGGTTAATAATTTTCTTTGCTTTATTATTACTTTCGATTGTTAGTATATATAAGTAGCATGCTGAAAGATGATTTCTTTAATAATTAAAATATTAATAGATAAGAATCAGAGTTCAGGATCATGAATTAACTGAGGCTAGTTAATGAGAAATTGGTTGCAACTTTATTAATTGATAAGACATGTTTCATTCTTAATTATGGACCAATTTCCCTCAGGAATATAGATGCAAAATTTTAAATAAAATATTAGCAACAAGACTGCAGCAACTCATCACAAGAATAATACACTTTTATCAGGTAGGATTTATTCCAGGAATGCGAAGATGGTTCAATACTATGAAAACCATCAGTATAATTGATCATATCAACAATAAAACTAGCAGAAGTCATATGATTATCTCAATAGATGCAGAAAAGGCTTTTGACAAAATGCAATATCCATTCCTATTAAAAACACTAGAAAATATAGGAATAAATGGAGTCCTCCTTAAAATAATAGGTAGCATCTATTTAAAAGCATCAGCAAGTACTACATGTAATGGGGATAAGCTAGAAGCATGTCCAATAAGATCATGGGTGAAACAAGGGTTTCCACTATCACCCCTCTTATTTAATCTGGTACTAGAAATGTTAGCAGTAGCAATTAGAGAAGAAAAAGAAATTGAAGGATTCGAATTTGGCAAAGAAGAGACTAAGTTATCACTCTTTGCAGATGATATGATGATATACTTAGAGAATCCTAGAGAATCAAGTAAAAAATTACTTGAGACAATAAATAAATTTGGCAAAGTTGCAGGATATAAAATAAACCCACATAAATCCTCAGCATTTCTATATATTCCTAATGAAATCCAACAGCAAGAGGTAGAAAGAGAAATCCCATTTAAAGTTACTGTAGACATTATAAATATTTGGGAATCTACCTGCCAAAACAAACCCAGGACCTATATGACCACAACTACAAAACACTTTTCACACAAATAAAGTCAGATCTAAGTAACTGGAAAAACATCAATTGCTCGTGGCTGGGTTGAGCTAATATAATTAAAATGACAATTTTACCTAAATTAAATTGCATATTTAGTGTCATACCAATCAATCTACAAAAAAAAAATACGTTATAGAGCTAGAAATAAAATAGTAACAAAATTCATTTGGAAGAACAAAAGGTCCAGAATATCAAGGGAATTAATGAAAAGAAATGCTAGGAAAGGTGGCCTAGCCATACCAGATTTTAATCTCTATTGTAAAGCAGCAGTCATCAAAACTACTTGGTACTGGCTGAGGAATAGAGGAGTGGATCAATAGAATAGATTGAGTACACGAGACTCAGCACTCAATGACTATAGTAACCTACTGTTTGATAAACCCAAAGGCTCCAGATTCTGAGATAAGAACTCACTATTTGGCAAAAACTGCTGGGAAAACTGGAATATAGTATGGCAGAAACTGGGCATAGACCATTATCTAACAATGTTTACCAAAATCAAGTCTAAATGGGCGCATGATGTAGGTATAAAGCCTGATACTGCAAGCAATCTGGGAAAGCAAGGAATAGTTTACCTATCAGATTTATGGAGAGGGGAAGACTTTATGACCAAACAAGAATTAGAGAGCATTATAAAATGCAAAATAGATCATCTTGACTACAATAAATTGAAAAGTTTCTGTACAAACAAAGCCAACATAACCAAGATTAAGAGGGAAGTGGGGAAATTGGGAAAGAATTTTTACAACTAGTGTCTCTGATAAAGGCCTAATTTCTAAAATATACAGAGAATTGAGTCAAATCTATAAGAATACAAATCATTCACCAATTGATAAGTGGTCAAAGGATATGAACAGGCAATTTTCAGAAGTAGAAGTTAAAGATATCTATAAGATATGAAGAAATGCTCTAAATCACTATTGATTAGAGAAATTCAAACCAAAACAACTATGAGGTACCATATCTCACCAGTCAGATTAGGTAAGATGACAAAACAAGAAGATGACAAATGCTGGAGAGGATTTGGACAAATGGGAATACTAATGCATTGCTGGCGGAGTTGTGAGATGATTCAACCATTCTGGAGAGCAATCTGGAACTATGCCCAAAGGGCTATAAATAATTGAATACCCTTTAAACCAGTAATACCACTTCTAGGATTTTATCCCAAAGAGATCATAGAAGTGGGAAGAAGACCCATATGTACAAAAATATTTATAGCAGATCTTTTTGTGGTGTCAAAGAATTGGAAATTAAGGGGATGCCTATCAATTGGGGAATGGCTAAACAAGTTGTATTATATGAATGTAATGGAATACTATTGTGCTATAAGAAATGAGGAGCAAAAGGACTTCATATTTACTTGGAGAAACTTTTACAAACTGATGCTGAGTGAGAAGAGCAGAACCAGGAGAAATTTGTACACAATTACACATGCAACGTATGTGGGATGACCAACTTTGATAGACTAGACTCTTCTCAGCAATGCAGGATTATAAGACGACTCCAAAAGATTCATTATGGAAGGAGATGTCTACATTCAGAGAAAGAACTAGAAACAACAGAGTTTGAATGCAGACTGAAGCAAAATACCTGCTCTATTTCTTTTTCTCATTTGGTTTTCTTTCTTCTTTCCCATTGTTCATTCCATCGATTTCAATCCTTCTTTACAACCTGACTAATGTCTAATGTGAAAGTATTTGCAGATCTTATACTTGATTGCATGCCAACATGGTGGGGGAGGGAGAGAGAGAGGGGGAGAAAATTTGAAACTCAAGGAATTGTGGAACTGAATCTTTTAAACGAAAATAAATAAACTAATTAATAAAAACAAAAATAAATTTAAAAAAAGAAATGTTTCATTCTTAATCTTGAGTTATTTTGCTCAGGATGATAAAAATAAGCATGTAGTAAAAAAAAAGTAAGTGGTAGGCTGATATGTGATATAAAGCAAGTGTCATGAATTCATGTGAAAAGTTAATGTCATTCTTAGGCTTCATTAAGAGAACAGGAATGAGGAAGTGACAGACCCTCTGTATTTTTCCTGGTCCGATCACATCTAAAGTGTCATGTTCAATTCTCATTGCCATATTTCATGAATGGCATATCCAGAGGTCTATTCTGATGGCAAAAGAGCCATGACAGTGGCTGAAGATATTGGAGATTTTTATCCTGGAGAAGAGGACAAAGGAGGCAGGTGATTGGAATACAAACATTTAAATAACTACCATGTGAAAGACGTATTCAACTTGACCTTCTTATGGATGTTGGCCTTCATTCTCAAAGAGGACCAAAATGGTGTCATTATGCTGCAGTCAAGTTACAGTGTTTCTGACTGTGACAGATCAGACCATTATGAGCTCAGAATGTTCCACCACACATCAGGAACAAATAGTCCATGTGAACATTTGAGGTGGATTCTCCAAATTTGCACCTCTTGTGTTTCTTTTGAGCTACTTCATTTCTACTTTTCTCATAGAGCCCATTACCTTCTCTGATGTGAGCACACTATGTTGAGCAGTCCTGTCCCAATGTCCCCCATGTCACACAATCAATTCCAAAGTTCTTAAGAGAGACTTTGAGAGTGTCCTTGAATTGCTTCTTCTAATCACCATGTGAATGCTTGCCTTGTGTGACTTCTACATAAAGCAGTCTTTGGCAAGCTTATGTTTTGCAATCGAGCAATATGGCCAGGCCATCAGAGCTGCACTCTCTGAAGTAGAGTTTGAATGCTTGGCAGTTTAGTTTGAGAAAGGACCTCGGTGTTTGGTACATTATCCTGCAAGGTGATGTTCAGAATCTTGCTAAGATGATTCAAATGTAAGTGATTTAGTTTTCTGACATGGTGCTGGTATACTATCCAGGTTTCATAGGCATGCAACAGTGAGGTCAGCACAATAACTCTGTAGACCTTCAGTGTGGTAGTCAGTCTAATACCTCTTGTCTCCCATACTTTACTTCAGAGCCTTACAAACACCGAGCTAACTCTGGCAACAGGTGCATCAGTGTCATTATCAATGTGTTCATCCCTGGAAAGTATACTACCAACATAAGTCAACTTGTCCACAGCGTCCAAAACTTCTTCAATTGCTGTAACCAATGGCTCTACATAACGATGGTGTGGTGGTGGTGATGGAGCACCTGTGCTTTCTTGGTGTTAATCGTTAGACCAAAATAGCAGCAGAGAATTGATACATATTTTGTTAGATCTCAGCTTCAGAGTCTGCATTGAGTACACAATCATCTGCAAAACAAAATCATGCACCAACACTGTCTCCACTTTGGTCTTGGCTTGTAGACCTTTCAAATTGAAGAACTTGCCATCAGTGTAGTAGCTTTTTAAAACTGAAGAATTTACCATCAGGGTGGTAGCATGTGATGTGCTGTTCATCCTCATTGAAGGCATTCGACAACCTGGCTGAAAACTTCATGCCAAAAACACGAGAGCAAGCACACAGCTTGTTTCATTCCATTGGTGACTGGGATGAGAGTATTGTCCATTATCCAGAACCCAGGCAAGCATTCCATCATGAAATTGATACACAATGATGATAAACTTCTCTGGACAATCAAATTTTGACATAATTTTCCATAAACCCTTATGACTGACAAGGCAAAGGCCTTGGTCAGATCTACAAACATTGTGTACAGACCTCTGTTCTACTCCTGGCATTTCTCTGGGAGTTTTTGGACAGCAAACACCATATCAACCATTTTTCAGCCCTTTCTGAAGCCACACTCCCTCTCAGGTAGAGGATCATCTTCCAGGTGAAGGATCAATCTATTAAAGAGGACTCTGACAAGAATTTTGACAGCAGTGACTAAGAGAGAAAACTCCCCCCACCACCACGACCTTGATTGGCACAGGACAATCTATTTCTTTTACCTTTATAGAGAACAATAGAGGCATCCTTGAGCTCCTGGGGGGAAACCTCCTCTTGCCATATAACCTGGAAAGCTTGAGTCAGCTTTTGTATGGGCAATGGACCCCTTACCTTGTAAATTTAAGGTGGAATAGAATCAGTACCAGATGGTTTCCTACACAAAAGGAGCCTAATGGCATTCAAAACCTCTCTTTCAGTTAGAGCTTCAGCTACAGAGGGATTGACTTCAACCTGAGGTAAATGGTCAGTGACTTCAGCATTGATTGATAATGGTCTGTTGAGAACATTATGGAAGTGTTCAGGCCATCTCTCTAGGATTGTGTCCTTATCACTAATCAGTGAGGCTCTATCAGCACTAAGTAGTTGAGATACACCATAGATCTTTGGCCCATAAATAACCTTCAGGGCATCATGAAAGTGCTTTGTATTGTTAGTATCAGCATAAAACTGAATTTGATATGCCTTCTTACTGAATCAAGAGTCCTGCATTTCTCTAAACTTTGCTTGTACTTTATTTTTGATAAAATTAAATATTGTCTTCTTAGAGATGTTTGAACTATCCTGCTTATAAACCTGTGGAGTTTTCATTTTTCATTTAGTAGCTTCTGAATTTTCCCATCATCATCAAAAAAGTCTTGATTTTGTGAGTGTTCTGACCCAGTTGAGAAAATGCCGTGCTATACATTGAATCTCTGACAGATGACCATTCCTTTTCTGCTTCACTGTTGTCACACAACAATGTGTTGTCTCAACTATCCCTCCAAGTTAGCAACAAGTTATTCCCATTCAGAGAAGAGTTCTAATCTGCTGACATTCTTTTGGTAGCCATTTTGCCTTGGGGCCACCACTTTTGTTGAATGAAAATATTTAGCTTGGAGAGGACAAGTCTATGATCAGTCCAGTACTCTACACCACACATTGCCTTTGTCACTCTCACATCCTGTCTGTCTCTTCTCCTTACAATCACATAGTCTATTAAATGCCATTATTTGCTGTGAGGGTACATCCATGAAGTTTTATTGCACTTAGGTAAATAGAAGACAATATTGGTGATGAGGAAGTCGTGAGATGCAAAAGTCTTCAGTACTAAGTAACTATTACTATTGCTGTTTCCAGTGCCATTCCTCCTAATGACTCCCTGACAAGTCTGGTAGTCTGAGTCTTACTCTAGCATTAAAATCACCCAGAATTATAATCTTGTCTCTTTTGGCACACTGACGATAAGGTCTCCAGATCTTCATAAAATTTTTCTTTGACCTCATCAGGGTTTGTCATGGTCAGAGCACAGACACTGATGATGGTGGCATGACATTTTCTTGCTAGTGGCAATTGCATTGTCACGCATCTGTTGTTCACTCTTTTTGGTAGGCACATAAGCTTGCTGACTAAATTAAGTTTGATTGCAAAACCTACACCAGCTTCACAACACTCCCCTTCACTGCAGCCACTCCAGAAAAAATGGGTATCCAGCTCCAACTTCAGTAAGCTGGTTTTCATTTGTCCACCTTGTTTCACTCAGAGCTGCTATTTTGATGTCATATCTATGGAGTTCTCTTGCAACAAGAGCTGTTCATCTTTCAGATCTACTGGATTTTGTATTGTCTATAAGTGTACACAAATTTCCACGTACCAGCGGTGAGTGGAATAATTTTTGCAGATGTCTTTGTACATTTGTGTTATGTGTGTGTTTCAGCTGCAGGGTGGGATCCCTGACTATCACAGTAATCAGACCAGAGTTGGGCAAGCAGACAATTTTTAGGGCACCTTGTCTAGTCCCTTCCTTACACTGAGAAGTGAGCAGTGTGATCCTTAAAGGGATGCTCAGACACCCAGGGGGCTGCTGAATCCCCACCACTGCTTCCAAGGAGAAGATGATCCTATAGCCTGGGTTGCCTGTGTGCAGGATTGTAAATACAGCTCCCAATGTATCTGCACCTCCTGTTTCATCACTTGTCACAACAGGACTTTGAGATAGGTAAAAATGATATGGGTGATGATTTGTGCATAAATTGGATTTAAGTGAGGTAGAGTTGCATGAAGTTATCAGTCTCACTCTTTACCCCGGAGTCATCACAGTCCAGGGGCAGAACAGAGTCAAGGAGAGTGGTGATGGCTCAAGATACAGTGGATGACCTTAGCAACTTCCATGTCTAACCAAACTCTAAGCACTCCAAAGTCTGCTTTAGCTGCCTTGTTGGCCATTGCAACAGCTTGTCCTTATCCACCCATTCTACCAGGGGATGTCTTCACGGGCTTGGGGTAGACACACCCTTAACACACCAATGGGTTTGGTAATCTCATCTTGGTTTAGCCTGTCTGCTGAAACAGTTTACTAGGGCATGGCCATTGTGCATGCT
This sequence comes from Petaurus breviceps papuanus, assembly GCF_028583685.1. Taxonomy (NCBI): domain Eukaryota; kingdom Metazoa; phylum Chordata; class Mammalia; order Diprotodontia; family Petauridae; genus Petaurus; species Petaurus breviceps. The sequence goes on along the minus strand of NW_027185697.1, from coordinate 9,672,359 downwards.
ACAGCTTCTTGGAGCCACAAGGAGGAGTTAGGCGGAAGAGGTGGACACAAAAGGGGGAAAACAGCCCTTCACACCAGAGATACGTCTTCCCTGAACACACCATATACTCAAGGCTTCTTATACATAGTAAAGAGAACTAGGAGAAATTTGGTGAGTTGCTCAGAGATAGAGTAAGACTTGATGTCAGGGGAACTTTCCTAAGCTTTAAAAGTTGAGTGGACTGTCCTAGGAAGAAGTAAATTCCCTATCACTGGAGGTGAATAAGCTGAATCTCAATGCCCATTATTCAGGAAAGTCTTGCCAATTGTACTAGAGGTACAATCTGAGGGCACTTCCATCTCTAAGTCTTCTAGAACTATCATTCTGGTTAAAAAAGCTTTCCTCCTAAGAACTCTGTGAAGCACAAAGACAGTGTGACATCATCACCCTTGTGACATCTGCTCCCCACTCCTCTTCTCATCTTGCCCTTACACTGATAGTTTTTCCACCCCTCTTATCACAAATGTACCTGTATTTTTCTTCTTCCATACGAGGAAGGCCCCATCACAGCACAGCAACAGAATGATGACTGTTAAGAGACCCAGGGCCATGACCCATGGCTTCTTCACAGTGGGCTTCTCAGGGACTACAGGGTGAGAAAGACAACAAGTAAACAAGATGTGTTTCTGAAAGGAGAGGTAACTGGAGAGCAGGCCTGGTGAACACTCTGCTCTGTGGAACATAACTCAGAGAGGGAGAGGTAGTGAAAAGGCTGAAACATTTCATGCCATGGCCCACACAGCTTGGGAAAAATACTCACCAGGATACACAGCTGGAGTCTGCAGCTTACTGTGCTCTACCACACAGGTGTACCCTGTCCCTGGATCACTAGGAGAAAGTTCCAGTGAGATTTGGAGGTAGAAGGTGGAATCAACATTGGGCAAGGTGCCGCTGGAGCTCTCTTGCCCCCACACACCCAGCCATCCACCCTTCTCCCAATGCAGCTGGATGGAGCTAGGATAGAAGCCTGTGGCTGCACAGTTGAAGGTGACTCTACCATCTGAAGAATCATGGAGGGACACAGAAACCTCAGGGGCCACTGAAGAGAGAAGTCAAGAGAGAAGGCATTACCTGCAAAGCTCAGCAACCTTCTGTTTTTCCAGTATCACTTCTATGCTCTCTCTCTCCCTTTCCTTCCACATTACTCTCTCCTCTGTCTTTCTCTACCAGTTATTAGCTTTGTTAAATGATAACTGTTATTCTTTTGGCTACTGCAAAAGTCATCTTATCCCTAGGATGAGTTCCTCACATTCTGTCTCCCTCACTCCAATGCCTCTTCTCTGACACATTAAGAACACATTCCAAACCCTTCAATCCATCAATGTAGAAGCTGGCAGATCCTGTGTTATCCTGATTATGTTTCCACAGTATTCAAATTGTTTCTTCCTGGCTGCTTGTAATACTTTTTCCTTGATCTGGGAACTCCAGAACACTTGGCAATAATATTACTAGGAGTTTTCTTTTTGGGATATTTTTCAGGAGGTTATTGGTGGATTCTTTCAATCTCTATTTTGCCCTCTGGTTCTAAAACTTCAGGGAAATTTTCCATAAGAATTTCTTGGAGAATGATTTCTAGGCTCTTTTTTTATCATGGCTTTCAGGTAGTCCAATAATTTTTAAATTCTCTCTCCTGGATCTATTTTCCAGGTCAGGGGATTTTTCAATGAGATATTTCACATTGCCTTCCATTTTTTCATTTGTTTGGATCTGTTTAATTGTACCTTGAATTCTCATAAAGTCATTAGCTTCCATTTGCTCCAATTTAATTCTGAAGGAATGATTCTCTTCAGTGAGCTTTTGAGATCCTTTTTCTATCTGGCAAATTCAGCTTTTTAAGGCATTCTTCTCCTCATTGGCTTTTTGAACCTCTTTTGCCATTTGATTTAGTCTATTTTTAAGTTATTTTCATCAGTCAGGTTGTTGACTTTCATTTTATAGTTTTCTTGCATTATTCTCATTTCTCTTCCCAATTTTACCTCCGCTTGTCTTACTTGGTTTTCAAAATCCTTCTTAAGCTCCTTTATGGCCTGTAAGCAGCTTATTCTTTTCTTAGAAGCTTCTGGTGCAGGAGTTCTGACTTCACTGTCTTCCTCCTGTTCCATGCCCCAATCCTTTTTGTCCTCAAAAAAGGAATCAGAGTCAGACCTCTGTGTTTGCCTTGTTTCCCTAGTTTGCCCATGTTGCCACTCAATTACTTGACTTTTGAGCCTTTTGCCATAGTAGAACTCTACTACCAGAGGGGGGCACTTTGTCCCAAGTGCTGGGGTTTTCTCAGCTGCTGGAAGTATTAGTTGGGTGCCCTCTTTGAAGCCTCCACTGCCTCTGACACACTGGTCATGCACCCCAGGACTCCACGCTAGATCACAATCCAGATCCAGGAAGATTAAAGCAAGAGCAATTACCCCCTCAAAATGGTTGCTTGGTCACCCCAGGGGCAAAGTATGACCACACTCCCAAACTCCTGGTTCACAAAGTCCACACTGCATTGACCTCTCACTTTGTCCTTAGCACCTATGGGTTGATAATTATGGAAACTGCCACAGCTGCTGGTGTACTCCCAATTGGTAAATGTTCAAAGGATATGAACAAGTAGCTTTCAGATGAAGAAATTAAATTTATCTACAATCATATAAAAATGTTCTAAATTACTATTGATTAGATAAATGAAAATTAATACAGCTTTGAGTTACCACTTCACTCCTATCAGATTGACTAACATGACAAAACAGGAGAATGATAAATGTTGGAGAAGATGTGGGAAATTTGGACACTAATGCATTTTGGTGGAGTTGTGAACTGATCCAGCCATTCTGGAGAGCAATTTGAAACTATTCCCAAAGAGCTATAAAACTGGGCATACCCTTTGATCTAGCAAAAGCACTGCTAGGTGTGAATCCCAAAGAGATCATAAAAAAGGGGAAAAGACCTACATATACAAAAATATTTATGGCAGCTCTTTTTGTGATGGCAAAGAGTTGGAAATTGAGGGAATGCCCATCAATTGGGGAATGTCTGAACAAGTTGTTGTATATGAATGTAATGGAATAGAATTTTGCTATAAGAAATGGCAAGGAGGTGAATTTAAGAAAAACTGGAAAGACTTACATGAACTAATGTTGAATGAAATGAGCAGAACCAGGAGAACATTGGACACAATAACAGCAACATTGTATGATGGTTAATTTTGATAGGCTGAGCTTTTCTCAGCAATGCAAGGATACAAGACAGTTCCAAAGGACTCATGACAGAAATGCTATTCACATCCAGAGCAAGAACTATGGAGTCTGAATACAGATCAAAGCATACTATTTTCACTTTGGGGAGATTTGTGGCTTTTCCTTTTTGTTCTGCTTTCATATGACTAATGTGGAAACATGTTTACATGAGTGCACACATATAACATATCATATTGCTTGTCATCTTGGGGAGGGGAGGAATGGAAGGGAGGGAAGAAGAAAAAATATGGAACTCAAAATCTTATAAAAATAAATATTGAAAACTATCTTTTTAGGTAGTTAGAAAAAATTAAAATACTGTTTACAAGAAAGGAATCCCCATCAAGAGATAACACATCCTCAACTCAAAGACCTTGTGTTATAGGGAGCTCACTACTTTATGAAGCAGCCAATTGAACTTTAGGTAAGCTTTGATTGTTATGACATTTTCCTTATTAGAGGTAATTCTAACTGGAACCTTAGTCTTAATCCTACATCTACTGGCCTCTCCCTCTAAGAGATTGGTCAGGAGGGTAAAGAAAATCACAGCATCACCATTAAATGTGGGATATACAGAAGCACAATGGGAGGACCCCTTCCCAATTCCAGACCATAAGCAACTAGTGTATTAAACTAGGACATTAATATTAATAAACAGAATATTAAACTAGATAGTTAATATTGTCCTTGCATGTGAATGAGAGGGTAGACTTACAATTTTGCAAGCAGAGAGTGAAACAATGCCAAGAAAAGTGGCAAAGAACAAAAAGACAATCACTTCCCCTATCAAAAAATGAGTTAACTCTCCAAATTCCTAATGGCTGATAGAATGGGAATAGTTGGGGAAAACTTATAAAGTGTGAGTAATCATCCCTTCAGAATGTGGACAGATTTGGGGAAGAAACTGTCCATCAATTTCCACTCCCCTCTTAGCACATTGCCTGTGTATTATGTCTGAGTCTCTTCTCCCCCATCAGATTAGTAGTCTCCTAGAGTCATTACGGGCTGTTATCCACACACAACTAGGTGGTCATTAAGAGCAATGGCTGAATCTCCTTCATCACAATTGGAGTTCCATATTCTAAGTTCTTCCTCCCTTTTGTTTAGCCATGCTCAACTGCCTCATTCTCTCTCAGAACAAATACCCTTAGAATGAGTTGCCACATAAGAATGACCTTCTCTTTTGCTTTCTCCTCCAACTTGCCATTCTCTTCCTTTGGACATTGTTTGGCTTCCTCAACTTCAGTCCAGTTTTGTAGCCACCATTGCCCAAGTCTTGTTCCTCTGACAGTGGGAAAATGAGGCTTCTTTGTGCCCCAGGACTCCCAATTCTTTATTACCCTCCAATTGACCTTAGGTCTAAGGTTCTGCCCTCCTATAATCATTAGCTGGGACATCCGGTGTTAGAAAGGACCTGCCACATGCTGACAGGTACAAAAGTAGAAGTGAAATGGAGCCTGTGGTGAGTAGAGGAAACCATAGAGCACAATAACCACCAGGTGTTTGTGGGGAGATGCAGAACAAGGACAGGCACAATGCCATGAGTATAGTAAGTTTTCACAGATGTTGGATGAATTAAGTTCATTTGTTTTTTCATTGTTGTTCACTTGTTTTTTTTTTTCATATCCAACTGTACATGATCACATTTCAGGTTTTCTTGGCAGAGAATTGATTTGACATTTCTTTCTCCAGTACATTTTATAAGAGAAGAACCTGAGTCAAATGGGGTTAAGTGACTTGCCCATTGTCACACAGCTATTTAGTGCCTGAGACTGGATTTGAACTCAGGAAGAGGTCTTTCTGACTCCAGGTCCATCACTCTCTGTATTGTGCCACCTAGCTTTCCCATAGCTGACTTAAGGAAGCACTGATTCTGACTTGGTGGGTCCACTGTCAGGGAGCTTTCAGTTTGGTGGGAGAGTAAAAGTGAAAAGGGAGAGCTTTCAACGAGTCCATACTCTAATGAGGGAGAGAGTCCCTGTGCTAAGGTATCTTATGACCTGATGGTGGAATCACAGTTCTGTGACTTACTCTACCTGAATCTCTCTACTCTTTTCATTTACTTTGGGTTTCCTCCAGACTTCAAATTTCTCTGAATTTCTTCAAGATTTAAAAAAGTTGTTCTTTAAACAATTTTGCTGTTCATGTATACGATGTTCTCTTGGTTATGCTCATTTTACTGTTCATTACTTCATTCAAGTCTTCCCTTGTTTTTCCAAAATCATTGAACTCATTGTTTCTTATGGCACAGTGGTGTTCCATCACAATTGTATACACAACTTGTTCGGCCATTTCCCCAATTGATGGGCCTTCCCTCAATTTGTTTTTTTTTTTTTACCGCAAAGAGAGCTTCTATAAACCATTTAGAACATATAGGTTCTTTCCCTTTATCTCTAATCATCTTCAGAAATATAACAAGTAGTGGTATTGCTGAGTAAAAGGACCTCGATAGTTTAATATCTCTTTGAGAACAATTCAAGATTACTCTCCAAGATGGTTTGATCAATTCGCAATTCCACCAACAATGAATTAGTTTTCCAATTTTTCCATATCACCTCCAACATTTGTCTGTTTCCACTTCTATCATTTTAGCCAATCTGGTTGTTGTAAAATGATGTCTCAAAACCATGTTAATTTGCATTTCTCTAATCAATAATTATTTAGAGCATTTTTCATATGACTATAAATTGTTTTGATTTCTTCACTGGAAAACTACTTCTCCATATGTTTTGACCATTTACCAATTGGGCAATGACTCATATTTTTATAGATTTGACAAAGTTCTTTATATATTTTAGATATGAGATCTTTTTCTGATAAACTATCTGTAGAAATTCCAAATTTTCTTCTTTCCTTCTGATCTTGAGTACATTTATTTGTACTAAACCTTTTTAACTTAGTGTAATTGAAATTTTCCATTTTACACTTAAGTTTACTCTCTATCTCTTCTATATTTATTCATTGCTCACCTCTCCATGAGCCTGATAATTAATATCTTCCATGTTCTTCAAAATTTCTTTTAATATCTCTCTTTATATCTAGGTCATGTGTCCATTTTGACTGCCGTTTCTGTCATACTGCTTTTCAGTTTTCCCAATAATTTTTTTAACAAATAATGAACTCTAAACCCCAAATCCTAAGTCTTTACACTTGTCAAATACAAGATTATTATGTTTACTCACTGCTGTAAACTGAAGGTCTACTCTATTCCATTGATATACCTTTCTATTTTTTAGCCAGTACCAGCTAGTTTTGATAATTACTGCCTTATAATACAGTTCAAGATTTGGTATTGCTAAACCTCCTTCCTTTACACTATTTTTCTCATTATTTCTTTTGATATTCTTGACTTTTGTTTTTTCAAATAAATGTTATTTTTTCTAATTCACATTCAAAGTTATAATTTTTATTTGTGAATTTCTCTCTATGTTATTTTTGCTCATTATTTTAATTCTCAGTCTTTCTTTTCACCCTTCTTACCTTCTCTTCTCCCCATACTCTGTTATTCCTTATTTTATCCACCCCTCTAAAAATATCTCCTTTATCTATTCACCCCACTCTTCTAATCTTAATCTATATACATTTCTAAAAGTTCCTCTCCCAATGTATCCCCTAGTTTTCTCATTTCTCTAGAAGTTCAGATGACTTTTAAACCTCTTCAGATGCATATGTTGTTTCCTCTTCAACCCAGATGAAACTTAGGTTCCAATATTATCAACTTTCTGCTGGATTCCTCTATATTAGTTCTTCCTTTCATACCCTGTTTTTATGAAATAATTTCTCCTTTTAACCTTTTCCTACCCACTTTTGAAAGAATCACCTCATCATACACAACTCAGCATCAACCATTCTTTCAAACTGCCTTAGTAATGATACTAGTTTTAAGAATACTGTTACTGCTAATAATAACTAATATTTACTAATATTAATAACATTTTAATGTGTCATAAGTAAAAAGTTCAACCTTAATCAGCGCCTTATGATTAATCTTTAATGCTTTCAAGATATTTCTTCTGGACAGTCCTCAAGGAGCTACCCTTCCATCAGGAGGTGAACCTGCCTTCCCAAATGAAAGCACAAACCAGGCAGACTGAGGAAGAAAGATTCCTGGAGAGAGGCAGGGGATGGCCTTGAATGCCAGCAAGAATCCAAACTTTGGGGGGGCGGAGCCAAGATGGCAGAGTAGAAGCATGACCTCCCCTCGGATCCGGCTCCCACCTTCCCCAATCCATGTAAAAAGGGGACTCTAAAAAAACTTTGGAGCTGCAGAACCCACAAAAGGACACAGAGAAGCTAACCTCCCGCTGAGGACAGCCAGGCAGGCCAGCAGGAATCGGCCAGCACAGCACTCTGGGAGCCGAGCCCAGCCCCACAGCAAGGCTTTAGCCCCAGGGCGGGCCTGACCAGCCACTGGCCAGAGGGACTCCAGATCAGCAGCAGCTGTGGCCATTTCCATATTTATCAACACAGAGATTCAAAGGACAAAGTGAGAGGTCAGTGCAGTCTGGACTTTGGGAGCCAGTAAGTGGGAGTGCGTGGCTTTTGCCCCCGGGATGAGAAGCCACTGAGAAACAGTCACAGCCAGCCAGCGCCACATGGTGGCTTCAGCTCCTGGCCTGCAGAGTGTAGGGGTACCAAGCACCAGTCTGTGGGGTAATCACTCTTCCTTTAACCTGCTTGGATCTGGATTGCAGTCTAGGGTGGAGGTCCTGGGGTGTATGTCCAGCTTGCCAGAGCATGTGGATACCTCAGAGAAGGCACCTAATACCTCCATCTAATACCTCCAGCAGCTGAGAAAACCCCAGTATTTGGTACGAAGCTCCCCTGTCTGGTGGCAGAGTCCTACTGTGGCAAAAAGCCCAGGGGTCAAGTGACTGAGGGGCGACATGACCAGGCAAAGGAAACAAAGCAGACAGAAGATTCCAACATTACACTCCTACTTTGGGGACAAAAAGGAGCAAAGCATGGAACAGGAGGAAGATAGTGAAGTCAGAACTCCTGCACCAAAAGCTTCAAAGGAAAATACAAGCTGGTTACAGGCCATAGAGAACCTTAAGAAGCAGATAAGAGAAGCAGAGGAAAAACTGGGAAGAGAAATGAGAACAATGCAAGAAAATTATGAAATGAGAGTCAACAGCCTGACTGAGGAAAATAATACCTTAAAAAACAGACTGACTCAAATGGAAAAAGAGGCTCAAAAAGGCAATGAGGAGAAGAATGCCTTAAAAAGCCAAATTTGTCAGATGGAAAAAGAATCTCAAAAGCTCACTGAGGAGAATCATTGCTTCAGAATTAGATTGGAGCAAATGGAAGCTAATGACTTTATGAGAAATCAAGATGCTGTTAAACAGATACAAAAATGAAAGAATAGAAGGCAATGTGAAATATCTCATGGGAAAAAAACACTGATCTGGAAAATAGATCCAGGAGAGATAATTTAAAAATTATTGGACTACCTGAAAGCCATGATCAAAGTAAGAACCTGGACATCATCCTCCAGGAAATCCTCAAAGAAAACTGTCCTGATGTTTTAAAACCAGAGGGCAAAATGGAGGTTGAAAGAATCCAAAAATAACCTCCTAAAAAAGATCCCAAAAAGAAAACTCCTAGGAATATTATAGCCAGGTTCTGGAATTCCCAGATTAAGGAGAGAATATTACAAGCAGCCAGGAAGAAACAATTTGAATATTGTGGAAACACAATCAGGATAACCCAGGATCTGGCAGCTTCTACACTGAGGAATCGAAGGGCTTGGAATATGATATTCCAGAGGTCAGAGGAGCTGGTATTAAAACCAAGAATCACCTACCCAGCAAAACTGAGTATCATGTTTCAGGGGAAAATATGGTCATTCAGTGGAATACAGGACTTTCAGGCATTCTTGCTGAAAAAAAACAGAGTTGAATAGAAAACTTGACATTCAGATACAAGAAGCAAGAGAAGCATGAGAAGGTAAACAGGGAAAAGAAATCATAAGGAACTTATCAAAGTTGAACTATTAACATTCCTACATGGAAAAACAATAATTGTAACTTATGAAACTTTTCTCAGTAGTTGAAGGGAATAGAAATATATATGAGGGTATATGGGCATATGAATACAAAAAAAAGAGCCGTTAAAAGGAGTATATGTAGACCGAGGGTGAGAATGTAAAGTGATTTGAGGTATTGATACCCAAAAAAACAAAATGAAGGGGTGAGAAAAAATGAATCATAAAAAGGAGGGGGGAGATTTAATGGCAGTAAATTATCCCACATAAGCAAGGCAAGAAAAAGCTATAGTAATGGAGAGGAAGATGGGAGGGAGGGTGGCAGGCAAAGCTTAGACCTTACTATCATCACAATTGGCTCAAAGAGGGAATAACATGCATACTCCATTGGATATACAAATCTATCTTACCCTATGAGGAAATAAGGAATGGGATTAATAGAAGGGTGAGGAGAGACTGACAAAAGGGAGGGTATATCAGGGAAGGTGGTGATCAGAAGTAAAATACTTGTGAGGGTGGAAAGAATGGGGGATAAGTTGGGGGAAACAAGTGAAAATAGCATGGAGGGAAATACGCAGCTATTTATCATAACTATAATTACGAATGGGTTGAATTCACCCATAAAAATGGGAGCAGATAGTACAATGAATTCAAAACCAGAATCTTACAATATGTTGTTTACAAGAAACACATTTGAAGCAGAGATACAAGGTAAAGATAAGGGATGGGAGCAGAATGTATTATGTTTTATCTGAAACAAAGAAAGCAAGGGTAGCAATCATGAGCTCAGACAAAGCAAAAACAAAAAATATATAATCAAAATAGACGAAGAAGGAAACTATATTTGTTGAAAGGTATCATAGACAATGAAGTCATATCAATATTAAACATATACATACCAGATGGTATAACATCTAAATTTCTGAAGGAAAAGTTGTATGAATTACAGGAGGAAATAGATAATAGAAGTATCCTAGAAGGGGACATCAACTTTCCCCTCTCAAAACCAGATAAATGTAACCAAAAAAGAAACAAGAAAGATGTTAAAGAGGTGAATCAAATTCTGGAGAAATTAAAGATGATAGACCTCTGGAGAAAATTGGATGGGAATAGAAATTAATATACATTTTTTTTTCACTGAAATACATGCCACCTCCACAAACGTTGCCCATGTAGTAAGACATTAAAATCTCACAACCAAATGTAGAAAAGCCTATATAGTAAACTAATAATTTTTTTACATCATATTGCAATAAAATTACATTCAGTGGTGGACAATGGAAAGAGATGTTGAAAGTTAATTAGAGGGGCGGCCAGGAAGCACAGCGAGTAAGAGCACCAGCTCCAGTGTTGAGAAGACCTGGAGATCGAATCCCGGGCTCAGACACTTAGCACCCACCCAGAAACACCTGGCCGTGTAACCTTGAGCAAGTTACTTAACCCCAATTGCTTAGGGGCGGCCAGGTGGCTCAGCAAGTAAGAGCACCAGCTCCAGTGTCAGGATGACCTGGATCAAATCCGGGCTCAGATACTCAGCACCACACCCAGAAATAACTGGCCGTGTAACCTTGAGCAAGTTACTTAACCCCTATTGCTTTAAAAAAAAAAAAGAAAGTTAATTAGAGGGGCAGCTAGGTGGTGCAATGAATAGAGCACCAGCCCTGGAGTCAGGAGGACCTGAGTTCAAATCCAGCCTCAGACACTTAACACTTACTAGTTATTGGAGTGGCCAGGTAGCACAGCCAGTAAGATCACTGGCCCCAGTGTCAGGATGGCCTGGGGACCAAATCCTGGCTCAGACACTTAGCAGCCACCCAGAAACACCTGGCCGTGTAACCTTGAGCAAGTTACTTAACCCCATTTGCTTTAAAAAATAAAAATAAACACTTACTAGTTGTCTGACCTTGGGTGGAGTAGTATTTAGAAGAGGGACTTTGTAATTGATTAAATGAATGTAATGTCCTGGGGTGGGGAAGTACTTGATTAAATCAGGTAGTACTTGGAGATTATTTAATCACACTTACTAAATGCTTTATTTTGAATGATGTTAAATTTTGATTCTATCTGTTCTCAATTTGTCACTGAATAAAATGGAGAGCACCTATGCTGGTATTTTGAACCTTGGGAAGTTGCCTTTGCATTACATTACATTATGGCCTAGTGAGCAAGGAGTACAAAGCATAGTGCCTCTATTTGTTCCAGGATCCATGGCCATTTAGATTGTGCCATAATGTAATGTAATACTATTCCACCCCTAGGCTGTACCTTCATTTAGTTCATCACAAAGCCCCTGTTCTCAAATGGAGATTAGTTTCCAATCATAAACAAAGTACATTCATTTGTTCAATCACAGAGCACAAAAAGGTCAAAAGTTCCTCACCCTTGGATCACAATTGAATCTACCCCAGAGTTATAACAAGCTTAAGCACAGCATTTAATACCCAAATGGAGCTCTTTTCTTCATCTTGACATGAGGCAAGTTCTCAGCAATCTTTGTTCCTGGGGAGACAAAACTTAGCAAGGCCACAAGATACATTGCCAGTCTCTTCATTAATTCATTCTCTGTCTGCAGAACAGTCCTAGGACCCCTGAAAACATTAGCAAAACCCTCTTCCAAGATTTCTGTAAACATACAACAAGAAAATCCTTCTTCAGGGCTTCTGAACCAACAGCAAGGTTCCAAGCCCTCTGCAACAACAGCACTGTCCTTCACCAGTGGACAGTATTCACTCTCTGTCTGCAGAACAGTCTCAGTAGCTCTGAACCAACAGCAAGGTTCCAAGACCTCTGCAACAACAGCACTGTCTTTGACAAATCTGGCAAAACAACATCAAAACAGACAGACAAAGTACCAGCATAACAGCCATGTCTCCTCAGTTCTTGGCAGCTCTGGGTGGCAGCTCTCAAAAGTCCTGGGCAATTCAAAATGGCCCTCAGCAATCCTCTCATTCTCTCTCTGCCTCCAAAATGCTGCTTCCAAAAAGTTCTTCTACCTCTCTCTTGTGCCTCTCTAAATTCACGTCACCAGCTCCTCCCAGTTCAGCCCTCTCTTTTCACATCAACAAGTTCATCCCACAAATGGGATTCACAAGCTCTGGGTTTTAACACAATCAAACAAAAAACCAAGCCAATACAGGGGAATCTTTAAATTCCATTACTATTACAGTCTCCTATAAGTCCTGAAGGTTTACAAGGATAGAAACTTATCCTCCTATGTACAGTGGAGTTAACTGTCATTTCTGGACTTTGAGTTAGGAAGATCTGGGTTTTAAACACCACCTCCGACACTATCTTTGTGTCCTAGAGCAAGTTACCTAACCCTCCAAGTCAAATGGGACCAAATGAGATAATATTTGTAAAGTACTTAGTAAGTGCTTGGCACATAGTAGGTGCTTCATAAAAGTTTTTTCCTTTCCCTCCCCTCCCTTCAGTTTCCTCATCTGTAAAATAGTGAAATTGGGCTCATCCATTTTTAAGGTCCCTTAAAACTCTAAATTTATGATCCTATGAACACTGTACTATAAAATCTACTTTTCCAATGACATGGATGGCATATTTACTGGATTGACAAGTTACCCAAAGCTCAGAAGGATAATTAACATGTAGGCAGGAAGACTCAGGACCTAAAAGGACTCAATAGACCAAGTAATGTGCTCTGCTCTGCCCCTCCCTTCATAATAGCTGACAGTTATCATCTTAAACTTCACAAAGTGCTTTACAAATATAATTCTTTTTAACCTCCATACCAACATAAATCCATACTTGTTTCTCTGCTATTTAACATTCAGTCACATGAACAAAGACATACTTATCAAATTTTGGGTGTCACACAATGTTAGAGGGCATAGCTTATAGACTGCATGATGGAGTCAGGATACAACAGACTAAACACTTGGGCTAATATATGATTAAATTCAATAGATATAAATATAAGTGCTTATACTTGAGTTTAAAATATCCACTTCACAAGTACAAGATATAGAAGGTATAGTTAGACAGCAGCTCTTCTCAGGGGAAAAAGATCCTGGGGCCTTAGTGGACAAGAAGCTCCATCTGATTTAGCAAAGTGATGTAGCAGTCAATCATGGACTACATTATGAGGAACATAATTTCCAGCAGTAGAGAGGTGATGGTCTCACCATCTCCTCAGATCTCTTCTGGGGAATTGTGTTCAGTTCTGATTACCACCATTTTAAGGACATTGGTCATGGGGACAGTATTAAGAAAAGGAGGACCAGAACTTTGAAGAGTATTGAGTAAATATCATGTGAGCATTCATTGAAAGGAGAAAGGATGTTAAACTTGGAAAACAGAAGACTCTATGGGAGAGGGTGGACATGATAACTGTCCTCAAGTGTTTGAAGGGCTATTATCTGGAGGAGTGATTAGATTTTATCTGTTGCCCCAAAGAGATCAGAAACAAGGACACTGGATGGAAATTAAGAAGAAGAAAATTTAGGCTGGATGTCTAAAAACAATTCCCAAAGAGTTAGAGCTATCAAAATAAAATGGTTTCAAGAGGTTGTTGATTTCTCTTCCTTGCAGATCTTTAGTCAGAGTCTGGAAACTACTTTTCAGGAACGTTGTATTGAAGAATCTTTTCATATATATACATGATCAATGATGTCCTTTCCAACTCAAATTTCATAATTACATGACACACCCCTGTGAAGTAATATTACCATTTTTAGTTTGCAAGTGAGGAAAATGAGGTTCAGAGAGGTAGGTTAAGCTACTTAGTCATGATCATAATGCTGAAAAGTGTTTGGGACAGGGCGGGAAGGACTGAAACTCAGGTCACTTCTGAATCTATGCCCAGCATTCTTTCTACTATATCATGGTGATTGTAATAAAATGAAATTTAACCTGAATAATGGTGAATTATTGAACTACATGAGAAATTAACTTCAAAAGCATAAGACTGAGGGAGTATTTGTTCTGAAAAAGAACTGAGGCTTTTAGCAGACTGCACAATCAATGTAAATGGGTGCTGTCTCAAATGACTCTCATGGAGATTACAGATAATTTGACAGTTTGAAGTGACATTGAAAAATGTCTTAGTATGAAGTACTTCTTCTTATAGAATCATGTTTTATCTGTGAGGTCTATGAGGATCTATGAGAACTCCATGGAGAAGATACAGAGGAAGAATATAAGGTAAAATGTCTTCCTCACCAGAACTGGCCTAAGTTTTATATTACAAAGAATCATTATTAAGAGGATTCTATGAAGAATCTGTTAGGAGTTGGCAAGTAGAACACATTTTGTAAATATGGTTTCCTGAGGTTATGGAAGAAATAAATAAAAAAGAATAATTTAACTTATTTCCTGAGTGAATAAACTTGACTCTTACCATAAAAAGACATAAAATGCCTTTGGGGGGGAGGGGGAGAACTGAAGTGACTGAATGATATGAGATCACTTTCTTCAGACAAGGGAGTAGTCTCATCTAGTATTATACTGAGATTTGGTGGTAACCTTGACTGGATCCATTCATTTAATCAAAATATGGTAAATAATTTTCTTTGCTTTGTTACTGCTTTCAATTGTTAGTAAATTATATATGAATAACTTGTGGTGAAAGGTGATTTTTTAATTATTAAATCATTAATATTTAATGAATTAGAGTACAGCCTCATTAGTTAACTGAAATTAATTAATGAGAAATTGTTTGCAAGTTTATTAATTCATAGGAATTGATGCATCCTTGTTACACAGCTCAGGACAATAAAAAATAAAGATATAGGAAATAAAAAGGTAAGTGGTAGGTTGATGTTTGACATATAAGCAAATGTGATGAGTCCATATGAAAAATTCAATGTCATTTTTAAGTTTCATTAAGAGAACAGGAATGAGGAAGTGATAGATCCTCTGTATTTTTCCTGGTCAGATCACATCTGGAGAATCGTGTTTAATTCTCAATGCTATATTTCATCAATGACATATCCAGAGAAGGTCTATGATGGTGGTGAAAGAACTAGAGTCCATGACAGTGACTGGAGATATTGGAGATTTCTACCCTAGAGAAGAGAGGACAAAGGAGGTTGATGATTATAACACAAGAATTTAAATAACTGCCATGTGTAAGAGGTATTCACCTTGACGTTCTTGTATACAGTAAAGAGAACCAGGAGAAATTTGGTGAAGTTGCTCAGAGATAGATTTAGGTTTCATATCAATGGAACTTTCCTAAGCTTTAAAAGTTGAGTGGACAGTCATAGGAAGAAGTAAATTCCTTGTCGCTAGAGGTGTATAAGCTGAATCTAAATGTCCATTATTCAAGAAATATACAGTTGTATCAACTGTACTAGAGGTACAATCTGAGGTCTCTTCCACCTTTGTCTTCAAGACCTGTCATTCTGTGTAAAAGAGCTTTCCTCCTAAGAACTGTGTAAAGCACAGAGACAGTGTAACACCCTCACCCTTATGACATCTGCTAGCTTTCTCTCCTCATCTTGCCCTTACACCAATAGTTTTTCCATCCCTTTCATCATAAATGTACCTGTTTTCTTCTTCTTCCATATGAGGAAGGCCCCAGCACAGCCCAGCACTGGAATGATGACTGTCAGGAGACCCAGGGCCATGACCCATGGCTTCTTCACAGTGGGCTTCTCAGGGACTGCAGGGTGAGAAAGACAACAAGTAAACAAGATGTGTTTCTGAGAGGAGAGGTAACTGGAGAGCAGGCCTGGTGAACACCCTGCTCTGTGGAACACAACTCAGAGAGGGAGAGGTAGTGAAAAGGCTGAAACATTCCATGCCATGGCCCACACAGCTTGGAAAGGCACTCACCAGGATACACAGCTGGAGTCTGCAGCTTACTGTGCTCTACCACACAGGTGTACCCTGTCCCTGGATCACCAGGAGGAAGTTCCAGAGAGATTTGGAGGTAGAAGGTGGAATCAGCATTGGGCAAGGTTGCGCTGGAGCTCTCTTGCCCCCACACACCCAGCCGCCCACCCTTCTCCCAATGCAGCTGGATGGAGGGAGGATAGAAGCCTGTGGCTGTGCAGTGGAAGGTGACTCTACCATCTGGAGAATCATGGCGGGACACAGAAACCTCAGGGGCCACTGAAGAGAGAAGTCAAGAGAGAAGGCATTACCTCCAAAGCTCAGCAACCTTCTGTTGTTCCAGTATCACTTCTATGCTCTCTCTCTTCCTTTCCTTCTACATTACTCTCTCCTCTGTCTTTCTCTACCAGTTATTAGCTTCGTTAAATGATAACTGTTATTCTTTTGGCTGCTGCAAAAGTCATCTTATCCCTAGGATGAGTTCCTCACATTCTGTCTCTCTCACTCCAATGCCTCTTCTCTGACACATCAATAGCACTTGCTGGCTGCTATTTGCAGCAGCATAAGTGGAAATGATCGTGTGCTCATGTGTCATAGATGCTCATTCCTTCAGAGACTAGGGACCTTCTGAGACCAATAAAGTTGATCCAATTGAGTTGGACAAACTCAAGTCTGCTACCATGAAACTTGCCTTGAGAGTATGTGGGGCCCAGTGCTGATTTGTTAGCATTGGCATCAGATGTCCCACTGGAGGCCCACCTTCCCTACATTCCTGACAATATCTCCTTCCCCTTTTTACCTCCTTACTATACATTGACCTTTAATCATTGCTTTCCCTAAGATTAGAGGAGACCCAAGAACCCCACTAAAATCTGATCCTTAGCCTTACTCTGGTTCCTTGTAGTCACCCTTACCCACTTTTATATATAACCTCAGAGTGAACATGACTGTTCACAGTGTTTACTTAGATGACCAGGGCATTACAAACTGGAATCCTTCTGGTGAGAGGAGGAGCCACTGGGCTCTAAGCCCAGCATCCCATAGAACCTGTCAAAGCACACTATGAACCCCTGGACCTCGCTGTGTGTCCTAAACCAGAACATTTTTATATGTGCAATGTTCCCCAATTAGACTATGATTTCCTTGACAACAAGGAAATTTCCTTGACTGTTTTGCTCTTCTATTTGTACCCCCAGGGCTTGGCACAGTGCTTGGTGTATCATAAATACTTAATAAATGTTTTTTTTCTTTCCTTCTTTCATTAATTCACTCATTCCTTCGTTCTGCCCTCAGAGACCCCTAAGATCCTTGAAGGCTAAGGTATTAACTTATACTTCTCTGTATACTACTCAGCACCTAGGACAGTGTTTTGTACACAGTAGACTCTCAATAAATATTTGTCAATAGTGATCATGATGGTATTACCAGATCCTGAATCAACTGTTCTAATGGGTTAAAAAGAGAATCTTGAATATTTTAATAGTAGAAAGATATCATCAGTGTGGGTACTGTCTCATTTGTGGCTGATTACACTCTTTCCAAATGAGCACAAGTACATCATTATGAGTTACTGTAGGCTAGAAGAGTCATTACCTGGTAAGCATTGCACTGTTGATGACCATCTCCACACTTAGCTAGACTGGTCCTCTGACAAGAGATAGTCTGTCTCAAGCCCATGCTCAGAGTTTTTGAAGCTTGATTAGAATGACCAGAGCCTTTGCTTTGCTGTCATGGCCATAGAGGACCATGGAAGGAAAGAGAAAGGACTGGGAACTTACCATTCTCCTTCATGCTTGAGTACTGTAGGACTTTCCTCATCATCTCAAAACAATATTTCTTGATAGCCTTCTCTCTCATTTCGATCTATGTGTTTGAAGTTCTCTGCTTCAGGATTCATGACAGTCCAGTGGTTAGTCTGATCATCTTTCTTGATAAAATCTTCACCATCTCTGGCAAACCAAACATGACTGCCCATGTCAATGTCATTATCCAGTGCACAGTCAACAAAGACCTGTATTGTGTGATTCTCTGTAGAGAGACTTATGAGTCAGTATGATACAATGGAATCAGGTTTGGGATTGAAGTTAGAAGGACAAATATAAATCCAGTCTCCCATATTTACTAACTATGTAACCTTGAGCAATTCACTTAAACCTTCAAAGTTTATCATGATAGTAATAACTAAAATTTACATATTACTTTTACATATAGAGTATTATTACTGCTGATCCTCATAAGCCTCTTGACAGAGAGGTACTATTATTATGGTCATTTTACAAATGAGGACTTTTTGCAAAAGGATGTGAAGAGATTTTCCCAATGATTACCGTGTAGCTAATGAGAATCTAAAGTGGGATTGAAGCACAAATCTTCCTCATTCCAACTCTACAGTTTTCTTGAGGACTCCATACTCCATACTGCCTCCCAATATATAAAAAATGTATGAAAAATGTTTTCTACACCATAAAGATATAATTTTTCCTGTTGCATAATAGGGGCAACAACATGTGTATTCTATACCTCTTAGGTTTACTCAGAGAAAAGAAAAAATCACATGTGAACCTATTACAGTTTTCTAGAAGAATAGATTATTATGGTGCAGATAAATTAAGTTGAGGAGTAATATGGAAAATTTATTGCTTTCTGATCAATTTTGGAGGTGACCTGTATATTGGGGTGAATTATTTTCAAGACCAAGGGGGACTAAACTATTCTCTCTTCAGAGAGAAACACTCCATAGTGACACTACAGAAATTTAATGAGACAAAATGTTGTAGGACTTGGTGTTGGATTTAATTTGCATAATTTTCTATTATACTAGTTATGTCTAGTTATATTAGACATAGTATATATGTAATAGACATATTTTATTATACTAGAATGTTTAGTTGCCATGTCTTAATGTATAATCTCTGAATTTATACATGCTTAGAGATAAATTTTAAAAACACTTTATTGTCTGTGTTTTAGCATAATGGAATAGAAAAGAGAAAGGGGGTCTAGAACGTATCAGTAAGGCATAGTGGTTGTGGCAGAAAGAACAATAATGAAAAGGGACTAGATGGTTTTGAGGGTCGTGGCCAATTCTGAGAGTTTATGAGTCTGAAAAGTGTCTACCATGGGAAGTCTCCTTGATATGTCTCCTCATGGAAAAGCCAGGTCTGAATTCTTCACAGATTCACAGAATCTCCAAATTGGAAGGGATCTCAGATGCCCTATAGTCATCTCTCAAGTCATGAGGAATCTCTTCTATCACAGTCCAACAAAAGCATCTAGCTTCTGCTGGACAGCTCCAGCAGTTACAAAATGTTCCTGATTTCATTTTGTAACTTTGACCAACTGTTTCTAGTTCTACCCTCCATTGCCAATGAGAACATATATAATTCACCTACTTTTCTTCTCTATTGTACCTGGTATTTATTTTGATCACAGGCTTATTATCAATTAAATATTTTTGTTGTTCTTGTTGAGTTGTTTAAGGCATGTCGGAGTCTCTGTGACCTCATTTGTACTTTTCTTGAAAAAGATACTGTAGTGGTTTGATATTTCTTTCTCCAATTTTTTTTTACAGAGGAGGAATTGAGGCAACTGTGTTAAGTGGCTTGCCCAGGGCCACACAGCTGGGAAGTGTCTGAGGTCAGATTTTAACTCATATTCTCCTGATTCCAGGGCCAGCATTCTATCCATTGAACCACCTAACTATGTCTCCCTCATAATTCTTGCTGTCATTTTTCAGTCATGTCCAGCTCTTTCTGACCCTTTTTGGGATTTGCTTGGC
Organism: Petaurus breviceps papuanus; assembly: GCF_028583685.1. Lineage (NCBI taxonomy): Eukaryota > Metazoa > Chordata > Mammalia > Diprotodontia > Petauridae > Petaurus > Petaurus breviceps. Next base: position 9,652,546 of record NW_027185697.1, on the reverse strand, counting down.
AAATATAGTGGAATAGTTATTCATTTTCTCCTCCAGCTCATTTTACAGATGAGGAAACTGAGATAAATAGGGTTAAGTGACTTCTCCAGGGTCACACAACTCTCTGAGGTCGGAGTTGAACTCAGGAAGATAAGTCTTCCTGACTCTGGGCCTGGTACTTTATCCATGGTGCCACCTAGCTGCCCTCAATTCTGTTTTATCTTCCCTTGTTAAATGCTAACCAAGGCAGGGTACTTGGCATTAAGCATAAAAAGTTAAAAAAAAGCTTCCTGAGCTCAGTGAGCTTACATTTTGGGGAGACATTGTTGGTAAACATTTTGTAAGCATAGAAGTGAGAGTAAGATAATACAAGATGGGAAATAGCATTAAGAACCAGGAGGGTCTGGAGAGATCTGATGTAGTAGGTGCTTTGCATGTGAACTTTGAAGAGAACAAAGGATTTTATGAGATGGAACTGAGGAAGGAGAACATTCCAGGCATGAGCAGCACTGTGCAAAAGTATTCAGAGGGGAGAGAAAAGTGAGTTTGAAGAACAGCTTGTAGACCAGATTAAATCATCTGGGACATAGTGTATAGGAGGGAGAAGTAGGAAATGTCTGGAAAGGCAGGATGAAGTCAGACTGTGAAGGGCTTTAAAGATCAAGTGAGAAGTTTGTATTTCATCTGAGAGCTAAGGAAAGACTGCATCAGACTTGTGCTTTCTGAAGATGATTTTGGCTCCTGCGTGAGGAAGACTGGTTGAATAGAGGAGAGATGAGAAACAGAGAAGCAACTTAAAAACCTATTATCACAATCGAGGGGAGAAAAGATGGGGGCCTGGCCCAGTTTGGTAGCATTTGAGTGCAGAGTGTGGGATGGATGGGAGTGGTGTTGCTGAGGTAGAGGCCAGTAGGTGATTCAATGGAGAGAGCATTGTCCTGGACTCAGGAAGAAGCAAATTCAAATTAGCCTCAGACAGGAACTTGCTGTGTGACTCTGGGCAAGTCATTTAAATTTGGTCTGTCTCAGTTTTCCCATTTGTAAATGGGTATAACATTCATATCTACCTTCTACTGCTGCTGTGAAGACAAAATGAGAGGTTTGTAAAATTATTTAGCAAATCTATAAAGGTTATTACGATTATGATTACAAGTTGGCTACTAATTAATATGGGAGAGCATGAGAAAAAGAATGACTGCAAAATAGGAATGAGTCCAAGATTGTAAACCTTGTAAACTGGATGTATGGTGAGATTCTCAGTAGCAATAGCAAGATTTGGGGAAGGGGGAGGTTTCAAGGGAAGATAAGAAGTTCTGTTTTGTTCATAGATCATAGGATCACATATTAAGAGCTGGTTGGAACCTTGTAAGTTATTTAATCCTATCCCTTCATTTTACTCTTCAGAAAATTGACACCTAAAGAATTTCCATTACTTTCCCAATAAATGGCACAGTCAATAAATGGTTGATCTGGTATTTGAACCCATTCTATGTGACTCCAAATCCAATTCTCTTTCTATAGTAGCATACCCTCTACATTCTAGATTTTGAGTTCCATATGCCCACATTAATTGAAGTGATAATTGGATAAAGTCATAGATTGTATGTTTATCAAATTTGCAGATGACACACACTGGGCAGCAGAATCAGGATCCACAAGGATTTTAAAAGGCTAAAGTACTGGTTTGTATACATATAAAATCTTGCACTTGGGTGCAAAAAAAATCAAATAATATAACATGGGAGAGATAGAATTAGGGAGTAGGTTTTTAAAAATATAATATAGGGGCAGCCAGGTGGCACAGTGAGTAAGAGCACCAGCCCTTGAGTCGGGAGACCTGGGAATGGTTCTGGCCTCAGATACTTAACACCCACACAAAATAACTGGCCATGTAACCTTGAGCAAGTTACTTAACCCCAATTGCTTTAAAAAAAATTAATAATGTCAAGGTTTTAATGACCTTCAAGCTTAATATGAGTCAGTAGTGTGATGCAACAGTCAAAAATGTTCATGTGACCTTGAGATGCAATAGAAAGGATAAAGATTTCAAGAATGGGAAAGTGATAATGCCAGTGTGTGGGCAACTAGGTGTCATCATAGATAGAGTGGCAGGCCTGAAATCAGGAAGACTCATCTTCCTGAGTTCAAATCTGCCTTCCTAACTGTGTAATCCTGGGCAAGCTCTCCAATATCTTTGCTGAGAAAATTGAAATGGGCTCATGAAGAGTTAGACATGACTGATCAACAAGAAATGCCATTGTGTTCTGCCCTAGTCAGACCTCATCAGAAGTATTGTGTTCATTTCATGGCAAAATGATTTAAGAATGTTATTGATATTCTTGTGAGAGTCCCTAAGAAGGCAACCAGGAGGGTGAAGGAATTGGGCATGTTATTCTTGGATAAAAGAAGACTTGGTGGTGAGATCAGGGGTATTATAGCTGTCTGAGAATATGAAGGGTTGTCACTTGGAGAAGTAATTAGACTTCTTTGGTTTGGCCCCACAGATCATGATAAGTATTAACTGGTAAAAGTTGCAAAGAGTAAAATTTAAGTTTTTCCTAACAATCAATGTTTTACAAAAATCGAATGTGCCGTTTCAGTAGATGGTGAATTCATCCTCCTGAGATGTCTGCAGAATCTGGACATGCACTTGTTGAGTATGGAATAGCAAGGATATCTTTCAAAAATGAGTTGAACTACATGGCTTCTGAGGTCCCTTCTAACTCTGTTTGTAAGGATTCCATTTTTCTCACTTACTGTCACTTTTGGTGTCATTCTGTATAAAGATTTTGAAAAGGAAATTGAAATCTTTTTGAGCATTTAAAATATCTTCCACCTTCTGCTCAATGAAGTCTTTCCCTAGTGCCTCAGGGATCCATGCTTCATTAAATGCAAGTTTATTGTTCTGTTTATCATAGGAGCATGCCTGCACATCATCAATAAAATCAATTATGTTGAAGTTAAAGAGAGAATGTCTTGTACCCACTGCAGTGAATTGGGCCTGCAGCCTGTGGTGACCTGCATGACAAGAAGGAGGAAAAATAAGGAGGTTTCAGTATTTGGGCCTCCAACCCTCCCATATCCTCCCACCCATCTCCCTTCCACTGTCTCTATAAGTAGGATAATTATGACAATTATGCCTAATTAAGTCAAGAGGGCAAAGCGTACCTAGCATGACTTGGTACATAGCATTGGACGGGTACACAGCAAGCTATGTAATCTGTTAGTAGATTGGTTCAGAAGTGGTGCCTTGATGTGGTGAGTACTTTTCTAACCCTTGTCTTCTGTTTTTTCAAGGAGCAGATTGGGGTGTCTAAACATTAGAGGGGTTAGTGCAGACAGAATGGTAACTCAGCTTATGTATGGGAGTGTGGAAGGAGCTAGTGCATTGGTAGATCACAGCAGCATTTTCACTCATTCTGGTGTCATAGGCAGTCATTAAATTTAAGGATGAGAAGCAATGCTGGTGTACAAGAGACTGGCCCATTGTCATGCTGCCGCTATGGACTGATGCTGTCTGGGGAGACAGAGGGAAAGGGTCAAGGAGGACTCTGAGAGCCATCAGCTAACATACCTTGCAGTGTTTTGGGCTCTTCAGGGCTTTTTTCCACATGATTAAGGTCTTGTGCTTGGTTGGTTTTGTTTTCCTCTGAAAAAGGAAATAAGGGATTGTCTTATCAGTGATTCCTCCATACATTTCATGAGGTTGTAACTGTTTCTCTAAATACCTAGAGGTCTAGGTATTTGTAGTACACAAGGGAACATATTGTTGTGATTCTCTTTTCATATTCACAAAAGTAAGGCCTGGCATATAGTAAGTAATAAGTGCTTTTTGACTTAGTGACTTATGGGTCCAACCATGAGGGCAATAAGTTATGAAGGATTTGAAGTTGAAGAACTCAGCCTAGAGTTTTGGTTCTGTTATTTACTATCTATATAGCTCTGGGCAAGTTATTCACTTCTCTGGATTTCACTACCTTCAGTCTAAAATAAGTCAGTTTTTCATAAAAGTGCCAAACTATCTGTAACAGGTCACAAGTAGCCTATGGAACTCCAGAGTTTAGCTTGAACCATATTAAAATGTAATTTATAAAAGTTTAATACCATAAATAAAAATGAAATACAACATACATGATGTTGATTTGTGGTTTTCTAAGTCAGGGATCCATTGGCATTTGAGTTTGATACATCTGGTTCACTAATATTCTTCCTACTCCAAGTCCTATGGCCCCATGACTCAATAATTTCTAAGACCCCTTTTATCTCAGAGCCCTACAGGCATGTGCAAAGCTGCTTTTACTGATTCTTTGGGAGAACTGGATGAAATCCTGGTTGCTTTCAGTCATCTCTCACTCGGCACTGAAGGCTCGTTTCAGTAATGCTTCTAAGAAATTATTGAATGTCCCTATTGATATTTGTGTCCTCAGAGGTTGGAATGCTATTACATATTTTATTTTGATCATTAAAGAGGCATGAGTTGCTAAGGTAAAGGTAATCGAACCCTGGAAGAAAGATCCTATGTTAGCTCAAATTTCATGTTAAATGATAAGATCAACATCAGCTATTGTCTGGCAAGTAACCAGATTTCAGGAGGGTTCACTTGAATGAGCTAAGAAAGCAAAAATGGAGGATTCTGAGGGCTAGGGTTCTACAGAGAAAATTGATTTAAGAGAGATGGGAGGAGTAAGGAGTAAGTCACTCTCACCCTCCCTTATTGACCTAGAAAAACCCAGAAAATATCTCCCCAGGAAAAATCCTGAACAGGGGAGTCAGTAGAAAGATAGGGTGCAGCAGTCTTTTAGACCAGGAGGCTTGGTGGATTAACAGCAGAGGTCCTTCTCACTCTTGTGGAAAGGGAGCAGTACAGGACAGGAGGTATCCCAGGAAACCAGCAGCAAGCCCAACCTCAGTAGACCAGCTGCTATCCTGAGCCCCAGGGTGGTGGCATAGGCAAGCACCTATGCCAGGATTCCCCTGCCCCCACTCCTCCCCATGTGTCTTGGCACAGCAGCTCAGAGAACCACCACATGTGCCACTAGAACATGTCCTCCAGAAGCCAAACCTCCCAGTCCCTCAGTGAAACTCCAGATGGACAGGTGTTCTCCAGCAGCTGAAATTCCCTGTGCTTCAGTGCAGCTGCAGGTGAGCAGGCATCTTCCACCAGCCAGACCCCCCGGCCCCATCCTGCAAGTTTCAGTGTAACCCCAGGGAAATGCTCCTGGCCTCTGCACACACCAGCCACCACCACAAGCTACCAGACCCCTATAGCCTCCAGCTTCCAGCACCTGAGGCACCAGCACACAAAGTCGATGACCTGGCCCCTGACCCTCAGTGCAAGAATCGGTACAGTGCCCCTGTGTCCCAGAAGCAGAGCTCATTTTAAAAGTCAGAGGAAAGACCATCACCACGAGCAACAAAAACTGACTGACCACAGAGAATTATTATGATGATAGGGAAGATCAAACATAAATTCAGAAGAGTACAACATTGTCAATATACCCACATCTGAAACCTAAAAGGGGACTATGAACTGGTATCAAGCCAAAAAAGTCATCTTTGCAGAGCTCAAGAAGGATTTTAAAAGTCAAATGGGAAAGGTAGAGGAAAAGTTGGGAAAAGAAATGAGAATTGTGCAAGAGAGAGTCATCAGGTTGGAAAATGAAGGACAAAAATTGGCTATAAAAAGCAATTCCTTAAAAAATCAATTAGTCAAATGGAAAAAAAACACTCCATTGAAAAAGCAATTCTTTAAAAAGTAGAAATGGACAAATGGAAAATGAAGTACAAATGCTAACTGAAGAAAACAATTCATTAAAAATTAGAATTGGGCAAGTGGAAGTTAATGACTCTATAAAATATCAAGAATCAGTCAACAGAAATCAAAAGAATGAAAAAATAGATGAAAACATAAAGAGGAAATTAAAACAATAATTAGGAAATATTTTGTCCAGCTGTATGCCAATAAATTTGACAATCAGTGAAATGGATGAATATTTACCAAATATAAATTGCCCAGATTCACAGAAGAGGAAATTAAATACTTAACCCCATTTCAGAAAAAGAATTTGAACAAATCATCAATGAATTCCCTAAGAAAAAATCTCCAGGGCCAAATCGATTAACAAGTGAATTCTATGAAAGATTTAAAGAACAATTGATTTTGATACTATATAAACTATTTGGGAAAATAGGCAAAGAAGGGGTCCTACTGGTGGCACAGTGAGTAGAGCATTATCGCCGGAGTCAGGAGGACCTGAGTTCAGTTCCGACCTCAGACACTTAATACCCACACAAAAATACTAGCCCTGTAACCTTGGACAAGTTACTTAACCCCAGTTGCCCTCCAAAAAGCAAAAAAAAAAGAAGGGGTCCTACCAAATTATTTTTATGATACTGATATGGTGCTGATACCTAAACTGGGAAAATTCAAAACAGAAAATTATAGACCAATTTCCCTATTGAATATTGATGAAAAAAATTTTAAACAAAATATTAGCAATATTACAGCTTATCATGAGGATAATTTAAGAATTTTAAAATGAAACTGAACCTTATGTAATGATAATAGAGAAACTTGACAATGAGAAGAGAGTTGAAAGAATAAAACTCCCCTTACCTTTTGCAGGGGGGAGGGAGGGGATCTACGAGATAATGGCAGATATGTTGTTTGGATTCCCTAAACTTCTTTTATTTTTATTTTCAAAAAATCATCATTGCATGTGATGGTTGACTTGGGAAGGGAATATTCAGAAAATGAAAAAATAGCAAAGGATCATAGTGCTGAAAGGGACTTCAGAAAGCATTTAGTCTAATCCTCTTATTCTAGAAATGATGAAATCGAGACTAAGGGACGTTGAGTGACATGGCCAAGATCACATGAACAATTGGACATTAGATGGGGGATTTGACCATAGGTATACATATGTTATATGTCACTTAATGGGCAGCTAGATGGTACAGCATCTAGAGTGCTGGGCCTGGAGTCAGGAAGACTCCTCTTCCTGAATTCAGATCTGACCTTGGATGATTACTGACTGTGTGACCCTGGCCAAGTCACTCATCTCTATTTGCCTGAGTTTGCTCATCTGTAAAATGAGCTGGAGAAGGAAATGGAAAATTAATCCAGCATCTTGGCCAAGAAAACTGCAAATGGAGTCATGTAGAGTTGACATGACTAAAACAACTAAACAACAACATGTCACAACCTGTGTTTATCTCAGTTTTATTGCCTGTAAGTTGGCAATAATGATAGTACCTACCTTCCAAGATTGTTGTGAGACAAAATAAGATAATATTTGTAAAGTGCTTAGCACAGTGCCTGGTACTTAGTAGGTGCTATATATAACTGTTAATTGTATCTATGATGATCTGAATACAAGAGCAAGGCTCTTTCATTTTTCTCTTCACAATTATGGCATTGAGTACAGTGATTTGTACATTATAGACATTTTACAAAAGTTTGCTATTAAATTTGAACAGAAAGGGTTGAGGCTTCCTGGAAATGCTATGGAAATTTAAAAGGATTTTGCCACTCTATTTGGAAGAGAAGGAAGATCAAAGGGCATTCAAGACTCATTCTTCACATAACTGGGATGACAATAATGAAAGACGGGTTGAAGGACCTCAGCTCTCATTTTGTCTCTGTCTTCTCTACTATAGAGAATCATCTTTAGAAGTGAAAGGATAGAACAAATGGGGTAAACATATCATTGAAACCCAGGATAACTGAGGAGATGATAAGAATGTTCCTAACTGTTCTTAATGGTGTAAAGTCTTTGGATTTGGACAAATCACACCCCAGGATTAACAAAGATCTCAAGTGACTTTGTTGAACTGCTATCTATAGGCTCTGAAGGATCATGGAAATGGATAAAGCAATGCAGAGGTGGAGACGTATAAATGTCCTGGCTTTCTAAAGGGGCAGGAAAGTGGTTTCTTATACTTATATTCCAATGAACTTGAATTCATTTAATAGGAAATGTCTAGAATACATGATTTAAGGAATAGCTTGTTAACAGTTCAGAATGGAAGTAATGACCCCAACAAGTCAATATGGGTATGGCAGACTAAGTTCATTTCATTTTTTTGCTAAGGTTCACAGGCGATGTAGTAGAGCCACTAATTGCCTACTATTCCTCTTTATCAGGCATCTGAATGTCTAAGGCTTAGCTGAGCCTTATAGCTAGCAAGGAGGAGTCCAGTCACAGTAATAATGATGGACCTCAGAGCCAAATCTGGAAGACACAGAAAACCCAGGATTATTGTCTCCTACACACTTCCCCTTATTGTGGATCAGGTTTCTTGCCAACCACCTCCACAATCCAAAAACCAATGTGAATGTGCTTCATTCCTCACTAACTCCGAAAATGTACAGTATTGATGTCAGAAGAGATCACCACTTACTTCTCCCTGACTCTCTGAAACACTTCCCTTCTGGCCTATATTAATTAATTTTTTGAGACACTTTAGGGTCAAAAGTGATTTATAAAAAGTGATAAAATGAGGATGGGGGAAGGGAATCAGTACTTATAGAGCACCTATTATGTGTCAGCCACTGTGCTAAGCACTTTTTACAAATATTATCTCATTTGATCCTCACAAGAACTCTGTGAGGGAGACACTAATGTTATCTGCATCTGACAGTTAAGGAAACTGAGGCAAGCTAAGGTTAATGGACTTGCCTAGGGTCATGCAACTAATAAGTGTCTGAGACGAGATTTGAACTAAGGTCTTCTTGACTCTAGGCCCAGCCATCTATAAACTACACCACTATTAGCTTTTGTACAAAGGGTACAAAATTTAAAAAATAATAATAAGTAAAGATCTGAGGTTTCAGTCACCAACCCTCAGCATTCCTGCCCTCTAGACTGTCCCTAAATGTCATCAATCTGTATCTCCTTGGTTTTTCTCCTTCTTTGTCTTTAAAGTCTCTCCCAAATCTGGATTTGTTACCTCTTACCTATACATTCCAGGAAGGTCACTTTTTTACTGAAATATTTTTCTAATTGACTTCAATTGGTTTAGGTTAGAAACATCCAAAGCTCTATTTAGAAGGTTAGGGTTTTATTTTTATGTCTACTTGTATGTCTGTGTCTTCTCTCTGACCAGCACTGGGAATAGGGGCTCTCTTTCCCTTCTTAGACCCCAATCTTGGGTTCTCAGCCCTCCTCCCCCTTAGACTTACCTGCCTGGAGCTCACTCAGTGCAAACACACCTAGCACACAGACTATATGTGAATGATTCTCTCCTCCTCTTTCTTTTATTCTCCATTTCTCTTTTAGGACAGCTTCTTTGTCTCTGCAGGAGTTAAGGGAAACAGTGCCCAGGTATGAAATAAGGACCCTGTATATACAATATTTCCTCATTTCTCATCCACTCTCATTGGTGCTTCCAAAATGCTGCCCTCTTGTCAGTGTAAACTGGGACACTTGTCACCAGGCAGAGCCTATCTCAGTCTGGTTTGTAGAGGAGTTGATGGGAAATAGAGCCTGTGGTTATGGCAGGAAACCTTAGAGTCTAATCCCCATCAGGTGTTGTTCCCCAGAGTGGGGACTGGCACAGTGCCGTCCACATTGGTAAATGTCAATTACATTCAAATGAAGAAGGCAAAATGTACCTTTTCCAGTAAGGGAAACATATTCCCATTCCTTAGGGAATCCTTGGTTTAATGAATGAATGAAAGTAATATATTAAGGGCTTACTTGTTCAAAACACTGTGGACACACAGACAAAATAATAACATTCTAATGGGAGAGATAATACACAGGAGTTGTCATCTGGAAATCATATGGTAAGACCCCATGGGTACAGTGGTAAGGTAAACAGTAATTAATGCCTCTTCTTTAGTATCACTTCCAATGATAAAATCACAACTAATTCTTATGTCAAAACAGCAGACAGTGCCAAGGGCTTTGGTGTTTAGACCTTTCTTTTCTGGGTGTTTTGTCTGTAACTGTGTAGTGCCAAAATGATGTTCACAAAGCTGACAACCATTGTAAATATGCCAGCATAGTGTTCAATCACAAAATATAACGGGCTCTCCATATAGAAGACAGAAGAAAATATTTATTCAGACACCAGAAATCCATATCCCCAAACCAGTAAGCTGTCATAGCAGCAAAGAACTAATAAGCCATAACACAGAGAGTCACAACAACCTTTAGCCTTCCCACAACCCAACATGTACTCAAGAGCATAGCTGTCTCCCTCAGGTGTATCTTCTCCTCCCCCCAGTCTCTAACTCTCTGACTACCAGCTTCCTGTGGACTCTGCTCCACCCTTCAGCAAACTCCTCCCACCAGGTTCCATGTGATTATTGTTTATTAGGGGGCAGGATATATCTTCAAAGAAGATAACGTCTTCAAATTCCCTTAGGCTTATAAGGGGGCAGGGAAGATCTTCAAATTACCATCACCATTACAGACTGCTAAGGAGCAATGAAGAGGGTAGAACCCTTAGAGGTGACTGACAGGTCACCTCTCAACAATAGATGTTGGTAGGATCCAGGCTATTAGCAGAGTTAGTGTTCTGGGGAGGACAGTGATTCCCAGCTCTCTTGGATTTACCTACCCATTGGTGGGGGAGATGTTTTGCTCCCCTCAAGAGGAGCATTAGTTTAAAAACAGCTACTTTTAGATGTGTGTCCATGTCCTAACGCTTATAGCAACACAGGGCTGTGGTTCATTGATGACAGCCTTCTAATCACTGATGCTGTAAGTCATCTTACAGCTCTGAGTCATCAGGGAGGAAGGTGGCAAATTAGTTGTGTTTATGAAGCCAGAGGTCCCCTGGCTACATTCAATTGAATTCAGTACAATTCCACAAATTTTGAGCATCTGCTCTGTATGGGGTACAGTAGGCTCATAGGGGTAGGCACAAGAATACCTGGGAGAATCTCTCTTGTCAGTGGTCACTATCACTACAATATTGGGCCCTCCACTAATTGGGTTATTTTCCAGGGTTTGAAATTGAATCTCACAGGAAATATTTGTATCCTGACATCTGTCTGACAACTAGACTTTATGCTAGACTTATATTATGGTTCATCCTAGTATGTGAATCTGTGTGAATGCTGGGGCCTTCAGCTTCTGGTCCTAAAGAGGCTTGTCTCCTATTTGTCCCTGGGTTTTGGCTGCCACCTCCATGGCAGTGATCACCCTAAACATGTGTCCACTCCAACACCCTGCAGTTCAGCTCCTCTATTTCTGTCTATGGATGTCTCCACCAGTAAACCCAAATGTTCTTCTCATGCTGATCAATCAACAACCAAACAGTAAATACTTAATGGAAGTTTACCATGAACCAAGCACTATGCTAAGCACCAAAGATACAAAGGAAGGCAAACTAGTTCCTGCCCTCTAGGAGGTTACCTTCAATTGGGGAAACAACATGTGGAAACCATGAAGTAAATGCAGAGTCAATGGAAGGTGCTTGTTGCTGGTGGTCCTTTGTTCTCAAAGAGGACCGTGACGTCACCAATCGTATTTAAGTCCTCATTAGAGTGCATAGTGTTAGTAGCTGAGGGACCAGGGAAAGATTTTCTGGAAGATTTTCTAGGGCACCCAGGGATTCTAAGAGTCAGAAGTGGGGAGGCATGGAAGGTGGAGTGGCATGTGCGAATAATGAGGCCATTACAGCTGGATCATAGGATGTCTGGAATGTGTAGAATGTAAGACGTTAGAAAAGGCAGGTTGGGGAACAGGTTATTTGAATGATAAAATTTTTTTTTCCTGGGAGTAATAGGAAATTGCTTGAGTTTATTGAGCGGAGAACTGACATGGTCAGACCTTGAGGGCAACACTTGGGCAGCAGGATATAGGAGGGGTCAGAGAAGGGAGAGACTTTAGGCAGTGAAATCAATTAGGAGGCTATTGAAATAGTTCAGGGGAAAGGTGATGCGGGTTTGAACTATAGAGGGGGCTATATAATGTGGAGATGGATTGAATCAAATGATGTTTCAGAGAAAGAAACTGCAAGACTTAATAAATGATCAGATGTGTTTTGTATAAGAGAGAGGAACCAGTAAACGCCCAGATTAAGACCCTGGGTGGCAGGAAGGATAGTGGTGCTCCCAACAGTAATAGTGAAATTCAGAAAGGGGGAGGGGTTTGGAGAAAGAGTGATGTGTTCTTTCTTGGACATGTTGAGTTTGAGATGACAGCAGGATGTCCAACAGGAAACTGAAGATGAGGAACTGAGGCACTGGAGAAAAAAGGGAGGGGAAAATAGAGTTGAGGATCATTTACATAGAGATGCTAACTGAACACATAGGAGTTAGTGATAAAAGAGGGGCTAAAACAGAGACCTGAAAGTTTTCCCAGTGCTTATGTGTCACATGGATCAAAATTCAGCAAAACAGAAGAGCAGCAACATAGGAGGTACCAACGGAGAGCAGAGTCACAAACATCTAGAGAAAAGAGAGTCTCAAGGAGGAGAGGCTAATTCACAGTGTCTGAGTCAGCAGAGAGGTCAAGAAGATATATGAGTCAGCAGAAGAGAACAGAAACAGGAATGACTTAAATGTTAAAGAACCTGTGTTCAAATCCCTGGGGAAGTGGATGTTTCCCTGCATGTTTTCTCCCTCTTTGACCTCAGGCAAGCTATTTAATACCTCTGAGCCTCAATTCCATAGTCTGTCAAACAGGGGATTGGACTAGATGACCCGTCCAGCTCTAGACCTCTGATCCTTTTGTTTGTTGTTGAGTCATTTCAGTCAGTCGGGGTTTTCTTTGTAAAGACACTGGAGCAGTTTGCCATTTCCTTCTCCAACTCAGTTCACAGAGGAGGAACGAAGGCAAACAGGATTAAGTGGCTAGACAGCTAGGAACAGCAAGAGGTCAGCTTGGAGCCCAGGAAGGTGATCTTTCTGATACTCTTCCCATTATACCCCCTGGATGCCCTTCTCTTATCCTATAGTCCTATGAATTCATCATCTTTGTAAGAAAAAATATTTCTTCTCCTAATTTCTCTAGTCATATTCCTGGAGTCACCAATCTTCCTGGGTCATAAATCAGGAGCACACTTGGAATCCTTTCTTTCCACCACCTCAATTGTCCAACCAGTCCCCCATGCCTATGGATTCAACCTCCATGATAATCTTCTGTCTGATAACACTTCCATCTGAATTCCAGACACCCTTCTTCCACTCCTCATCTCTCTTACCCCATTGTAAGAGCTTCCTAATAGACTTCCCTACCTTTGTTACCTCTCCCATATGCCTTGCCATGTAATCTTCTTTATGTCCCATCCTGTGCAAGGCCTTCTTTTACAAAAGCTGTGGGGAGCTACCCATTAAAAGTTCTAACTCAAGCATGAAAGGTTTTTGTAGTGTGCATTCAACCTACATTTCTCGTCTTTTTACTTTCTGCTCCCTTTAAAATGCATTCTAAAAATAAGTATCATTTTCTCCATATCATGTTCTCTTATTGACTTCTCCCCTTTCTAAATCTTGGCTGATGCTGCCCTCATTTTATGGAACAGACTCCTTTGTTCCTCTCCTTTCCATCTGTTAAGTCTCTTTCTTTCTTTACTGGATGAAAGGTTGAACTCATGAGCCATCCATCCTGCCTTCTCCTAGTACTGACTGAGTAAAAGCGATCTCTCCCACATCAGATTTCTCAGTCTTCTCCCCAGATCTTTTACACTTTCCCACTTTCCTTCATGAGAGAGTTATTTTTGTGCTCACTTTTCCCCTATCCCCAGTAAGAATCAAGTGATTCTGAGACAATCTTAGGACCTTCTATAAATTCCCTTACTTCCTATAGCTCCTTGGAGTTCCTCTTTGTATACCCTACTCATAGCCTGATGCCTACTTCTCTTCCCACAGCCACCCACTTGACATATGGCTTTGTTCACTCCCCCAATAGTGGCCAACAATTGGTTCCCCACAAGGCTTCTCTGTGATGGAATTCCCAAGTCTTGGGCTGCCCTTTCAGTGTGAGAGGAGGGCAGAGTTCCAGACACCACAGACACCAAAAGGTTAGTATTGGAAGGGAAGACTGCCTGCCTAAATAATAGATTAAGTAAAGAATGGTAGGAGGAACAATATGGAATGAAATCATTTTGCAGTGGATCAGGGGATGACCAGGGGTATGAAGTCTTTTCCTGTGAACTCTCTAGCTCTCAACTACCTTCTCTTCCACTCCTCCAGGACTCACCATACATGAACACATCACCTTCCCCTATGTCAACACAGGTTTGTGGTCTGATATAATGGAATTTCTGTCTGGAGAGGTCTGGGTACATTCAGCACTACTAATATGAGGTTTCTAACCCCTCACCCCCAGTATGTGAACTGAATTCCTGAAGCCCATGACCATAAGGTTAAATAATTATTTCCTAACCACTATACTATATTGATAGATCTGTGCTAATGACTTTGAAGATAGGAGAAAAAAGCATTATTGGCCAGTCTCTACCTTTGGATGCATTCTTAATCAATCACTGAACATGAATTAAATGGTTACTATATGTTAGGTACTTTGCTAATGCTGGAGGAACAAAAAAAAAAAAAGCAAAAAAGAGTCCCTGCTCTCAAAGAGCTTACACTGTAATGAGGGAGGCAGCATGCATAGGTGTATAGAAAATAATAACTGGTATTTATATAGTGCTTTATAATTTTCAAAAAGCTTCACAAATATCTCATTTGATCTTCACAACAAACCTGTAATGTTGGTGTTATTATTATCCTCATTTCACAGATGAGGAAACTGAGGGGAAAAGGTTAAGTCACTTGACAAGAGTCACAAAGCTGATGAGGCAAGAGTTAACTCAGACCTTCTGTATCCACAGTCCCACCTACTTACCAACAAAATAGAAACATGAAAACCTTAAAGGCTAAAATAAGTTAGTTTCTCTTTGCTGTTGTTGTTGTTTTTTTTTTTTTAAATGTAGTTTTGGTCCCTGAGTATTGTGTTTTCCTGAATTTGCATACTTTTTGACATCAGTTCATATAGGTCTGTCAGACTTGAGAAGAACAAATAGGCTGATTTTCAAAGAAGGCAAAGATGAGCTCTTCAAACTATAGACAAATGATGCCTTCAATTCTTAGTAAAATTCTACAAAGTACAGGGTTTAATAAAAGCCTTAGTGCACCAAGACTTTTGTGACACCTTGTATTAATAAAGCTTAACATATAGATGCATGTCTTTCTCCCATGGTGGATCCCTCAACAAAGTTACCTAAAGTTAAAGGCATTCTGTGGATCCATTTCCACTCAAAGTCATAAATTTATGAAGCCCAACCAATGTGTTTACATTTACTAGTCAGCCAGAGGACACATGCAACTCAAAACAAAGGCATTTAAAGGAAGTACATAGTAAGAAAAGTACTGAGAAAACGTGCTCCCCATAAAGTCAGGGCTAATTCTTATTGTGGCAACTCATTCTGAGGATATTTATTCTGAAAGAGAATGACCTCTTTTGTTTTCTCCTCCAGCTCACCATTCTCTTCTGCTGGAGATGGTTTGGTTTCCTCAACTTAAGCCCAGTTTTTGTAGTCACCAGTGTCCAAGTCTTGTTCCTGCGGTGGCACCTGAGGAGAAAATGAGGCTCCTTTGTGCCTCAGGGAACCCAACTCCTTATTCCCCTCAATTGCCTTAGGTTAAGGTTTTCCCCTCCTGTCATCACTATCTGGGATGTCTGGTGTTAGAAAGAATATGCCTTAAGCTGACAGGTATGAAAGTAGAAGTGAAAGAGAGCCTGTGGTGAGGAGAGGAAACCATAAAACATAATAATCACCAGGTGTTTGGGGGAGATGCAGAACAATGCCATGAACATAGGTAGTTTATACAAATGTTGGATGAATTAAGTTGATTTGCTTTTTGTTGTTCGGTTCAGTTATATTTTTTTAGTCATGTCCAACTGTACATGACCCCATTTGGGGTTTTCTTGGCAGAGACACTGACGTGATTTGCCATTTCTTTATCCAGCTCATTTTACAGATGAGGAAACTGAGGCAAACAGGGTTAAGTGACTTTTCCAGGTTCACACAGATAGTGTCTAAGGCTTTATTTGAACCCAAGAAGAGGTCTTCCTAACTCCAGATCCATCACTTTGTCCACTGTGCCATCTACCTGCCTCACAGTTGATTTAAGTAAGTGCTAATTCTGACTGAGTAGGTCCCCTCTCAGGGAGCTCTCAGTTTGGTGGGAGTGTAAAAGCCTGAGTTTTCAGTGAGTTTGTATTCTGATGAGGGAGACAGTCCCACTCCTGAGGAATCTTATGACCCAATGGTGGAATCATAGACCTGTGATTCACTCTTCCTCAAAAATGGCAATCAATCTCCCTACTCTTGTCATTTACCTGGCTTGCCTCCATGCTTGCAAATGCTCTCCTTCACCTCTGACTTCAGATTTCTCTGAATTTCTTCAAGGTTTGAAACTCTTATTTCACCTTCTACAGAAAGATTTGTTCACCCCTGCACCACCCCTCTCCCTCCATGATTACCTGACATTTACTTTGCAAGCATTTTGTATATAATAGTTATTTGCATTTTGTATCTCTCATTAGAATGTGAGCTCCTTGAGGAAGGGACAGTTTCTGGCTTCTTCTATGTCCCCAGGATTTAGCCTAACTCATGACACCTACCGTAGGAAGCTTTTAATAAAAATGAAAAATAAACACGTACACACACAAACACACACATTCCCTCAAGGAGGACTGTTCTATTGGGAACCTGAGATATGAAAATGAAAGGGAGAGACCACTGGGCTGGCCTCAGGAGACCCTATCCCTGACTCTGCCATTTATCACGTCTGTGACCTAAAGTTGTGCCATAAATAGGAGCAACTGGTTGAACTCCCTTATTGAATAGGGCCACTGGAGTCAGGAATACTCATCTTCCTGAGTTCAAATCTGCCTTCAGATGCTTACTAGTGTGACCCTATTTGCCTCAGTTTCCTCATCTGTAAAAAGATATGGAGAAAGAAATGGCAAACCACTCCAGTATATCTGTCACAAAAACCTCCAGTAAGGTCATGAAGCATCAGATGTGACTCAAAAATGACCAAACAACATTGATCTTGAAGCTGTACAGGGCTGAAGTCAGGAGACCTGTGATTCATTGTCAAATGTGTTCTTTTGAACTTCTACAAGCCTTTACTTTGTACCCAACCATGTGTCTTGACTCTGGGGAGAACAGAAAATGTGTAGTCTTTACCCTTGTTCTGATTACACAGTATAGTGAACACTCTATTTATTCAGTAACCACTCAGAGCAAAACATTTACAGAAAATCAAAATACAGCATTCACAATGTAACAACTTATCACAAAAAAATCAAAATACAGCACTGACAATGACTCATCACTCAAATGGCCACACAGTTTTCAACAAAGTGATCACAATAGTTTTCAACAAAGTACAATCATTTAGTCAATCACAAAATCCTTAATTCAATCACAAAGTACAAAATCCAAAGCTCTCCACCCATAGGTCACAGTAAATCATAATCTTCTCAGTCAGTACACAGTATCCAAGTAAAGTCGTTTTTCAGCTTTCTTTCAGACTCAAGGTTGGCTCTCAGCTTCCATGGTTCCTCTTCTATGGTCCCAGCTCCAACTGTCACCTGGGTTCAAAGGCAGGCAGCTCCCAGTTCCTTGTTCATCTCCTTGTCCAGTTCTTTGTCTGATTCCTGTTCCATATTGAAGTTCACAGTGTCCACTCCACTTCAAGTCCTTCACAGTTACTGTTTCTGGAAAGACAAAGCAGACAAACAGAGTGCAAGGATACCACAAGTTTTCTTCTTCTTAACTCTGCCACCACAAGAATCTTATTCTCAGTTCCTGCTGTCTCTAGCCCTGGGGCTCTCCTTATATAATGCAAATCTTTTTCATTTCAACTCTAGAGCTCTCTCCAGGACTCCATACTCCATACTGCCTCCCAATGGTATAAAAATTTATAAAAATTACTTTGTATACCTTAAAGGATTTTTTTTTACTGTTAAACAGTGTCTTTTCTGTTGTATAACAGGGGTAATGTACTTGTACTCTATACCTCCAAGGTTTCCTCAGAGGAAAGGACTATTCATAAGAAAATCTATTACATTTTTTTCTAGAAGAACAAAATAATGTGAAGCAGGTAAATTGAGTCAAGGAATAATATAGAAAAATGTTGCTTTTTGGTAAATTTTAAAAGTGACTCATATATTTGGTTGAATTCATTTCAAAGGAGTATATATAGACAGAGGGCACAGGTGTGAGTTGAATAGGAAAGGTGTATCAGCAATACCATATTCACAATGCCTATGGAAATTACAGATATGCTGATATAATTATCCATCGCAAAATACATCAGGCTTGCCATATGGGGGAATAAGCTAGAAAATTTATTAAAATACCAAAATACTGAGTCCCAAAAGCAGAAAGTGAAAGCCATCAGAGTAGTTATGAAGTTGGCACAGGTAAATAAAGTAGAAAGCACCCACATTCTCAAGCCTTTAAAACAGAACAGGCTACCTCAGGCAAAGGTCCTCCTCTCCCCACTCACAGCAACCACCCAGCGTCCAGGAAGTGTGCTCCCAGCAGCTCCGGCCCCTGGCAGTCCTCAGCAGGAGTCCTTAGCAGAAATTCTGGCTGACTCAAAAAAAGACTTCGCTCTGCCGCCGTCGCCGCCACTGCTAGCCACTGCAGGAACTCTAGCTTGGCTTCTGCTTCCTCTTGCTCTGCCCCTTCCTGCTACGTCAGCAAGTCCAATGGGGCATGGAAGATCTTTAAATCCCATAACCCTTACAAAGGGATGATATGTAAAAAATAAAATTAAGAAGTGAGAGAGGAATGTACTGAGAAGAGAAAGGGAGAAGTAGAATGGGGTAAATTATCTCATATAAAAGAGTCAAGTAAAAGCTTTTACAGTGGAGAGGATGAGGGGAGAGATGAGGAGAAGTGAGTGAACCTTAATCTCATCTCAATTGGCTCAAAGAGGCAATAACATACACACTCAGTTGAGTATAGAAATCTATCTTACACTACAGGAAAGTAAGGGAGAAAGGGATAAAAGAAGGAGGGAAAGATAGAAGGGGGGCAGAGTGGGGGAGGGGCAGTCAGAAGCAAAATACTTTGATGAGGGATAGGGTGAAAGAAGAGAGATAAAAAAATAAACAGGAGGGCAAATAGGATGGAGAGAAATAGTCTTTCACAACTGCCTTACAATGGCTATTATAGAAGTGTTTTGCATGACTGCACATGTATAACATATATTGAATTGTTTGCCTTCTGAATGGAGGAGGGAGGTGGAGGAGAAAGGGAGAGAATTTGGAAATCAATGTTTTTAAAATGAATGTTAAAACCATTTTTACATATAACTGGGTAAAAATAAATTATTAAATTAAAAAGAGATGTTGCATTCATCCTTCTGGCATATCTTCAAAGGTTGGACAAGCACTTGTTGGGTATGGCATAGCAGGGATATTTTTAATAAATGGGTTGGAATGCATGGTCACTGAGGTCCCTTCTAACTCTCATTTTGTGGATTCAATTTATCTCACTTACTGTCACTTTTGATGTCATTTCATATCAGGAATTTGAGGAGCCAATTGAAATGCTTAAAATAACTTCCTTCTTATTCTCAATGAAGTCTTTCTCTAGTGCCTTGGTGATCCATGCTTCATTGAACAGTTTCCTTACTCTTTTTATCATAGGCACATATATGCATGTCATCAATAACAAGAACTATGGTGAAGTTGTAGAGAATGTCTTGTACCCACTGCAGTGAATTGTCTCTCATGATAGTGGTAGCCTGCATGCCAGGAAGAGGGGGAAAGTGGATTTCAGTATGTGAGCCTCAATATGTCCTCCCACCCATCACCCTTCTGCTGTCTGTGTCAGCAGGATAACTCTGACAATTGTCCCTGGGAACAGGCAAGAAGGGCAAAGTATATCTCGCATCAATTGGTACATAGCATTATACTGAGCACAGAGCAAGACTAGGAAATGAATCAATTAACAGATTGGTTCAGAAGTTGCTTTAAATACTTTTCTAACCCTAGCCTTTTGTTGTATCAAGGAGTAGGTTGGACTGTGTAAACATCAGAAATATTAGTGCAGACAGAATGGAAGCGCAGCTTATATATGGGAGTATTGAAGGAGCAGGCATAGCTAATGCACAGGTAGAATAGAGCAGCATTTTCACCCATCCTAGCATCATAGGCAGTCATTGAACTCAAGGAAGAGAAGCAATGCTGGAATACCAGAAACTGGCCTATTATCGTTCTGCTATGGACTGATGCAGTCTGGGAGACACAGGGAAAGAGTCAGGTAGGGCTCTCAGAACCATCAGTTAACATGCCTTGCAGTGTTTTGGGTTTTCTAGGGTTTTTTCCCACATTGGGAGGGTCTTCTGCTTGGCTAACTTAGTTTTTCTCTGAAAAGGGAAACAAGGGAAAGTCTTATCAGTGATTCCTCCATACATCTCATGTTGTTAACTATTTCTCTAAAATAACTAGAGGTCCAGGCATTTGTAGCTGTAAGGTCTGGAATTCCCCTGGCTGGGGAACTCTGTATCTTCCCAAGGGCCAATATCCCCATGCACTAGGATATTCTCAGCTTCCCCAGACAGAGGAGCTAAGCTGGTATCAAAGAAAGAAGCTGGGAGAGTGAGTTAGATTATAGATAGTAGTTTAATCAATAAGATTACTTACATTAGGGGCCAGTCTGGGGTGGCTGTCACACAAAACAGTCTCAATAATGGATCAATCCCCTCCAAAGATCACAGGAAATCCCAGTGGTAACTATAGAAATCATTCATCCACTGATGGGTGGATGTTTTGGGTTTCTGCTTAGTAAGGAGCTCATTTCCAAGTGTAGGTATTAAGCCATGGCTGTTGGGTAAATGGCCAAACATAGGGTTGTGTACTGGTCATATGCTGGCTACTGTGTCTGTGCTGTGGCTTTCACTCATCATAATATCTAGGTTATGGTCACAGTATGTAAATTATTATTTTTACCAGTCAGTATGCTCCAGTTTCCACAGTATAGAAATTGACTTTCACTTCCTACTGACTTTTATGACTTTTCCCCAATAGGGACCCCACAGTAGTACTCAGAGAAATAGTCTGTGATAATTCTATTTTCATGCTTACCAAAAAATGTGCCTGGCATATAGCAAACACAATAAATGCTTTTTGACTTAATGACTTATAAATCCAATCATGAGGACAATAAATTCCAAGGGTTTTGAAGTTGTAGAACTTGGCCTAGAGATTTGGCTCTGTTATTTATTATATAGGTTCCTCTCTCAGTCACAGAGATACCAAACTAGCTGCAACAGGCCATAAATAGCCTGTAAAACTCCAGAGTTTAGCCCAAACCAGATTAAAATGTAATTGAGGAATATTTAATACAATAAATGAAAATTAAATACAACATACATGATGTTAATTTGTGGTTTTATAAGTCAATATATGGCCCTCGATGATCCATTACAATTTGAGATTGATATACCTGGATCACTTAGATTCTGCCTATTCTAAATCCAATGACCCCATGATTTGATAATTGCCAGGCTTCTAGATCAAAGCCTCACAGCACATGTGCAAAGCTGATTTTACTGATTCTTTGAAAGCTCTGAGGATGAGGAACCTCTGTTTGCTTTCAGTCATATATTACTCAGCACCAAAGGGTTTGTTTAGCAATGTTGCTAAAAATCATGAAATGATCCTACTAATGATTCTATACCTGGAATGTATTATCTTATTTTGATCATGGACATAGTGGATTGTTTTAGTAGAGATGCTAGAACCCTGAAAGAAAGGTACTATAATGAATGGAACACCAGCCATTGTCTAGCGATATTTAGGTTTTGGGAGGGTTCATTTGAATGAGCTACAAGAGAACATAGGTATAATTTCATGGGCTATGATTCTGCAGGGGAAATTGATTTAAGAGTGTTGCCATGATGGGGAAATGGTTAGATATCTTGTGATCATGAATGAAATGGAATGTTACTGTGCTATTAGGAAATGATGAATATGAAGAATTCAGAGAAGCTTGGGAAGACATATGAATTGATACAGAGTGAAGGACCAGAGAAGTAATGTAGACAATTACTACAACAATGTGAAAAGAAAAAAATTTTAAATGAAATTGAACATTATGCAATTATGATAGATAAGCTTGATTCTTGGAAGACAGTTAAAAGAATATTTCCATAACCTCTTTGAAGGGGGAGGGAGGACTAATAATTTTGAAAATTGCATATAGCATCAGATTTGTCAGATGTATTTCTTGGTGTACTGAATTTCTTTTCTTCTCTTTATTTTAAAAAAATAAGTGCAGTTGATGGTTTACTGGGGGAAGGGAAAGTATATTCAGGGAATAAAAAATAGCATAGGATCATAGATGGAGTGCTGAGAGAGACTTAAGAAAGTATTGAGTCTGATCCTCTTATTTTAGAAATTATGAGATAGAGGCTGAGAGAGGTCGAGTGACATGGCCAAGATCACATGATTACTTGGACATGACATGGGGGATTTGACTATACATAGGTCTTCAGACTCCAGAGCCAATGCTATTTCAATTCTAGGATCCTTTTGAGACCAAAATTCTCACAAAATAAACACAAATGATTTCAGTAAAGAAGCAAAAAGAGAACTGGGGGAAGTGAATCAAGAGCCACAGGAAACACTTTCCAATTTAGACTAAAAAAATATGAAATTCAGAATTGAGGGCAGGTAATGGGATAAGTATAAAATAGTGAAAAAATATGGAAAGAACATCAGAAATGTCAAAATACAGAAATAATTGAACTCAGTGAGGATAAAATCTTATGTATTAAACATATGCTACTTAACCTCTGTGTGCCTCAGTTTCCTCACCTATAAAATGGTGATAATAATAGTACCTACCTCCCAGGGCTGTTGTGAGATGAAATGAGACTATATTTGTAAAAATAAAAATCACTTACAACACTGCCTGACACATAGTAGGTGCTGTATAAGCACTAGTGTGATGACAATGGTAACAATGACAATGACGACAATGATGGTGACGATGATGATGATGTGCATACAAGGGAAGGGCTCTTTGATTTTTCTCTTCATGATTGTGGTTGTTGAACATAGTGATTTGTACATAGTAGGCATTTTTAAAAGTTTATTATTAAACTTGAAGAGGAAGAACTGAGGTTTCCTGGGAATGCTATGGAAATCTAAATAGATTTTGCCATTATATTGCCAATAGAAGATCAAAGAGAATACAAGACTCATTTTTCAGGAGAACCCTAAAGATAATAATTAAAGATGGGTTGAAGACATTCAAATTCATTTTGTATCTGTCTTCTCTACTGTAGAGAACCATCCTTTGAATAGAAAGGATGGAACAAATGGGGAAAATACACTATTGAAACACAAGACAAATGATGAGATGTTGTGTGCCTAACTGTTCTCATTACATTAAAGTCACCAGATCTGGGCAAACCACACTCCAGGATTAACAAAGAAATCTCAGGTGGCTTTGTTGAGCTGCTATCTGCAGTCTCCGAGGTATCATAGAAAATGGGAAAGGCAATGCAGAGTTGGGGATGTACAAATATCCTGATTTTCAAAGAGGAGAGGAAAATGGTTTCTTAAACCTATATTCCAATGACCTTGAATCCATATACCATTATTCCTTCTACATTGTGACTTTCCATATCATTATTTTAATATATTGTGGAGTGGTATCAGAAGAGTTAAAGGGAAATAGAACCTGTGGTTAGGGCAGGACACCTTAGAGTCTAACCTCCATCAGGTGTTGTTTCTGGCACAGTGCCATCCAATTAAATCAAATGGAGAAGATAAAATGTACCTTAAGGGATATCAAAGTCTAATGAGGAAAACACATTCCCGAAGCTCAGGAAGTCTTTGGTTTAATCAATGAGTGAAAATAGTTTATTAAGGGCTTACTATGTGCAAAGCACCATTCCATGCACCATAGTTACAAAGATAAAATAACATTTTAACAGGGGAGACAAAACACAGGAGCTATCATCTGGAAGTCAGATGGAAAGACCCCATTACCACCAGGCAGTAATACATCTTCTTTTAAAAAAAAAAATATATATATATATATATATATATATATATGTATAATTATTTAATTAATCAACTAACTTTTAGTTTATAACATTCAGTTCCACAATCCCTTGAGTTCCAAATTTTATCCCCCTCCTCTCCTCCCCTCTCCCCCTCATGGCAGCAGGCAATCCAATATAGGTTCTGCAAATACCCTCACATTAAACACTAGACAAGTTATAAAGGAGGATTCTAACCAATGGAATGAACAATGAGAAAGAAGAAACAAAATGAGAGAGAGAGAGAGAGAGAGA
>NW_027185697.1:9584275-9627869 GCF_028583685.1 Petaurus breviceps papuanus | reverse complement strand
GGGGGGGGGGGGGAGGGAGGGGGAGTGAGGGAGAGAGAGGGAGGGAGACTTTGGAGTTGTCCTCTAACCTTGCATTGCCGCGAAGAGCCCAGTCAATCAAAGTCGGTCATCACAGATACGATGTGTCTGTAATTGTGCACAAAGTTCTCTTGGTCCTGCTCTCCTCACTCAGCATCAGTTTATGTAAGTCTCTCCAGGTTATCATGACATCTGTCTGCTCCTCATTTCTTATAGCACAATAGGATTCCATTACATTCATATACCACAACTTGCTTATACCTCTTCTTTAGTTTTGTTTCCATTGATAAAATCACAACCAATTCTGATGTCCAAACACCAGGCAGTGTCAAGGGGTTGGGTGATTTGAGCTTTCTTTCCTGGGTCTTCCCTCTGTGGCTTCTGAGGAACAGGGGAGAAAGTGGTTGACAGCCACCAGAGGGTAGTTGGAAGGGTGGTTGGTAGGAGATGTTTACAAGGACTGAGTTACTAGCTGAGTTTGTGGTCTCGGGAACAGAGTCATTCTTAGAGTTCTTGGCCTTTCCTGGCCATCAGTGGAGGAGCTGCCATTCTCCCTCTTGAGAGGACCATTAGTTTCAAAGCACAGATGCCTTTAGATGTATATCCATATCCAACCACTTATTCCAACACGGGGCTGTGGATCATTGAAACAAGCCTTCTAACCACTGATGAAGCCAGGCCTAAGTCATCAGAGAGGAAGGTGGCAAATTAGTTTTCTTTATGAAGCCACAGTTCTCTGGCTACATTTAATTCAATTCAGTCCAGTTCAACAAGCTTTAAGCCTCCACTCTGTGCATGGCACGGTAGGCACATAGATGTAGGCACAATAATACCTGAAGGAATCTCTCTTGTCAGTGGTCACTATTGCTACAATATCAGACCCTTCTCTAATTGGGTTATTCTCCAGGGCTTGGAATTGAATTTCACATGCAATATCTGCATCCTGACATCTGTCTGAGAACCAGAGCTTCTGTCAGAGCTCTTTCATGTGCCATCCCAGTGTGTGAATCTATGTGAAAGCTTTGGCCTTCAGTCACTGGTCCTAGAGAGTCTGGTCGCATCTTCGTCCCTGGGTTTTGGCTGCCACCTCCATGCCAGTGACCACCTTGACTATGTGGGATCTCTCCTCATCAGATTTCTCATAGCACTTTCCCCAAACCTTTTACACTTTCTCATTTTCCTTCAGAGTAGAGTTATTTATTATGCACACCCTCCCCCTGCCCCCAGTAGGAATCAAGTGATTAGCAAGTGAGTCAGTCTTCTATAAATTTCCTTAATCAATTTCTCTTCCTCCTTGGAGTTCCTCTTTGTATTCCCAACTCACAGCCTGACAACTACTTCTCCTCCCACAGCCACCTACTTGATAGAGTGTTTTGCTCACTTCCCCAAAATTGGTTCCCCACAAAAAATTTTCTCTGTGATGGAAATTACAATTCCTGGGCTGTCTTTTCACTGTGAGAGGGAGGACAGAGCTCCAGACACCACAGAAACCAAAAGGTTAGGATTGGAAGGGAAGGCTGCATGCCTAAATAGTAGATTATGAGGTAAAGAATGGGAGGAGGAGCATTAAGGAATGAAATAATTTCTTAGTGGAGCAAGGGATGACCAGTAGTATGAAGGTTTTTCCTGTGAACTCTCTCCCTCTCAACCACTTTCTCTTCCACTCCTTCAAGACCCATCATGCACAAACACATCACCCTCCCCAAAATCAACATAGGTTTGGGGTTTGATGTAATGGAATTTCTGTCTGGAGAGGTCTGGACACATTTAGCACTATTTATGGAAGGTTTCTAACCCCCAACCCTCAGTATGTGGATAATCATTCCTGAAGCCTATGACCATGAGGTCAATGACCTATTTCCTGAAGATATACTGTGTTACTAGAACTGCATTAAAGACTTTAGGAGATATGAGAAAAAGCTTAACTGACTGGTCTCTGCTTTTGAATGCATTTTTGCAAGGCAATTGGAGTTAAATTACGTGCCCAGGGTCACACAGCTAGTGACTGAGGCTAGATTTGAAATCAGGTTTTCCTGACTTCAAGGCTGGTGTTCTATCCACTGTACCACCTAGCTACCCCTCTTGAACGCATTCTTAATAAATTAAAGAGCATTTATTAAATGCTTACTATATGTCAGGTACTTTTCTAATGCTTGAGGTAAAAAAAAGAGCCCTTGCTCTCAAAGAGCTTATTTTGTAATGAGGGAGGCAGCTTGCATAGGTATATGGAAAATAATAAATATCTTTCATATGGTGCTTTATGATTTACAAAGTTCTTCACAAATATCTCATTTGATCTTCTCAACAAACCTGTGATGTAGGTTCTATTATTAGACTCATTTTACAGATGAGGAAACTGAGGGGGAAAAGTTAAATGACTTGACCAGGGTCACAAAGCTGTTGAGGTGAGATTTTAACTCAGGCCTTCTATATCCATTGGGCCACCTATTTGCCAACAAAGTAGAAACATGAGAACCTTAAATTGGAAAATCCTCATGTTTAGTTTCTTTTTTGTTGTTGCTTTTAAAAAATATGTAGCTGTAGTTCCTGAATATATTTGTTCCTGCATTTTCATGCTTCATTTGACATCAGTTCAGATAGGTCTGTCAGACTTAAGAACACCAAATAGGCTGATTTTCAAAGAAAGCAAAGATGAGCTCTTCAAACTATATGCAAATGATGACTTCAATTCTTATCAAAATTCTCCAAAGTGCCGGCATTCTCAAAAGTCTCAATGCTATTAAGGCTTAAAACTGCCCCAAGACTTTTGTGACATCTTGTATAATTAAAGTGTAACATGTGGAGACATATCCATCTCACACAGTGGATCCTTCAGCAAAGTTACCTAAAGTTAAAGGCATTCTGTGCATCCATTTCTACTCAACTCATAAGTTTGTGAGCCCCTACCAATGTGTTTACATTTACTAATCAGCCAGAAGACACATATATTTCAAAATGAAGGCATTTAAGTGAAAGTATATAGTAAGAAAAGAAGCAAGGAAATGTGTTACCCATATATTGTGGCACATTCTCTGTCTCTGTCTCTCTCTCTGTCTCTGTCTCTCTCTGTCTCTGTCTCTCTCTCTGTCTCTCTCTCTCTCTCTCTGTCTCTCTCTCTCTCTGTCTGTCTCTCTCTCTGTCTCTCTCTCTGTCTCTCTCTCTGTCTCTCTCTCTCTGTCTCTCTCTGTCTCTCTCCCTCTCTGTCTCTCTCTCTCTGTCTCTCTCTCTCTCTCTGTCTCTCTCTCACCCAAATCATACATAAAAACAATCAACAATGGAGAGAACACACATAGAGAGCATGTATAAGGATACACAAAGGAAGGGGCCTGATCAACTCAGAGGGCAAGTCTTCCGACCAACTACAAGGGCCACTACCAGGCCAATCACCAAAGGGCTGGGACTGGAAAGAGCAAGGTAAGAAGCAAATACAGGGGCCCCAGTCCTGGACAGCAAACATTCCTGGGGCTACCACTTCATAGCCCAGAAATTTTTTTTAAAAGCCCCTTTCAGGACCTCCAAAGACCAGGATGACAGAGTGAACCTCACTTGCTCCAACCCCACCCCGACCCTGAAAACGTAGTAACTCTTGCCCCAGTGCAAAACCCTCTACAGTAAATGCTTGGGATCCTAGAGGACAGGCCTGGCTAGGACCCTGCCTCAAAATGAGTAGAAAGCAGACTTCAAAGACAAAGACTCTGGAGTCCTACTATCCTCAGAGGGAAGAACCAAATTCAGAGGGAGACAATGTGGACTCCACACCCACAGATGAAACTTCAACAAGGAATGGGTCCCAAGCACAGAAGGCTCTCCTAGATGAGATCAAAAGGAACTTTGAAAACAAAATGAGAGAGATCGAAGAAAAAATGAATAATTCTCTCAAAACCAAAATAGCAGAATTAGAAAAACATTATAATGAGGAAAACATCTCCCTAAAAAGAAAAGTGTATAATATGGAAAAGGAGCTCCAAAAATTAACCAAGGAAAATGATTTGCTAAAAACTAGAATCAACCAAACAGAAACAAATAACTCTATGAGGAACAAAGAATTAGTCAAGCAAAACAATGAGAATGAAAAATTAGAAAAAGAGGTAAAATACCTCAAAGAAAAAATAACTGACCTGGAAAACAAATCCAGGAGAGACAATCTGAGAATCATAAGCCTACCAGAAAATCAAGATGAAAAAATGAGCCCGGACAACATTCTCCAAGAGCTCGTTGAGGAAAACTGCCCTGAGATACTAGAACCTGAGGGTAAAATAGAAATTGAGAGAATCCACCAGACACCTGCTGAAAGAGATCCCAAACTGAAAAGTCCTCGAAATGTTGTGGCCAAACTCCAGAACTACCAGATAAAAGAGAAAACACTTCAAGCAGCCAGAAAGAAACAATTCAAATGTCGAGGGTCCACAGTGATGATTGCACAGGATTTGGCAGCCTCTACACTGAAAGATCGGAGGCAGTGGAATACAATTTTCCAGAAGGAAAAAGAGCTCGGGTTACAACCAAGGATCACTTACCCAGCGAGACTGAGTATATTCTTCCAGACAAAGAGATGGTCATTCAATGATATAACAGAGTTCCAGACCTTCTTGATAAAAAAGCCAGAACTCAATGGAAAATTCAAGCTCCAATTACGAGATGCAGCAGTGACTTAGAAAGGTAAACAAGGAAAACACACACATACCCTGCTATTTGACAAGTAGAGAGTATGAGTATAAAATACACAAAATGACGATTTGAAAAAATCTTATTAAGGGCTACAAAGGGACTGCAATGGAAGAAAGGGAATGATTGAAGTGGAAAATGTTAAATTATGCCACACATAGAGGCATAAAAACTGTATAGCAGAGGAAAAGAAGGGAGGGAGATGGGAATCATATAAGCTTTTCCCTCATTGGTTCTGGTACAAGGAGGGAATAACAACCAGTTAATCATAGGACTCTATGGAGAAGAAACACAAAAAGTATCATTTTAGAGGGAAAGAAGGGAGGGAGAGGAGCTTCGCATGAGATTTGTTCCTGTCACTCTTGGTGTGAAGAAGAAATAACATACCTCATTAAGTATAAAAATATCCTACAGGCAGTAGTAGGGGGAAAGGGCTACTAAAGGGGAGTGGGAGTGGTTTGTAGGGAGGGAAGAAGTAAGGGGAAAGGGGAGGAAAAGGGAGGGGGGCTGATAAGGGAATACTGAGGGAGGTGGTGGTCAAAAGGAAAACTATTAAGGGGGAAGGGAGAAGGATGGAAAATATGAACAATAACAGGGGCAGGAATAGGATGGAGGGAAAGAAACAGATAACAATCATAACTGTAAATGTGAATGGAATGAATTCTCCCATAAAATGGAGACAGAGAGCAGAATGGATTAGAAATCATAATCCTACAATATGCTGTTTACAAGAAACACATCTGAAACAGAGGGATACACACAAGGTAAAGATATAAGGCTGGAGTAAAATATGTCATGCCTCAGCTAAAATTTAAAAAGCAGGGGTAGCAATCCTTATCTCAGAAAAAGCAAAAGCAAAAATTGACCTAATTAAAAGAGATAAGGAAGGAAACTACATCCTGTTAAAAGGCTCCATCGAGAATGAAGCAATATCATTACTTAACATTTATGCACCAAGTGGTGTTGAATCCAAATTCCTAGAAGAGAAGGTAAAGGAATTAAAGGAAGAAATAGATAGCAAAACTATACTAATAGGAGACTGCAATCTCCCCCTCTCTCAACTGGATAAATCCAACCTCAAAATAAACAAGAAAGAAGTTAAGGAGGTGAACAGGATTTTAGAGAGGATAGGTATGATAGATCTCTGGAGAAAACTGAATAGGAATAAAAAGGAATATACTTTCTTCTCAGCGGCTCATGGCACATACTCAAAAATTGACCATGTTCTAGGGCATAAAAACCTCACAATTCTATGCAGTAAGGCAGAAATGTTAAATGCATCCTTCTCAGATCATGATACAATAAAAATTATATGCAATAAAGGGCCAGGGAAAGACAGACTAAAAACTATTTGGAAATTAAACAATTTAATCCTAAAGAATGAATGGGTCAAACAAGAAATTATAAAAACAATCAGTGATTTCATTCAAGAGAATGATAGTAATGAGACAACATACCAAAATTTGTGGGATACATTAAAGGCAGTTCTTAGGGGAAGTTTTATATCCCTGAGTGCATACATGATTAAATTAGAGAAAAGGGAGCTCAACAAATTAGGCATGCAATTGAAAAACCTTGAAAAAGAACAAATTCAAAATCCCCAATTAATTACTAAATTAGAAATATTTAAAACCAAAGGAGAGATTAATAAAATTGAAATTAAGAAAACTAATGAATTAATAAATTAAACCAAGAGCTGGTTTTATGAAAAAACTAACAAAATTGATAGACACTTAGTCAATATGATTTAAAAAAAAAGAAAGAAGAAAACCAAATTTTGAGTATCAAAAATGAAAAGGGTGAATCTACCTCCAATGAAAAGGAAATCAAAACAATAATTAGGAATTATTTTTCCCAATTGTATGCACATAAATTTGACAATCTTAGGGAAATGGATGAATATTTACAAAAATACAAGTTGCCCAGATTAACTGAAGAGGAAGTAAATTACTTAAATAATCCCATCTCAGAAAAAGAAATTGAACAAGCCATCAGTCAACTCCCTAGGAAAAAAATCTCCAGGGCCAGATGGATTTACTAGTGAATTCTATCAAACATTTAAAGAACAATTGATGCCAATACTCTACAAACTATTTGGGAAAATTAGTGAAGAAGGAGTCCGACCAAATTCTTTTTATGACACAAATATGGTACTGATACCTAAATCAAGAAGAGATAAAACAGAGAAAGAAAATTATAGACCAATCTCCCTCATGAATATAGATGCAAAAATTCTAAATAAAATACTAGCAAAAAGACTACAGCAACTTATCTCAAGAATAATACCCTTGGATCAGGTAGGATTTATTCCAGGAATGCAAGGATGGTTTAATATTAGGAAAACCATCAGTATAATTGATCATATCAACAATAAAACTAGCAGAAACCACATGATCATCTCAATAGATGCAGAAAAGGCTTTTGACAAAATACAACATCCATTCCTACTAAAAACATTAGAAAGTATAGGAATAAATGGAGCCTTCCTTAAAATAATAGGTAGCATCTATTTAAAGCCACCAGAAAGTATTATATGTAATGGGGAGAAGCTAGAAGCATTTCCCATAAGATCAGGGCTGAAACAAGGGTGTCCATTATCACCCCTCTTATTCAATCTGGTACTAGAAATGTTAGCAGTGGCAATTAGAGAAGAAAAAGAAATCAAAGGAATCAAATTAGGCAAAGAAGAGACCAAACTATCAGTCTTTGCAGATGATATGATGATATACTTAGGGGAAAAGAATCAAGTAAAAAACTACTTGAGATAATAAATAAATTTAGCAAAGTTGCAGGATATAAAATAAACCCACATAAATCCTTGGCATCCCTATATATTTCCAAAGAAATTCAACAGCAAGAGATAGAAAGAGAAATCCCATTTTAAGTTACTGTAGACATTTTAAAATATTTGGGAATCTACCTGCCAAAACAAACCCAGGACCTATATGACCACAACTACAAAACACTTTTCACACAAATAAAGTCAGATCAAACTAATTGGAAAAATATCAATTGTTCGTGGCTGGGTCGAGCTAATATAATAAAATGACAATTTTACCTAAATTAAATTATGTATTTAGTGCCATACCAATTAATTTCCCAAAAAACTACTTCATAGAGCTAGAAAAAATAGTAACAAAATTCATTTGGAAGAATAAACAGTCCAGAATATCAAGGGAATTAATGAAAAGAAATGCTAGGGAAGGTGGACTAGCTATACCAGATTTCAATCTGTATTATAAAGCAGCAGTCATCAAAACTACTTGGTACTGGCTGAGGAATAGAGGAGTGGATCAATGAAATAGATTAAGCACACAAGATTCACAAGTCAACAACTATAGTAATCTATTGTTTGATAAACCCCCAGAACCTGGTTTTTGGGATAAGAACTCACTATTTGACAAAAACTGGTGGGAAAACTGGAATATAGTATGGCAGAAACTGGGCATATACCATTATCTAACACCATATACCAAACTCAAGTCTAAGTGGGTGCATGATGTAAGTATAAAGGTTGATACTGTAAGCAGTCTTCTAAAACAAGGAATAGTTTACCTGTCAGACCTATGGAGAGAGAAAGACTTTATGACTAAACAAGAATTAGAGAATATTATAAAATGTAAAATGGATAATTTTGACTACATGAAATTGAAAAGCTTCTGTACAAACAAAGCCAATGTAACCAAGATTAAGAGGGAGGTGGGAAATTGGGAAAGAATCTTTACAACCTATCTCTGACAAAGGACTCATTTCTAAAATATATCGAGAATTAAGTCAAATTTATAAGAATACAAGTCATTCCCCAAATGATAAATGGTCAAAGGATATGAACAGGCAGTTTACAGAGAAATTAAAGATATCTATAAGCACATGAAGAAATGCTCTAATTCACTATTGATTAGAGAAATGCAAATCAAAACAACTCTGAGGTACCACATCTCACCAGTCAGATTGACTAAGATGACAAAACAGGAAAATGACAAATGCTGGAGAGGATGTGGGCAAATTGGTACACTATTGCATTGCTGGTGGAGTTGTGAACTGATCCAGCCTTTCTGGAGAGCAATCTGGAATTATGCCCAAAGGGCTATAAATACTTTCATACCCTTTGACCCAGTAATACCACTCCTAGGGTTATATCCCAAAGAGATCATAGAAGTGGGAGAAAGACCCATAGGTACAAAAATGTTTATAGCAGCTCTTTTTGTGGTGGCAAAGAATTGGAAATTAAGGGGGTGCCCATCAACTGGGGCATGGCTGAACAAGTTGTGGTATATGCATGTTATGGAATACTATTATTCCATATATATATATACCTACCGGTATAACAATAGTGCTATAAGAAACGAGGAGAAGACGGTCTTCATATTTACCTGGAGAGGCTTACACAAACTGATGCTGAGTGAGAAGAGTAGAACCAGGAGAAATTTGTACACAATCACAGACACAACGTATGTGTGATGACCAGCTTTGATAGACTGGACTCCTCTCAGCAATGCAGTGATATAAGTCAATCCCAAAGACTCATGATGGAGTGAAATATGTGCATCCAGAGAAAGAACTAGAAAGAACTGAGTTTATATCCATGTGGAAGCAAAATACCTGATCTTTTTCCTTCTCTTGTCTGGTTTTATGTCTTCTTTACCATTTTTCATTCCAGCTGATACAATC
This sequence comes from Petaurus breviceps papuanus, assembly GCF_028583685.1. NCBI lineage: Eukaryota > Metazoa > Chordata > Mammalia > Diprotodontia > Petauridae > Petaurus > Petaurus breviceps. The sequence continues at coordinate 9,618,515 of NW_027185697.1, read as the reverse complement.
CGTCTTTATAACCTGACTAATGTATAATGTGAAAGTATTTACAGATCCTACACTTGACTACATGCCACCAATGAGGGGGAGGGGTGGGAGGGGGACAAAATGTGAAACTCAAAGAATTGTGGAATGGAATCTTGTAAACTATAAGGAAACAAACTAATTAAAAATAATAAAAGTTGGAAAAAATATCTAAAAAAAAGGACACACAAAGAGAGTATATATGTAAGAGTACATCTGTACAGAACATGAGTGGTTAAGCACATTCGTGAAGAAACAATTCATGCCTCTAGTGCTACAAAGTTATTTGTGTCTCCTAGTGATGTCATCATGTTGCTTCCCCTGAGCCTGGTCCTTTAAAGTCCTGAATCACACATACTGTCTGCTATTCTTGTCATCCCCTGCCAACGAGTAATCTGTGATAAGTACCGGTCCTTTCTGGTCTTGTGTGGCTGCTATTCCTGCCACTGCTCCCTTGTCGTCTCTGCCAGACGTGAGGTGATGATTCTCCTCTCTGCTTCCATCTTCTGACTTTAGATGGAGGCCTCAGGTAGGCTGTTACCTCTTCCTCTTAAGAGGATAAACACATTCTGCCATTTCACTTTCAAACGTTTCAAGTATTTCTTAAACACCAGAAGCTTTTCCACAAAAACTTACTAAACAGACAGGAGTCAATCTACCAATCAATCAACAAGCATTTGTTAAGCATTTACTAGAGTGTGTGCTAGGAACACTAAATGCTGGGGATACCAAGAAACAGTGAGCATAATCTCTGACATCAAGAAATAGCAGTTCTGGGGGTGGCTAGGTGGCGCAGTGAATACAGCACTAACCCAGAAGTCAGGACAGCCTGAGTTCAGATCTAGCCTCAGACACTTAACACTTACTAGCCGTGGGACCTTGGGCAATTCACTTAACCCCAGTTGCCCTGCCTTACAAAAAGCAAAAAAGAAAAAGAACTGGTAGTTCTTTAGATCACTTGCTGGATACATTGTTTAACATGGAGAGACATCTAGAAGCAACCACAATTTTAATCAAATATTCTAGGAGAGTAGGCACTGCTTCTCCCTCATCAGACCAAGGGTTTTCTAAATTAAATGGTAGGGGGACTGGTCAGTGAGGGTCCAGCCTTTAAAGGAAGCACATTGTGCTCTGCCTGGTGTCATGTGGAGGAGTGGTGAGCTGTCTCCATGGCATGCATAATGGAGTAACTCTTGCCTGGATTCAGAGCAATCCCAGGCATTCTATGACTTTCCTGTTGGCTTATTGCATGGGGATGAAGCCTTTTAACTGACTACTGAACTGGTTAGAGTAGAATATGAGAGGTGAACTCTACTTTCTTGGTGCTTAATGAGACAAGAACTGCTATAAGTTGTTAAATGGGGAACACAATGGATGGGAGCTTGTCTACAGTGGTATTTGAGAACCACTCTCCCTGATCTCTTCAGAGTTACCCCTCCAACCCTGAGGGGAACAGTCCCTATCTACCCTGTGAGGTCCCAACCTGCCAGTGCAGTGGGGGTTCAAGAGTATCGAACATATATATTAACATTAACATAAGACTTTATCTTCCTTATTAGATTGAGACTTCCTCAATTATATATTTTCTCTTCCTCATCAACCCTGGAATTTCTTGGGCAAATTTATTTCTACTAACATTTTAAAACACCATTAATGTTCCTGGAACTACATTACTTTCTTCTCTGGGACTCTCTGAGGCTTTTCCCTCTTGCTACAGGCTCCATTTCCACTCTCACACTTAACATAAGGAGGCTAATTCTTCCTGGTCACAAGATGTCCCCCCTGGCAATGATGGGAGGATAGAATTCTGGCCAAGCCATCATCCACTAAGGTTAGGATGATTGATCAGGAGACTTGGAGGATAAAGGAGCCACATTTCCATTGTTGACAGTATTTCAACTTCAAGGTTTGAGGACAAGTATCTTCCCCAACTAGAGTATTGATAAGTAGACCAGGAAATTACCTACAGAATAGAAATGGAAGGAAAGGAGCTCACTCATTCACATTCTAGGTACTCGTTTTCCTCTAGGTTTCCTCAGCTAGGCCCAGGCAGGTAAGTCAAGGAGGAAGAAGCAAGACTGAAATAATGACGCTTTAGGTATGTTGGGAGAGAAACAACCCTTCCCCTCAAATATCTCAGGAGAGAGAGAGGTGAGAAAATGTATTCAAAAGACACATACAAAGAACCAGCCAAACAAGGACATAATCTGAATTGTTGGGAAGGGGCTAGGGATGATTCTGAAGTGAACTCAGTCATATTGAAATAGTCAGAAAAATCTTTCAGAATAAAGTGAGTTGCTGATGTCTTGGAAAAGGCAAGGAGAGATTTTAAAGAGAATAGAGTAGAAAAAAAAAGACAGATGGATGACCAATAGGGAAGGGTCTAGAGCAGGGGTGTGGAACCTTTTCATGTTTTTAATTTAGCTATAATCAAATAAAATCACATTCAAGAAACTTCAATTAGATATATACTTTAAAATGTACATTATTTTGTAAAAATCTTACTACTATGTGCTTAGTCCTTTCAAAAAATGAAAACTATTCATTTTAAAGTTAACTAGGGTGGCATGAAGCCTTAAGACTGTGAGTTCACCTCCCCTGGTGTAGAGAGTAGAATTGAACTGGATCTTCCCTTCACCCTTAAGGTCAATACACATGATTATTTTGTTTTTTATGATATCTGTCCACTTCCATGATTGTTGAATAAATCATTTCTTTTTTACCCCCATTTGTATTCCATGATTAGTCAAGACAGGCCATGAAAGAGATGATTCCTCTGGGCTTTGGTCCATTAGGAGACCCTATCCAATGTGTTCCTTCCAAAATGAACAACAGATTTGGAAAACAAAAATCTCGAAAAGAGAGAAAAATTATCAGAAGAGTTAAAAATACAACAATGTTAAAAAAAAGAAAACATAAATTCTATATATGATGAAGCAACTGAGTTTGAAGATAGGCTATGCTAAAATTTTTAAGGATGAAAAGTGAAAAATCAAAGAGTTCTAATTATAATGCAGAAAAATGTTACAAAATTGGCTAGGACTTTTTAATACAGACAACAAAGCCCAGATCGAGAGAATTCAACACACTCTTCCACCTCCAAGATACATGGTGGTTCAATTGAAAAGTTTCAATGGCAAACACAATCTGCAAGTGGCAGGTGAAAGGTGTTCAGATAGGAAGGAAAGGCAATTTGAAGAGCATGGGATTATTTTATACTCCAAAGAGAATGGAATAGTGAATTACATCAACAAATAAAAAACCTGGAGTTATTTGCCTTAAAAACACTTAAGTAAAGGTAACTCAAGATACATAATGTGAACAATTACATAGACAGAATTACACATATTGAAAAAATAATATATACTTATGAGGCATAGTTTTATTTTCTGTCAAAAGCATTTACAACAGGAAGAATTTAATTTTATTTTCATTTAATTTTAATTTTTAATTTCAGATCTGGTATTTGAATGTGGACAGCTCACTTAATTTCCCTAGGTCTTAATTTTTCCATCTTTAAAAGGAGGGGGCTGGATTAGATGATCTCTAAATTCCCTTCTAATTCTGCTCATGGATTTAGAGCTTGGAAGGGACCTCAGAGGCCATCTAGCCCAACCCTTTCATCTTACTATAGAGGAAACTGAGGTCAGAGAAGAGAAACTACTTGCCCAAGGTCCTGCAGAGGAAGTCAGGATTTTGATGAGTTGTTGCTTTTACTCTGAGCTCAGCATCCTTCCACCATATGGACTTATGGTCCTGTGATCATATTTGTTATATTGAATCATTGAATAAAACGGACCCTATGTAGTTAGGCCTCAAGGTATCCATGGTTCACAGATGGGGAACTATGATCTAAGGCAACAGCAACTAAGCACCACTTCTGTCTAGTTGGTCCTATCAAGCAGGTGAACCTTAGAGTACAGGTTTGGGGGCAGATCATGTATCATCTGGACAAGGACTGACAGCTAATTTCAGAAAGACTCAGGGCTGGGTCCCCTACCCTGTTCCCTTTGATGAATTCTTGGGTCACAGAAAATCATGAATTTATGTCTAAAACATTCTAGAGAGATAAGATCTTCACTGCTGAATTGAACATTGTTGATATAACTGCAGATCTTTACAAGTATTAAACTTTTTTTTTGGAGGGGGGAAGGGAAGGCAACTGGAGTTAAGTGACTTGCTCAAGGTCATACAGCTAGTTAAGTGTCAAGTGTCTGAGGTCGGATTTGAACTCAGGTTATCCTGACTCCAGGGTCGATGCCACCTAGCTGCCCCAAGTATTAAACTTTTAGGAAGATTATGGTCCTAATCATGTATAACAAATTAGATGCTCATCACCACTTGTAGCTGGCTTAGAAATCTCTTGGTCTGACAGATTCTCAGAGATTCTGAGTGGATAAAACCTTCAGGGCCACCTCATACCTGAAAAAGAATTCCCTTAAAAACATTCCCTATCATTGTTCATCTAGCTTTTATTCAGATAAATTTCAGAGGAAAGCCAATCCCTCTTCTGGCAATACATGTAATATGTTAACAACTCATCATGATAACAACAATGACTTAACTAATAAGCAATTATTAAGCACTTGCTATGTGCCAAACACTGGGCTAAGTACCGGGAATTTTTTTCTTTCTTTTTTCTTTTTTTTTGCCTTTTGGAGGGCAATTGGGGTTAAGTAACTTGCCCAAGGTTGCATGGCTAGTGTTTTTGTGTGTGTGTGTTAAGTGTCTGAGGCCGGAACTGAACTCCGGTCCTCCTGACTCCGGGGCCGGCGCTTTACTCACTACACCACCTAGACACCCTGGGGAATTTTTTTAAAGGTAAAAATAGTCATTGTCCTCATGGGGTTCCTATCCTAATGAGGAGGACTCTGCAAATAACTTGGGACAGAATATAGACAGAGTGCATGGAAAAGTACAAGGAAATAGAGAGTACAAGGAAAATAGCAGATCCTAATGAACTTTAGGTATGATTCTTTCTCTTTTGCCTTCTTCCCTTAGGGCCAGATCAGGTGTTTGTATCTCACTATGATTCCCCCAATGGCACCATCACCTTCTTCTTCTTGGTCACAGGCTTCTACCCCAGATTGATCTTGTTAATCTGGGAGAAAGCCATTGAACAAGCTACATGGAGAAAAGAGAGCCCCAGTAGCACCCTGCCCAATGCTGATGATACCTTCTACCTCCAAATCAGCCTGGAGCTCCCCAGAGGATATTCTGCTTTCCCAGATGATGCAGGGGACATCAGCCCAAGAGTAAGAATAATTAACTTTAATATAAAATTAATGTAAATGGCAAGGAAGGGAATTAGCGAATAGAGACAATCTCTTCCCCTATCAAAAATGGGTTCAGTCTCTGAAACTTCCAAAATGTCTGATAGAAGGGGGAAAATTGGGGGAAACTTACAAAGGGGGCTAATCTTCCCTTCAGAATATAGACAGATTCAGGGAAGAAACTGTCCTCTCACGTCTAGTCCCCTCTTAGCATGTTGCCTGTGTGTTATGTCTGTGTCTCTTCTCCCCATCAGATTGATAGTCGTCTGAAGTCATCATGGGCTAAGTTACCCACACAAGACTAGGTGGTCATTAATAGCAGTGACTGAATCTCCTCCATCACAACTAGAGTTCCATATTCTAAGTTCTTCCTCCCTTTCTTCAGTCAGGTTCACCTGCCTCATTCTCTCCCAGGAAAAAAATATCCTTAGAATTAGTAACCAGAATAAGAATGACCCTCTCTTTTGCTTTCTCCTCCAGCTCACCATTCTCTACTGCTGGAAATTGATTTTCTCAACTTCAGCCCAGTTTTTGCAGCCACCAGTGCCCAAGTCTTGCTCCTCTGAAAGTGCTTGAGGGGGAAATGAGGTTCCTTTCTGCCCCAAGGCCCCCAACTCCTTATTCCCCTCCAATTGGCCTTGGGTCTAAGGTTATGCCTTCTTATCTTCATTAGCTGGGACATCTGGTATTAGAAAGAATCTGCCACATGCTGACAGGTATGAAAGTAGAAGTGAAAGTCCTGTGGTGAGGAGAGGAAACCATAGAACATAAAAACCACCAGGTGTTTGGGGGGAAGATGCAGAGCAAGGACTGGTACAATGCTATGAACGTAGGTGGCTTTTACAAATGTTGGTTGAATTGAGTTGATTTATTTGTTATTGTTCTCTTTTTTCAGACACATCCATTTCTACATGATCTCTTTGGAGTTTTCTTGGCAAAGATACTGGAATGATTTGCCCTTTTTTTTTCTCCAGTTCATTTTATAGATGAGAAAACTGAGGCAAACAGGGTTAAATGGCTTGCCCAGGGTCACACAGCTAGTTAGTTGCTGCAGCTGAATTTTAATTCAGGAAAGTGTCTTCCTGAGTTCAGACCCAGAATTCTATCCACTTTGCCACCTAGCTGCCCCTAAATTGATTTAAGGAAGTACTAATTCTGATTGGGTGGGTCCACTCTCAGGGAGCTCTCAGTTTGGTGGGAGAGTAAAAGCCTGAGTTTTCAGTGATCCCACACTCAAGTGAGGGAGGCAGTCCCTGTCCTGAGGAATCTTGTGGCCTAATGGTGGAGTTACAGTCTCTGACTTAATCTTCCCCCCAAATGGCAACTGATCTCTCTACTATTCATTTCCTTCAAATGCTCTCCTTCACACCTGATTTCACATTTCTCTGAATTTCTTCGATACTCTAATGTCACCTACCTCAAGCTTTTCTTAGCCTCTGCACCACCCCAACCCTTATTCCTGGGTGATTGCCTGACATTTATTTTCTTGTTTTCTGTACATAATAGTTATTTGCAAATTGTATCTCTCACTAGAATGTGAGCTCCTTGAGGAAGGGGCAGTTTCTGGCTTCTTCTCTGTCCCCAGAATTTAACATAGTTCATGACACCTGGCAAACACTTAACAAATGCCTGTTATGATGAGATAAGATGGAATGTCTGTTGCTATGACAGGAGAGGGAAGTGCCTGACAGGGGCTCATTATCACTTCCCTAAGGGAGTGACCAGGTTAAGGTATCCAACAATTCTAGAGTAAGTCTTAGACTTCCTCTAGAAAGGGAAACACTAAGTGAATACTATACTTTGAATACTATCCTATCCCATAGAATCCTATACCATACCATACCATACCATATTATATGAAAGTGCTTGGCAAAGTGATTCTATTTATCCTTGTGGATAAGATGGAATGAGATCAGTTATATTATAGGCATTAAGTGCAATTAGTGCTAGTTGAATGACTGGACTTAAAGAGTAGTCATTGATCCCTTTCATCTCCTTCAGATGTAGACAGTGTAGCTAATGGAAAGAGCAGAAAGAACAGCAATTGTGAGAAAAACACTGAAAAATCAGCTCCAAAGGAAAAAAGCAATTTGTTCTCAGTAAAAAAATGGTGAAATGTCCCATTTCTCCATATCTAATTTGCATATGATCAAGGGTGACATATGATCAACCACTAACTCTCCAAAAGCTCATAATTCAATGTTAAGTTCAATGGGCATTATTAACATTTTCTCCATCATTTTTAAACTCTGGACAATCAGTCAAGCAATAAATAAAGCCCTGATTTTTGGTATTTACTGATTACCTAGGAGCAATGCTCACACTGAAAATTTACCAATTAGCATTTGTGAACCCATAGGCAATGACTCCAGTCTACCTTCAAATAAAATTGACATGAAGACTTTGAAAGTAATAGGTAGAAAACTCGGATTCCTTGAATTGTTCGATGATGATATGACAAATGTGTATTGCAAATTATGATATAGTTGGAACGACTGTGGATTTTGGGTTGATCACCAGAAGAAAGGAGTGAGTCATCTCAGAGAAGAGATCCTACCTTTGGCCTGAGATTGCACTGACATCTATATCTTAGGAAAGCAAGCTGTAGCAAGATAGATTTTGCATGATCTCTTGATGTTTGGGAGAGTTGCCCGTAACAAAACAGACTTTTGCCTGAGTTTCCATTTACTGTCTGAGTAGAAGAAACTTTTCCAAGTCCAGCTAAGTGAGCAGACCTAGAGAACACTTTGGATTCCAGTGTAGAGGTTTTTTTGTTTTTCCTTGAAATAAGGTCATAACACCTCAGAAGCCCAGCAAAGTGGCAGCCAGAACAGAGTAAGTCGTAAAGAATTAACCCTACCCAGAAGGAAAATGTAAAGGTTCAGAAAAGAAGTTCAACTGATGTAGCTGGTGAAGAAGCAGTCCTGCCCATCAATGAATTGTTCAGACTCTTCCTGAAGCAGAAAAAGAACATCATGGCCTGTAGTACAGAGCTGTGAGTTGACCTGGGCATATATGTTTCCTGGGTTCGTGCCTTCCACCTATATGGTTCAGCATACCCACTCTCTCCCATGGACATGGACACTGTGCAATTGGTGATTCAGAACACCCCCAGTTTAAACATGGAATGCTAAGTTATTAATATTCTTGCTTTTTTTAAATAAATTTTCCTGATTAAGAGTTCATAGAATTCAGATAGCTAATCTGTCTAATGGGAAGCACACCAGTAGGGGCTCTAGAATAATAGTAAACAGAAATAAGAGTAGATTACCCAGATCAGGCTTACCTTTAGAACCCTGAGAGAGTGAGTTATAGTGGTAACTGCCATCTGTGTAACCTCCTCTTCCTTGCTTGCATTGATCTAGGTTGTGAGTGACACAATGCAGATTGAAAGAAGAGGTTTGCCTGACATGCTTATAGTATGCAGAAATCAAATGGGGATGCTTAGCCTGGAGCTGAGTAGAACTTGGGCGGGGGGAGGTTATGTTAACTGTCCTGAAGTATTTGAAAGGCTTTCATGGATGAGAAACTTGACTTTTTTCTTCATGATCCTAGAGGAAAAATCCTTGAGTGAAAGTTGCAGAGAGGCAGATTCAACTTCAGTTAAAGAAAAAGTTTCTAAGCACGAGCTTTGTTCCGAAGTGCAATGGGTTTACTCTAGGAAGAGTAGATTCTTCCTTATTGGAGGTCTTTAAGCAAAGGATGGATGACCATTTGCTGATATTATAGAAATTAGGGGCACCTAGAAATGTCTGGACATCCTGACTGACTATGAGTGTGTGATAATCGATTCCTCTCTTGTGTGAGCCTTCTGGTAGATGACAAATTGCAGTTTGCTTCTGGAAGGTTTCATACACTCACTAATTTATGCCACTTGCATTCCATACGACCTATGAGCTAATACTCTGAGCAGAAGCTACATTTCACTCTGCGGGGAGAGGTTTGCTTTGTTCACTTGACTACATGATGAACAAGGAATTGCTTTTCAATTCCTCTAAGACAGTAACCTTATCCCATCTGTCTCTCCCTTTTAGTTTTCCTAGAGTAACAGAATAATTGCAGCTTCTTCCAAAATGCTCTCATTCTCACTTTGATGTAAGAATAACAACAGGCAACACTTTGAAGTCTGCAAAGCACTTTACGTCTATCATTTCACTGCTTCTCACAACCTTGGGAGGTAGCTGTTATTGTTATGCTCCTTTTACAGATGAGGAAAGTGAGGTTGATAAAGTTTAAGTGACTTGCCCAGGGTCACACAACTAGGAAGTGTCTGAACCTGGAGCTGAACTCAGGTCTCTCCCTGATTCCAGGTCTATCCATTCTACCACCTAGTTGCCTTTTACATATCTCCCAGGTGTCAGACAAAAACCTTTGCCCTAATCATAAGGGAAATGGTAGCTATGTGTCCTGGGCTCCTGGTCATTCAAGAGCCACCCTGATATAGACAAAATTTACCTAGATTTCATCAAAGCATTCATCAGAGTTGCTCTTATCATGGTTGTGGATGAAATGGAGGAATATAGGTGAGATAATAACGATGAATGGATTTGGAACTGGTCAAATGTCCAGATCTTCTCATGAAATGGCGTAGGAATCTGAGTTTGTGTCTGGGTTATTTAACGTTAAGCTGAGAGATATAACTAACTCTTAGGATGACTGATTCCACATCCATAAGCTAATCCATTGATAAATATCCTTTAAGCATCACCTATTCCTCCCCCAACATGAGCTCCTTGAGGCAGAGATCGGGGTTTTGCCTTTTCTTTGTACCCTTCGTTCTTAGCGCAATGTGTGACACATAGTAAGGGTTTAATGAGTGTTGAATGACTAAGGGACTGCTAGCCTTTGGAGAGAGAGAGATGAAAATGAAATAACTGTGTCCTCAAGGAGCTTCCATAGAGTAAGGGTAAGGAACATACTCACACATATGCAGATCGCACCTCTAACACATACTTGTTGTGTATTCCGGAACAAGTCTTTTAACATCTAGGGAAAGTTGGGTGGTACAATGGGTAGAGTGTTGGACCTGGAGTCAGGAGGATATGTGCTAAATACATTTATTTTCAGAGAGCTGGTTGTTAAATATTTACCAGCAGAGACCTGGTTGGAGTGTTGCACATGTACAATAGCAAAAAGCTTCTGTGTGTAGGAGGAAAATATATAATTGACCTGGAAAGCTTTTATTCATTTAGTCAGTCAATAAGCATTTATTAAGCACCTCCTGTGTATTAGACATTGTGCTAAGTATCAGGGATACAAAAAGAATCAAAAAAACTGTCTCTGTGCTCAAGGAGCTCACAATCATGTATAATATGTTGGGGCCAAGACTTCAATAGGCCAGAGCAATGAGCAGGCTCAAATAAGAATGAATTTAATAGAGATGAATATAAACAGTGGGATAAGGTCCTGAAGTCACAGGAGCTACTTTAAAGTTTAATCTGCATTATTAACATTCTCCCCACTGCATTCTAAAGTCTAGAGAATCAACAAAACAATAGATCAAGCTGTGATTTGTAGCATTTGCCTATTTCAAAGGTGTGAATGCTTATACCATAAATTTAACAATCTGTGGAGCCCATCCTAGCTGGCTTCAGAACATGCCCGACTATAAGGGTTTATGATTGATTTCAAAAAATCAACTTAAAAACAATACAGGGGAATCCTGTCTAGAGAAAATGTCTTATGAAAAAGATCTTAGGGTTTTAGTGGGACTACAAGCTCTTCATGATTCAACGGTGTGAAGTGCCAAGGTCCTCTTAGGCGACATGAATTGAGAAATATACCCATGAATAAAGGAGGTGATAGCTTTGTTTTATTTCTTGCTGGTCAGACCATGTGTAGAATATTCTATTCCGGTCTGGCTACTCCATTGAGAGAACACACCTAAAAGAAGACAGCTGGAATGCTTTGAGGAATGAGCATCACACCATATGAGTATCTACTATAGAAAGTGAAGATGTTTATCCTAAGGGCTGGAGGAGTGCATGAAAACTATGTTCCAGTATGGGAAGATCTGTCATGGCAAAAAGGGATCACATATGTCTCTCCTTTACTCCAGTGTGGGGAATTAGGAGCAACGGATGAAAACTAGAGAGAGGCAAATTAAGGGTGGAGGTTAAGAAGACCTTCCTATTGTTATTAGGGGCACCCTAAATTTGAGTGGTTACCTGGGGAGGCAGCATCTTCCCTGCTAGAGGTTTTCACAAAGTGGCTGGAAGAGTATTTGTCAAGGATGTTGGTGATTTCTGTTCACAGAATCGCAGAATCTTGGATTTGGAAGGGACCTCAGTGGCCATCAAATTCACCCCATACTTGCAAAGAAATTCCCACTACAACAAGCCCTACGAGTGGGTCAGGTATATAGAGTAGATGACCTTTCAGGTCCCAATTCACTTCAATTCTTTTCACTGAAATTCAATTCAACAGTCATTTATCAAGTGCCTACTAGGTGCCAGGTATTGGAAACATAAAGATACGGGGTGGCCAGGTGAGTAAGAGCGCCAGCCCTGGCGTCGGGAGACCCGGGATCAGTTCCAGCCTCACATACTTGGCACCCACACAAAAATAACTGGTCGTGTAACCTTGAACAAGTTACTTAACCACAATTTCTTTTAAAAAAAAAAGAAACGTAAAAATAAACAAAATATTCAAATTATCCTTGTTCACAGAATCACAGTCTTAGCATGTTGTCCAGAGCACTGAGAGGGAAAGTGATTTGCTCAGGATCACACAACCTTTTTGTTTCAGAAGTAAGACAAGGTCTTCTTGACATTGAGTTCAACTCTCTACCCACTACACCAAGATATCTCTCTAAATATAATCATAAATCACATTTATGTCATGCTTTAAGGTTTGTGAAATATTGTCTTCACCAGAACCATGTGAGATAATTAGGATCACCATGTTCTTTTCCCATTTCACAAATGAGGAAAATGAAGCTTGGAAAGAGCAAGGGAGTTGTATGTGGTCAAACAAATAATACATGTCATGGAGCTCAGTTCTTTTTCCACTAAACTATACTTTCTCCATACATTTGGGTGAGAGGCTGAGGCAGGCAAAGTCATCCAGGAAGGGAAAAAAGCAGGAATTGGACAGTCTGCTCTGCAGGGTGATATGGGAGTTTAGTTGACAGCCGGGGTCTCTTGTTTCAAGGAAAAGAGACTCTTTTGTTTTGATGGAACAGGTAAACAGCAGATCCATTGACAACTTTGGGTCTCAGAAAGCAGCAGGGTCTTACATTTCAACATGCCTGAGTGTCCAGTTGAATACCTAAGGGGAAAATAATATTTTCCTTGTTCTATAGACATATGAAGAGTTCTCCTCATAACTTCCACCCAGAGAAAGGCTGAAAGTCATGAGAATGAGGATATTAATATTAATAATGACAGCTAACATCTATTTAATACCTACTAAGTGCCAGGAGAGCAGCTAGGTGGTGTGATGGATAAAGCACCAGGCCTGAAGTCAGGGAGATCCAAGTTCAAATCTCTCTTCAGAAACCTACTGGCTGTGAGACCCTGGACAAGTCACTTAACCACCACTTGCCTCAGTTACTCATCTGTAAAATAAGGACACACTGGAGAAGGAAATGGCAGACCACTCCAGTGTCTTTGTCAAGAAAACCCCATCAACAAAATCCATGGGGTCACATAGAGTTGGACACAGCTGAGTGAATCAACAACCACTTGTCCAGGCACTGTGCTAAGTACTTTACAAACATCTTATTGGAGAGTCACAACAAACCTGGAAGGTAGGTGCTATTGTTATCCCTATTTTATAGTTGAGGCAACTGGCAAACAGAGGGTAAGTGATTTTTCTAAGGTCACTCAGCTAGTGTCTGAGGTAAGATTTGAACTCAGGTCTTCCTGACCCCAAGCCTATCATTCTATCCACTGCCACCTCCTTGCTTTGGGGCAGATTCCATGTCTGTGTTGCACCTTCCCTTGGGAGACAAGCTTATTAAAAACTGGGAGTGAGATTAGGCTACTAGAATTTACATAAACCCATGTAGACCCTCCCAAGAGTTTTCCACAACTGATAGCTTCCCTCCTTCCCCTGCCTTGCTACAAACCTCTGTACTGGGTCCTGTCACCATCCACTGCAGCATGCTTATGAGTCCTCTTACCTGGAAGACAAATAGAGAAATTTAGAGGCTTAAGGGGTGTGTGAGTGTGTCTGTGTGTATGTCTGTGTAAGAGAGTGTGTGTGTGTTTGTGTGTGTTTGTGTGTGTGTGTGTGTGTGTGTGTGTGTGTGTGTAGAGCATCTGATATATCTCATCTCAGACTGGAGGTTCCTCCAGGTCCACCATGAATCTCCCCAATTATAATGCAAGGATTGTGTCTCTCCTGAAATCTGAGGTTCCACAAGGAAGGGAACTGCTCCTTATTAGTATGTTGGAGCTCTCTAGGGCTCTGTCCTCTCCTGGGCTTGCAGTCAGAATGACCCGGGTTCAAACTCCAACACTAGCTATAGTATCTGAGCAAATTACTTCAGCTCCTGGGACTCAATATCTCCTCACCTGAAAAATGAGAAGGCTGGATTCAATAATTTTACAGGCTCCTTCTAGCTCTAAATCTTTGATCTATACAATAATGCAAAGCATGATTTTTCACTGATTTAGAGAAAGGCATTGATGACCTGCCTGGCAACCAGTCAATAAACATTTATTAAGCACTTACTACAAGCCAAGCACTGTACTAAGTGCCTGGAGATACAAAAAAAGTCAAAAGCATGGTCCCTGCCTTCAAGTTCATAGTCTATTGTGGTCAGGAGGTGTTGAGGACAACAGATAAAAACTATGCACAAGCAAGACATGTAAAAGATAATTGGGAAACGATCGATGGAGTAAAGGCAATAGCATTAAAGCGGATTGGAAATGGCTCCTTGTGGAAAACTGGAGATGGAGATGTAAGGGCACAGCATTCCAGGCATGGGGAACAGAGAAAATGCCTAGGAGATGGAACGTCTTGTCTGAGGGATAGCAAGGAGACCTGGGTGACTGGACCAACAGAGTGCATGAGGGTGAGCATGGCACAAGGAAAGTGGGAAGGTAGGGGAGATCAAATATGAAGGGTTTTGAATGCCAGACAGAAAGTTTAGTATTTGGTCTTGGAATTGATAGGGAGCTGCTCGCATTTACTGAGTGAGGGGGTGTCATAGTCAGATACACATTTTAGGAAGATCACGTTGACAGCTGAGGAGTGGAGACAGACTTGGGGCAGGGAGAACAACTACCACACCATTACAATAATCTAGGCATGATTATTAGCATGGGGTGATTTCAGTGTCAGAGCAGAGAAGGGGGTATATGAGAGATGCTATGACAGAAGAAGCAGCAGGACTTGGCAACAGATCAAATACAGGGGGGTGAGAGTGAACAATAGAGGATGACACTGAGTAACTGAGTAAACTAGGAGTATGGTGGCTCCTTCAGCAGTAATAGGGAATTTTGAAGGAAGTCAAGATTTGGGAAAGATAGTGGATTCCTTTATGAGCATGCTGAGTTTAAGATATCTGTAAGACATCCTGTACGAGATGCCCACTAGGCAATTTAGCGACACGAGCCTGGAGGTAGAAATATTAGGGCTAAAAAAATGAGCTTGAAAATCATTTGCATAGAAATCATGGGAGCTGAGGAAATCACCAAATGAAATAGAATAGAGGGAAAAGAGAATAGGGCCCACACAGAGCCTTGGAGGTTAATGACTGTGACCTGAACAAAAATCCAGCAAAGCAGACTGAGAAGGAACAGTCAGAGAGGTACAAGGAGAACTAGGAAAGAGTAGTGTCATGAAAACCTAGAGAGAAGAGAATATCAAAGGTAAGAAGGCAATTGAAAGTTTCAAAGGTTACAGAGATATCAAGAAGAATAAGGACTGAAAAAGGGCCATTAGATTTGGCAACTTTGGAGGAGAGTAGTTTTGATTGAATGATGAAGTCAGAACTGTACAAGTTAAGAAGAGAATGAGAGGAAAGGAAAGAGGCACCTATGGTGGCACCTACGTGACCTTCTCAAGACTAAACAAATGTGGAAGGATTGTTAACATGTATGGCAGTCTCAGATTCACAAAATTTCTCCATGTGGTAGAGTAAGGGGTCATCTTAAAAATGATAGCAAACATACAGCTGCCATCACCATCTTCCAAAAGGGCTTTCTACCTTTGATCTCTTCTGGCCCTCACAACAGAAAATAACTGTGCTGGGTTCTTAGCTAAAATCAGTGATTTGGATAAATGCTCCTCACATCTGCACTTGATACATGCCTGGGAGAAATAGTTAATACACCAAATGTCAAAGCTAAGAACCAAAAAAGATCTTGGCAGCTTACAGCATTAGGTCAAATCTAATAGGATGAAACATAATAAATGGAAAATCTTGTACTTGGACATAAAAAATCATCTTTATAAGTCTAACAGAGGGGAAGCATGGGCATAAAGCAGTTTCTCTGATAAAATATTCCCAGGAGAGAGGGCCTAAGTAGACTGCAAATTCAATATGAGTTGGTAAAAGTATGGAGTAGCCAACAAAAAGCTAATGGAATCTTGGGCGACATCAAGAGCAGCATTGCTTCCAGGAAGAGGCAAGTGTAATTCTACCATACTCTCCATTGACCTTCTTTGTTTATTTTTTTTTTAGTTGGGGTTAAGTTACTTGCTCAAGGTTACACGGCCAGTTATTTTTTGTGTGGGTGCCAAGTATCTGAGGCCAGAACCGATCCCGGGTCTCTCTTACTCACTCCGCCAACCTTCTCTGTTCTTGTCAGTCTTCATCTGGGTACCCTGGTAGCCTGGACATGGACAAACTGGAGAGTTTTTATTGAGCACCTCCACTTTATGCCAGTTATTGGCATAGGAACGGGGGATACCGTCACAAAGAATGAATCTTGATTCTACTCACAAGGCATGTTCTAATGAAGGAAACCATAAGGATATGAATGCATAGCACGAAAACAACGTTAATATACATAGATGTATATGGGAACTGATGCAGAATGAAGCAAGAACAGAAAAAAAAACTTTTCCCCTAACACCGATATTAGAATGAACAACTTTGAGGATTTTTATAAACCAATGGAGCAAGAAATGAGCAGAACTAGAACAACTGATTGTTAACAATAATACCACAAAAACAAACAATTGTGAAAGTTGAAAGATCTACAATGAATACAGGCAACTAGGTGGTTCAGTGGATAGAGTGCTGGTCCTGGAGTCAGGAAGACCTGAGTTCGAATCTGATCTCAGACACTTAGTATCTGTGTGACCCTAGACAAGTCACAACCTTTTTTTGCCTAAATCCACTGAAGAAGGAAATGGCAAATCATTCTAGCATCTTTGCCAAGAAAGCCCTATGGACAGTAGGGTCCATGGGATCATGAAGTGTCAGACAGAACTAAACAACAACAGAACAATGAATCCTACGACCATCATAATTCCAGAAGACCAATGATGAAACATGATATCCACTACAGAGAGGTGCAGAATGAAGGATAGATATATTTGCTTACAAACATTGAGAGATTTGTTTTGAATGATTCTTTAAATTTCTTAGAAGACATTTGTTTTCCTTTTTCTTTCCTTTCAACATGGTAGAGGTGGGTTGGAGGAAGAAAACAGATTTCTGTAAGTTTTGATTTTAGTTTTTTTGGTTTTGTTTTTGTTTTTTTGTAAAGAGGGTGGCCACTACAGAAGAAAAATATTGCATGCACTTTCAGTTGGGGTTGTTTATTATATATATATATAATTACTTTTACTTTAACCATTTTACTTTGTTACAAGAGACCTTTCATGAAGTGAGAGTAATATGTAAATATTTGCAATGTAAAAACAACACATATGTATAAACTATTTTTCTAAAAAACCTAAAATACTTAAATATAATGTAGTTTCTGGGGGCAAGGAGGGTTCCCTGGCACTGGAAGCCTTGAAAATGAAGCTAGATGGACATTTTTCAGGAAAGCTGCACCAAGTGGATTAGAAGGCCTCCAACAGTCCTTGGAAAGTTCATGGTTCTGTTTAGAGAGGGCTTTTCTCCTTAAGAACCCCTGTGAGGTCATTGGAAGAGTGTCATGTCTTCACTCATTGTGATCTCCCTCTCTGTCTCTTTCCCTTTTTGTCCTTGAGGAGTTGATTTTTTCCCTCCTCTCTGCACACATACACACCTGTCTTCTTCCATATGGTGAAGGCTACAGCACAGCTCAGCACCAGGATGAAGGCTGCTAGGATGCCCAGGCCCTTGAACCAATATGTCTCTGTAGGGAGAGACTTCTCAGGGACTGCAGGAGGTAAAGGTCACAAGTGAATGAAGGTGGGGGTTTTCCTGGATGAGGGACACTTGGGGACTGTATCTAGCAAAACATTAGAGAAATTGTTATTTTCTATTATATTAATAACCAATTATTAAATTATGATTGAGTTTTTTTCCTTTCTATTTCCTCATTCAGACACCAGCCTGGTCAATCAGTCTCTGAAAGACATTTCTGATAAACGATAATGCCCAAATCCTCTGGCTACATGCTCTGTCATCTTGGGTGAGATCCCACACAACTGGAAGACTTTACAAACTCAATCTAATCTAGGTGAATTCTTACCCTTAGGAAATGAGCCCCTGTCCTTGAACCCTTCATTAGAATTTAGGGTGACCCAGCTTATGAAGGAGAAAACCAACCAGAATAGTCTTGGTAGAGATGGATTCCTTTGTCCAGATTGCTGGAGGCAGCTGAGTCTCATGATCAATTAATGCTATCAACAAGAAGAGCTGAAGATTTTTGGGCCACCTACTTTTTAATATGTCCACCCCCTTATTAATTATTTACCAATCAAGGTTGATTTTCACTTGTCAGGGGCACCTCCTTTTTGAAAGGTGTTTAAGTATTGAACAATCTCCATGGTTTTGTCTTTAGCTACTGAGAGAGCCCACTGATCATCAATTTATTGACGATTTTCTAGCCTAATTAATAAATGATTATTAATTACCCAGAAACTCTGTGTCTTGGGATTTTAATTTGTTTCAACCCCTTGCTTGTGGAAAGGTCAAGAGAGGCCATCAGCATTCCATGGTCTGGAATCTTGCGGATAAATTCTGTCAACTTGGAGAAAAACACTTACCAGAGTATATAACTGGCATCTCCAGGGCACTGTGCTCCACCACACAGGTATAATTTGTCTCTGTGTCCATCAGAGGGAGCTCTAGAGTGACTTGGAGGTAGAAGGTGGCATCAGCATTGGGCAGAATGCCACTGGACCTCTCTTTCCCCCACACCCCCAGCTGCCCATTCTTCTCCCAGTGTAGCAGGATGGAACGAGGGTAGAAGCCTGTGGCCAAGCAGGAGAGAGTGACACTGCCATTCAGAGGACTATGGTGGGACACAGTCACCTCAGGAGGTACTGAGAAGACAATTCAAGAGAGAAGGAATCATGTGCCATTTGTCTCTATCCGCTCTCCCTTCCTTTACCTACTCATCCACCTCCTTTCTAGTCTTCTCTCCCAAATCAAGTTTACCTAGTTGTGGTTGCTGTTCAGTCATTTAGTCATGTCTGGCTCTTCATGACCCCATGGACTTTAGCATTTTAGTACTGTCCATTAAGTTTTCTTGGCAAAGATACTGGAATGACTTGCCATTTCCTTCCCCAGTGGGTCACCTTTTGTCAGAACTCTCCACTACGACCTGTCCATCTAGGTTAACCCTGCACAGCATAGCTCAGAATTTCATTGAGCTATACAAGTCCCTCTGCTCCAATCAGAGATCCAGGAGGGTCAAGTGGTACTTGTTGGTATTTTGATTTCTTGCCAGAACCAGAAGTTAGGATCAAGTTCACAGACTGTTGCCTCTCTGCCCTCTTTTTACACACTAGGGCTTATTTTCTGACATTTTGAGTAATATGAATGAAGTTTTCATTGTTGGTAGTTGTTATTTCATATCAGAAATGATCATGTATTCTGAGACCAAGTCTTATATGTGATGAGCCTACTATATCTGACAGTGTGATAAGATTAAATTTTATGATCCTATCATCTTTGCATTGGACAAATTCAAGACTGCTACCTTGAAACCTATCCTTAGAGAATATGGAGTACAATGATGATTTGTTAACATTGATGCCAGAGCATTCAGTTTTGCTGCCAATGTCCCCTTCCCCCCTTTCAACCCACCTTTTCTGCTGATCCTCCCTCATTCTTTACCACTGAAAGAAAGGGAGGGAACCCAGAGCTCCTTATACAATTTGACCCTCAAGCTACTTCATGACAGAAGTTGTAGATTAGGCCATCTCTCCTACATCACTATATTTTGGGTTGGACACAGCTTCTCATATCACTTGGATGAGTTAGGAAGTCAACTACAAGCATTTGGTATGATGGAAGATTACTCAGCTTTAATATCTACCCTGAAACTCAAGACACCTAAGCATTGCCATCTGACCTACCTATGTGCCCTAAGGTCACTTGGGCTCTTTCAGTCACTCTGAACCAATAAGGACCACTTGACTTTGCCACCCACCCTGAAGCTGAGCCCTCTTTATGTGCTCTCTCCCCCAGTTACAACATGAGCTCCTTGGAAAAAAGGGGATTTTTGGGGAGGCTAGGGGTCACAGTGAATAGAGCACAGGCCCTGGAGTCAGGAGGACCTGAGTTCAAATCCAGCCTCAGACACTTAACACAAAAACTAGCAGTGTGACCTTGGGCAAGTCACTTAACCCCAATTTTCCTACCTTCCCCTCCAAAAAAAAGGCAAAAAAAATCTTAAAAAAAGAAAAAAGGGATTGTCTCATTTCTCTATTTTTGTGCCTAACACTTAGTTCAATGCTTGTTCCAAACCCAGAGTTAGTTCTTTCTCAGTTTGAGATGAACTGCCAATGCTTGGGGTATACTCTCATGATCTCAGAAAAGCCATGGTCACATCCACACCACAGGAGTATTCTCTTCACCTGAGCAAAGTCACAAAATAATACCACTCATTTCTATGGAGTTGACTTTTTCTAATGAAGTGGATGCAGAAGCATGACAGTAAATATTTAACAACTGGCTCTCTGAAAAAATACACTTTTAAACATTTTCTTCATGACTTTTTAAAGTCCAGGCAATCAATCAAGCAATAAATCAAGTTCTGTTTTGTTGAGTTTGCTGACTTCTGAAGCATCGATACTCATGTGAAAAATTTAAACAATCAGCTCTCACAAACTGGCTGGAGATGATTGCCACACACCCTTGGGTGGCTGTGGCCAGGGCCTAGAGTCTTTGTACACAAGCTTCTGTGCAGAAGCACAGGTGTGGTGGATTTGATGCCTGGTAGGAGTTGAAAGAAATGAGGACTCACCCTTGCCCTTAATGCTTGAGTCCTGCAGGAGCTTTCTCATCATATTGACACAATGTTCCTTCATGGAATTCTTCCTCATATCTGCCCAGAAATTGCTTTCCGCTAGGTATTTGAGTTGCTGTGCTACAGGCTTTTTGAAAGCCCACTGGCCAACTTGATCATCTACCTGGAAGAAATCCTCCCCATCCGTGGCGACATGGATTTGGTTCGTCACCTCGATGTCCCCATCCAGCTCACATATTGCCAAAATCTGTATTGTGTGATTATCTGTGGAGGGATATTAGGAAGCAATGGAGGGAGTGTGTTAAGTATTAGTCTTGGAGTCAGGAGGACTTCAGTATGAATCACAGAGCTTAAGAGTTGGAAGGGATATGTGAAAGGGATACCCACTATGACACACCTGACCTTATTCAAAAACCTCAAAGTAGGTGGAAGCCACCATCTCTCAATGTAGCTTAGTCCATGTTTGCAGGGTTTCTGTTTTTAGGCAGTTTTTCCAGACAACACAATGGGCTCATTGCAGCTTTGCTTATCATTCTGCCCTCATGGGCCAAAAAGAACAATTCTGATCCCTTCTTCACATAATAATGCTTCAAATATATAAACACAGCTACCAAGTCCTCCCCTACACACACACACACACACACACACACACACACACACTCTTCTCTAGAGAAAACATGTCCAATTTCTTCGATTGATCCCATAAGGCCATTCACCACTCTGGCAGTCTTCCTCTGGTCACTTTCCAATTTATCAATGTCCCTTTTACACCATAACATTCAAAACAGTCCACAATAGTCTAGAAGAGGTGTGGCTAGGGTGGGTTAATCACTTCCCTAAACCAAAACTCCCTAAATGAGTCATTCAATTACACATCATAGTGTTGATTTATATTGAGCTTACATCCCACTAAAACCCTTAGATGCTTCTGAGAACACACATTTTCTAGCTGTTCCTCCCTCATCTTACATGTATGAACTTGATTTTTGTACCCGAATGTAAAACTTTACATTTATGCCTATTGCATTGACCTCCTTGCTGTTCCAGGAATAAGATTCCATCTCTCAATTCTGGGCATTTTCTTTAGCTCTGCCTCCCACCTGGACTGCTCTCCCTCCTCATCTCTACCTCTCGGACTCCCTAACCTCCTTCAAGTTCCAACTAAAATCCCATCTTCTACAGGAAGCCTTTCCCAATCGCTCTTAATTCTAGAGCCTTCCTTAAGATGATTGTATCCTATTTTGCAAGTATTTAGCTTGTTTCTGTATATTTGTTTGTTTATTGTCTTCCCCATTAGATTTTGAGATACTTGAGGGCAGGGACTAGAAATTTCCTCTTTTTGTATCCCCAGTGTCTGGCATATAGTAGGTGCTTAATGAGTGGTTACTGACTGAATTTCATCTGATTAGACGTACTCCAAAGTTATAGGCTTTTTTTTTTAAAGCAATCGGGGTTAAGTAACTTGCTCAAGGTTACACAGCCAGGTGTTTCTGGATGGGTGCTAAGTGTCTGAGCCCAGATTCGATCCCCAGGTCATGCCAACACTGGGGCCGGTGCTCTTCTTGCTATGCTACCTGGCCTCCCCGCAAAGTTATAGACTTTTAAGATGCTTTTAGCTCCTGTCTTTTTCATCTAGAATATTAGTGATTCTTCACAGACTAGCAAAATGCTCAGATTGTATGATGATATCATTTACACCTCTATGTAAACAATTATTCATAATATTAAATAGAACAGGGCCAAGAACAACCCATTGAGCTATTCCATTGGATATCTTCTACCAAGCTGACATGGAAATATTAACAACAGCTCTTTGTCCATCTAGTTTTGAATGAATCTGACTGTCTTTTCATCTAATTCATTCCTCTCCATCTTCTCCTCAGAAAGAATTTGAAGTACTTTGTCAAGAACTTTGCTTAAATCTAAGTAATCTATATCAACACCAATCCCTTTAGGTGTTAATTCCATAATACTGTCAAAAAAAGAAATGAAATCAGCCTTGTTTTTTTTCACATCTTACTACCTTTTTATAGTCATGGCATCCCTATGTAGATGTCCTTCAAATATGTTGTTAATGAACCATTCTAAAATTTTCTCATGAACCAAAGTCAAGTTAACTGGCCTATAGTTTGCAGACTCTTTTTCTGTTCTCTTCTTTCTTCTCCTCTCCCTTCCCTGCCCTGCTCTTCTCTCCTTTCTTTCCTCTCTTCTCCTCTCCTCTTAAAGTCTGGACAATATACAGCATCGTCTAATCTTATAGTCTCTACCATGTTTTTCTTTTACCTATCACTAACAGAGACACATCAATCACATCTGACTGTTCTTTCAGGACCAGAGGATGTAGTTTGTCTGGGATAGTGCCATGATGTCGTTAAGGACATGTAAGTGTTCCCTTACTGTTTCCTTTTTAATTGTAGATGCTGACTTCCTGTTGGGGTTTTTTTTTGGGGGGGGGGGAAGTTATGTCATTTCTAGCATAAATATCATTCTCCTTTGCAGAGAAAACAAAAACAAAGCAAGAATTGGGCAGTTACACATTTTGTTATCAGTTATCACTGGTCCATCAAGCCCAAGAAAAGTTCTTATTTGATTCTATTTTTTCCCTCCTTCTTTGATCCTCCTTTTTTTCTTCCAATATAATTTTTTTTAAAACCACATTTCTCTTGTCCTTCCTTCCCTTAAAAAACTCAGATTATTCTGACCATTATAATTCCCACCACACATTAAATTTTGTGAAAATTCACTATGTAGGAAAGCAGAGATTCAGAAATAGTAAATACCCTCTATGTATTATTACCAAAAATAATAATAATAATCAGTTCAGGGAGCACAAACAGAAGATACAGATCAAATGAACATTCAACAAGGATATCCTAAATAATGAGTGGGTCAAAGAACAGATTAAAGAAAAAATGAGTAATTAGGTAAAATGACAATGATAAACAATATACCAAAATTTCTGGGATGCAGCAAAAGAAGTACTCAGGGGAAAATTATGTCTTTAGAAGATACATTAGCAAAACATGAAGGGAGAAGACTAATAAGCTGAATATGAATTTTAAATATTAAAAAGTCAACAAATAAACTCCAAATAAACACATAAGAGTAGATACTGAAAGTTAAAATAGAAATAGATAAATTGGGAAACAAAATAGATCATACAGGTAAAAAACAAAACTAAAATCTGGTTCTTTGAAAAGATCTTTAAAATTTGATAAACCTTTAGATAACTTGATTAAAAAGACAACAAAAAGCAACATATACAAATTCACAATCCAACAAGGTGAAATCACAACAAAACCAAAATAAATAAATATGCATGCAGCTATATGTCACAAAACTGAGAACACAACAGAGTGATACCTTCAACCCCCCCCCCCCCCCCAAAAAAATACCCAAACTTACAAAGAACAAATAGAGACCCCAAGGGAATCTAATCTCAGAGAAGCAATAGACCTAGGTATAAAGGAGCTACCAAAAAAATATTCCTGGTCCCAATGGATTTACAAACAAAATTTATCAAGTTTTTAAAGAATGACTAATGCTAATATTCTAGAAATTATTCTCAAAAATTGAGAAACAAAGCACTCTGCCACACTCTTTTCATGAGACTAATATATGCCTGATGTCTAAACCAGGGAAGGATAAATAAAGATAGAGAACTACAGATAACTATCATTAATGATTATAGATTCAAATGTTTTAAATATAGTCCTGTCAAACATATTACAGTAATTTTTCCAAGAAATCATTCATTATGATCAAGCTGTAGTCATACCAAGGATGCAAGTATGGTTCAACATTGGGCAAAAAAATCAACCAAATATATATTTTAATACAAAATTGGATCAGTGAGGTGGCACAGTGAATAAAGAGCCAGCCCTGGAATCAGGAGGTCCTGAGTTCAAAGCCGACCTCAGGCACTTGACACACTTACTAGCTGTGTGACTTTGAGCAAGTCACTTACCCCCAATTGCCCTGCCTTCTCTCCTCAAAAAAGACAAAACCAAAAGAAAAAAATAACCAAAAAAATCCAAAATCACATGATTATGTCTATAAATATGGGAAGATTCTTTGATCAAGTACAAAGCTCATTTATAGCAAAGGATAGACAAAGAGGGACCTTTTTAATGTCATAAAAGTACCTATCTAAAACTAAAGGCTAATTTTAAAAAACTAAATTTAATTTCTAATAATAGATGTAATAAAACTTTTTAATGTCATAAAAGTACCTATCTAAAACTAAAGGCTAATTAAAAAAACTAATTTACAATGGGTAGGATATATCTGTCATCTGTCTGTCTATCTATCTATTATCTATCTATCATCTTATGTTTGAAGAAAACAACTTCAGTCATGTTTGTTTCCTTCCCAAATGTACCTTTCTCTCTCTTAAATTCCCCTTCCTTCAATAGAAAGTAGTAATAAAACACCACCTATGCTCCAGTACCTGCCTTTTCCTCCATTTTTGGCCTCAGACTTCCTTAGCAATATCTTCTAGGTTCTTTCCAGTGTTATTATTTCTACCCAAACTGGTTTCTGTTTCCTCAAGCATGAAATTCTATTTCCTATTTTTATGCCTTCACACTGTTGGTCCCCCAAGCCTGGAATACACCCCCTTCTTACTTCTGTCCTGTACAAACCCTCTCTTCCTTAAGGTGTAGCTCACATGCAGTCTTTTGTGTGAATCATTTCTTAATCCTCTCAACTACTACTGCCCTTCCTCTAAAATTCCCTTGCATTTAACTTCTTTGCATATGCTTGCATTTGTTCATTTGTTTTTACACTGTATGTTTTTTAAGATGCACTCGTGTTTTCCTTTAGAATGTAATCCTCTTGTGGGGAGGTATTTTTTCATTATTTGTATCAGTATTGAGTGTAGGTGTGTAGCAGCAACCCACACTGGTATATTCAGAATGGTTGCTAGCACACGTTCTGCTTTACTAGGAAAGGTAGTTATTTAAGAGGTCAACAATCTTTTTAAATAATATTCACTAGTTCAGGTGAAATGTCAGCACCCTGAACTTGAGAGAAAATACAAACAGAGAAAAAACAAGCAGAGAAATAAAAACCAACAGACAGGGCTCTGACTACCTGAATCAACTGTACACTTTACATACATCCCTGGTTTGAGAGAACTTTCACATCTGAGCAGGCAGGGAGCTCTGAACATACGACCACTCAGAATCTTGACCAGGGAATCACAAGATCCTTTTCATAAGTGAGCCTTCAAAGCAAAATACCAACTCAGAGTATATATACACTTCTCAGAGCCAGAAGGCATCACAACCCTCCTTACTCAGTGCCTAATTAGAACTTAGCAAAAGGTGTGAAAGCCTTCCTACAAGCAAGCCTCCCCTAAGAGATTTTCCCTTAATGGGCTCCACATGAGACCTATTAATGAGCAGGGAAAATGTTATATGCCATTAACATTACAAAAGGTTAGTGCTTAATAAATACTGTACTTATTTATTGATTGATCTTAACTCATCACTCACACTGACCCCTTTTATCTAGTATATTGTCAATTCTTGTAATTTAGACTTTCTTGAGATCTCTTATATATGTCTCTTTCCCTCTCGTGACTCACATGACTACCACACTAGAGCAGGCTCTCATGAATTCTCACCAGGACTATTGCACTAGCCTCCCAATTAATTAGTCACCCTACCTCATTTTTCTATGACTAGGTAAAAGAGGTCCTTCTCTACCTCATTTCTTACCTAGCCTTAATCACTGATTGGGCATTGCCTCAGTCAAACTGAGACCTGTTAAAGACCTTAGCTTAAAAAGACCAAGGTTTCCCATTGCACCCAGGACCATCTCTAGTTACCCTGATCTAAATCTTGCCACTGGATCCAGATGGCTCAGAGGAGAAAGTGAGGCTGTTAACTTTGCACAGTCCTCCCTCATTTAAATACAATCCACTTGCATGGCATGGCATCACCTCCCTGTTCTCACTGTCCTCTTCAAGAACAAAAGACAATAACAACAATGTTATCCTGTTATCTAGAATTGCTTGAGGCAAAATCCACAGTCCAGTCTAACCCAATTCATCAAATAAGAGCTAAGCACTTTCTCTGTGCTAGGTGCCAGAGATATAGACAGGCCAAACAAGAGCTTTGTTGGTTGATCCTTATGATCATTTGCTATGGGCAAATTTTATGAAGCATGAGGTATGATTCTAATAAAATTGACACAGTGTGTTTGAACTTTTCACTAATATATAGAGATATACTTCCTTGGATCCTACTCCTCTCTGCACTGGGGTTAGGGCTGGAAATGGGAGAGA
Source organism: Petaurus breviceps papuanus (assembly GCF_028583685.1). NCBI lineage: Eukaryota > Metazoa > Chordata > Mammalia > Diprotodontia > Petauridae > Petaurus > Petaurus breviceps. The sequence goes on along the minus strand of NW_027185697.1, from coordinate 9,591,621 downwards.
TTTATTTGGCAGACAAAACTCAAACATGAGTCTAGGACTCAAGTCATAAGGATACAGAATAAAAATCCAAGTATTCAGAGATTTATCCATATTTTTGGATCACATTCCTTTTTCCAGGGAAGGAAGTTGCAGTGATCTCAACCTTTGCATACTCAGCTGAAAGGTATGGACTTGCCACCTGTATGACCTAGAGCAAGTCATTTAACTTCCCTGTGACTCAGTTTCCTCATCTGTAAACTGACAGAGTTGGACCAACTGACCTCTGAAGTCTCTATCAGTTCTAGATCTATTATCTTTTGGTCCTGTGGTTCATAATGATGGGATTATTATTCAAGGAAAGGAGAAACTAGGTTAGAGATAGAGAGGAATTCAATGAGAATTCAATTGGTTTGACTTACTGTTGATCTTGGTGTCATTCTTTGATAACAACTTGAGGGCCAATTGGAAATACATTTCACTTTCTGACATCACTTTTTTCTTATGGTTCATAAAGTGTTCCCCTAATGTCTGAGACATCCAGGGTTCTTTGACCACGAATTGTTTATTCTGTTTGTCGTAGCTGCCCACGTCTACATCATCAATAACATGAAGCACAGTGTAGTCCAAGAGAGAAGTTTTTCCCACTGCAGTGAATTGACACTCATGCCTGTGGTGAGCTGTGAAACAGGATGGGAAAAGAGAGCATTAAGGTTGGGCAGCCAGAGTGACTGTCTCTGGAGATAATCTGAACAGTGAAGGATTCTGAGATTTCCTCAGCACCTAGACTAGAACTGTGCACATGGCAAGGTTGCTTATTCGATTCCTTTTCATGAATTGGTTTAAGTAGAGGCTGGTCCTTTATGCTACACACATTTTTGCAAACCCAAATCTTGTCTTTCTGTTAGTGGAATGGATTGCATGAATTCCAGGGGTGTTAGTATGGAAAGTAAGGGAATATAGCTCAACTATGGAAGCAATAAAGGAACTAGTGTAGCCAACCCCCATACTGAGGTAATATTCAGTCAGTACATTTAATTTGGAGAGGCAATGCTGGTGAAGACAAGACTGCCCCACCAAGATTCTGCAGATACAGAAAATGCAGTCTAAGGGGAGAAAGGGAAGGAGTCAGGGAAGACTCAGTGTAGTGAGTTCACATACTTTGTAGGGTTGGTTGTTTTCCCAGGCTTTTTCCCACATAGGTGTGTGCCTGTGTTTTGTTGGTTCTGAGTCCCTCTGAAAAGAAAACAATAAGGACATTTCTTGTTAGCATTTTCTCCAAATAGTTTATGAGCTTATCACTATCTGGCTAAATGATCTTGAGACTGAAGCATATGTAACCCTCAAGGTAATAGACTTTGATATACATGCTGTGGTTTTTCGCATGATCCCCCAAAGATGCATAATTGTGGTTTTATCGGATTAATTATTTTTTTTCTTTTTTTTAATTCTTTAATTTATTAATTTGTTTGTTTCCTTTTAATTTACAGGATTCAATTCCACAATTCCTTGAATTTCACATTTGTCCCCCTCCCTCCCCTCCCCCCCATGGCGTCTTATAATCAAGTATAGGATCTGTAGATACTTTCACATTATACAATGGTCAGGTTATAAGGATGGATTGTACCAGCTGGGATGAAAAATGGTATAGAGGACATAAAATCAAATAAGAGAATGAAAAAGATCAGGTATTTTGCTTCCACCTGGATATAAATTTAGTTCTTTCTAGTTCTTTCTCTGGATGCACGTTTTTCTCTCCATCATGCGTCTTTTGGGACTGACTTATATCCCTGCATTGTTGAGAAGAGTCCAGTCCATCAAAGTTGGTCATCACACATACGTTGTGTCCGTAATTGTGTACAAATTCCTCCTGGTTCTACTCTTCTCACTCAGCATCAATTCTTTTAAGCCTCTCCAGGTAAATATGAAGACCGCCTGCTCCCCATTTCTTATAGCGCAATAATATTCCATAACATGCATATACCACAACTTGTTCAGCCATTCCCCAATTGATGGACACCCCCTTAATTTCCAATTCTTTGCCACAACAAAAAGAGCTGCTATAAACATTTTTGTACATATGGGTCTTTCTCCCATTTCTATGATCTCTTTGGGATATAACCCTAGGAGTGGTATTGCTGGATCAAAGGGTATGAAAGTATTTATAGCCCTTTGGGCATAATTCCAGATTGCTCTCCAGAAAGGCTGGATCAGTTCACAGCTCCACCAACAATGCATTAGTGTTCCAGTTTGCCCACATCCTCTCCAGCATTTGTCATTTTCCTGTTTTGTCATCTTAGCCAATCTGACTGGTGAGATGTGGTACCTCAGAGTCGTTTTGATTTGCATTTCTCTAATCAATAGTGAATTAGAGCATTTCTTCATGTGCTTATAGATAGCTTTAATTTCTTTCTCTGAAAATTGCCTGTTCATATCCTTTGACCATTTATCAATTGGGGAATGACTTGTATTCTTATAAATTTGACTCAGTTCTCTGTATATTTTAGAGATAAGTCCTTTGTCAGAGACATAGGTTGTAAAGATTCTTTCCCAATTTCCCACCTCCCTCTTAATCTTGGTTACATTGGCTTTATTTGTACAGAAACTTTTCAATTTCATGTAGTCAAAATTATCCATTTTACATTTTATAATGTTCTCTAATTCCTGTTTCGTCATAAAGTCATTCCCTCTCCACAAGTCTGATAGGTAAACTATTCCTTGTTTTAGCAGACTGCTTACAGTATCAACCTTTATACCTAGATCCTGAACCCATTTAGACTTGATTTTGGTATATGGTGTTAGATAATGGTCTATGTCCAGTTTCTGCCATACTATATTCCAGTTTTCCCAGCAGTTTTTGTCAAATAGTGAGTTCTTATCCCATAAACCAGGGTCTGGGGGTTTATCAAACAATACATTACTGTAGTCGTTGACTTCTAAATCTCATGAATAGGATTAATTATTATATTAAATTATTATATTAAATATTAATCGAAGGGATTAAATAAAGATGGATATAAGGTCTCAGAAATCAGCCATCTGGCTCTTTCATCTCCTATATGTGATGTACTGAGGCAAATCATCTTCTCAAGACCTCTGTTTCTTCATATGTAAAAGTGAGTAACCTGGTCTAGAGGTTTCTGTAGGGTTCACTAAACCAAATTCTATGCTCCTATGACTATATAATTGTTGAAACTACTTCCACCTCTAGATTCTATTATAATCAAGGGTTGAACAGGGCATATGCAAAGTGGAGTTTTCTGATTCCATCCAAACTCCCTCAAACTGCTTGTCTTCCCAGTTCCTTAACCCACTCAGCTTCCATGGTGTACTCCTTCAATCCAACTCAATTTCATCCAGAGGTGGGCATAACCTTGATCTTGTCATGAATTCAGAAAGTCCATCATCTTTTCTCATGCCATTTACAATCACTATCTTCTTTTTCCTCGCTATGAATTCCATTCCCTTTACTTCTCAGTTCTTTTGCAGGCCATCAGTGATGGCTGATTACACTTTCCTAGAATGCAGCACATCCCTACACTGATTGTGCTTTCCTCCCTTCCTATCTTGACCCTTTGGTGAACTAGTTCAACTTTATGCTATCTTTTAATCTAGAATTTTCTTTCCCCTCATCCTATCACCTATCACCTACCATACCTTGCTGCAGCCCGACCTTGGTTTACTCTTACCATCTATCTTCATCATTTTCAATCACATACTTCTAAAATCACAAAACTGCACTCATTGAATCCACTATAAATTTGTTACCTGATCTTGTCTGGGCCCTCGCTTTAGCAAAACAATCCTGTCACTCATCCATAATTGATTTGCTATCCCAGCCTCCACACTAGTTGTTCAAACTGCATCTCTCCCCGAGCTTCCCATGGGACCTCTTCCCCTTCCATTCAGATGAGAACCTTGCCTTAAACTTGACTAACAATAATGAGGTCATTTATTGAGAACTCCTCTTTCCTGCCTCCTTGTCTCACAGCAACCTCAGATGTCTTTCCCTATTATCTCTTTCCTTCACTACTGACTAAGAGAAAGAGGTATCCATTCAAATGTACCCTTGATCTCACCTCTTCCTCTCTTCTCCAGAAGATTGTCCCAATTGTCATCTCTACTTTTCCTCTTATCTTCAATCATTCCCTATCTACTGATTCCTTCTCTGCTATCTACTAATATATCTATATCTCTTTTGTTCTAAAAAGAATCCCTCACTGGATTCATTTTTTTTTTTATTTTTAAGGTCATCATTTGTTTGTTTTTAACATTTTTTTTCTTTTTAAATTCTGAGTTCCAAATTCTTTCCATCTCTCCCACTTTTACCCCATCCACTAAGAAAGCAAAAAATATACCTTGTGAAATGATGTAGAATGTTTTTTCATATTAGCCATATTTTAAAAAAAGAAAGAAAGAAAGAAAATTATACTTCAATTTGCATTCAGAGTTCATCAGTTCTCTCTCTGGAAATGGATAGCGTTTTTCATCATGAAACCTTTGAAATTGTTTTGGCTCATTGTGTTTATCAGAGTAGATGATAAATTTCACAGGTGATCATCATTACAACATTGTCATTACAACGCACAAAGATTTTCTGATTCTTCTCACTTCACTTTTCATCAGTTCATAGAAGTCTTGTCATGTTGGGGTTTTTTTCTGAAACCACCCCCTTGTCATTTTTTTTGTAGCACAATAGTACTCTATCACAATCATATGCCACAATTTGTTCAGCCATTCCCCAATCTCCTCAATTTCTAATTCTTTGCCAGCACAAAAAGAGCGGCTATTAGTATTTTTGTACATATTGGCCTTTTTCCTTTTTCTTTGATCTCTTTGGGGCACAGACCTAGTAGTGGTATTGGTAGGTCAAAAGACATAGAAAGTGTTATAGCCCTTTGGGCATAGTTCCAAATTGTTCTCCAGAATGGTTGCATCAGTTCACAACACCATAAGTAGTTTATTAATCCTATTTCCCCACGTTCCTTCCAGCATTTGCCATTTCTGGCAGGTGTAAGGCAATAATTCACAGTCATTTTGCATTTCTTTAATCAACAGTGATTTAGAGTATTTTTATATGACTACAGATAGCTTTTATTTCTTTTCCTGAAAACTGCCTGTTTACATTCTTTGGCAATTTATTTATTGAGGAATGGCTTTTACTTTTATAAATTTAACTCAGCCTTTCTTATACAAAAGGATTAATTTGAAGTGCTTTATGTGACGGCATTATGTACAACCTATATCTGATTTCTTGCCATCTCAGGGAAACAAGAGAAAAAGGAGGGAGGGATAGAATTTGGAACTCAAAACTTTAAAAAGTGTTTAAAATTGTTTTAATGTAATTGGGGAAAATACATTAAACTTTTGAAAAATTAACTCACCTTCCTATATATTTGAGAAATGATGCCTTTATCAGAGAAATTTGTCCTTAAAATTTTTATATTACTTCATTGACTGTGATACTTTTTAGCAACATTTTTTGTTTCCCCGATTCTCTCTTTTAATTAGGTATATTTTTGCTTTTGCTTTGTCGAATATTATGAGTGCTACCACTGCCTTTTTTTGTTTCAGCTGAAGTGTAATACAGTCAGAATTTCTCATCACTCCTTGCCACCCTCTTTCTCCTAGGGTTGCTGTGAGGACCAAATGAGGTAATAAGTTTTAAAGCACTTGGGACAGTGACTAGCACATTACTATGTATATTACTATATAGTGCTTACTAGCACTATATAAATGTTAATTATTATTATGTTATTATGATAGTCATTATTATTGTTATATTGTCAGCTAAGGTTTCTGTACCATTTGACTTTGTTTAATGGTTATTCTTTGCCACAAAAGGTTCAGACTTGAGTAGGGAGGTAATTGCTGTCAAAAAGACAAAATATCACAAATAAAATGTTTTAAAATGTGAATAGCTTTGATGGACTTCAATGCTGATATCAATCCAAAATGTCTTATGGCAGACAAACACAGTTAATGTTTTCTCAGGCCTCCTGAATAGGAACATTGTATCTAGAACTAAGAAGATGATTTTCACTTTCTTTTCTTTTCTTTTTTTTTGAGGGAGATTGGGTTTAAGTAACTTGCCCAAGGTCACACGGCTAGGTTTTTTTTTTTTTGTTTTTTTGTGTGTGTTAAGTGTCTGAGGCCATATCTGAATTCAGGTCCTCCTGACTCCAGGGCCAGCACTCTACTCACTGTGCCACCTAGCCCCAGGAGACGATTTTCAATTCTTTTTCCTACACAAAGAGGAAAGAGGTAAAGTGATCTATCTATGCCTGGGTCAAGGTTAAGTGAGGGGTTAGCCTACCACAATAAAGTAGACATAGTGGCTGAAATAGGATGCATATACTCCTACATGCATATAGGAGCAGCGGATAGTGCACTGGTCCTGGAGTCAGGAGGACTTGAGTTCAAATCTGGTCTCAGATAATTATGAGCTTTGTGCCCCTAGAAAGTCACTTAACCCTGTTTGCCTCAGTTTCCTCATCTATAAAATGAGTTGGAGAAGGAAATGGCAAATCATTCCATTGTCTTCACCAAGAAAACCCCAAATGGGGTCACAAAGAGTTGGACATGACTGAAATGACTGAACAAGAATACTACTAAGCCCAAAGATTAGTCAAGAGGGTCTGGGGTGAATAGAGAAGTGAATACACAGGAAGATGATCAGGTTCATTTGGGCATTGATTCCTTGATCATCTTTGCTTCTCACAAGGACATTTATAGAACTGGTCACCAGATCTCTATTGCCTCTTGTTACAGTTACATCAAAGCCTCGAGCTAGCATCTGAGGGTTTGGTCCTGGGCTGAGGAGCTCAAGCAGAATAAGAGTGGTTTGCCCCAGGTATGACCACAGCGAATGTAACAAACCTCAAATAGTTCCTGTTTCCAAAGAAATCCTTGCTGGCTCCTACTTCTCCTTTTCATGGGGCTGGTGCCTTGACATCTATCCCTTCAACTTAGAGACCAGTGAAAATGTAGTGAATTCCTCCCTAACTCTAAAGAATTACTCTGACTTTTCAGTCAGATGAGATCGATTTTAACTATTAAGAATCTAAAAATACCACCAACTAGGATAGGTAACCTTTGACATGTGATACCTGAAATTCCCTTTACCTGTCTAGTATTTATGGGATCCCCAACACAGGGCTGCCACTTAATACTCTCTGATTTGCCCAAGACTCAGAAGAAATACTTTCTTTTTGGCCTGCCTTGCTCAATCACTGGCTTCACATTAGTGATGTGAAGATGTTGAATAGATGATCTATTCAACAAAAGGTGAACAAAATTTAAAAATAATTACAATGATTGTAGTGATCATGACATTATGTGTGTCTATATAGATACAGATGGATAGATAG
>NW_027185697.1:9550917-9584265 GCF_028583685.1 Petaurus breviceps papuanus | reverse complement strand
ATAGATAGATAGATAGATAGATAGATAGATAGATAGATAGATAGATATGGAACTAGGCTCCCAAATTAGTAACCAATGAAAGTTTGCCCATTAGACCCTACTGCCTTAAAGGTCAATTCTGTGTCTTGTTTTTTCTCCTCTATTCTTGTTTTAAAGCCTCTCCCAAGGATTGCTCTCTTCCTTCCTCCACATTCCTTCAATGACATTGGCATTCTTCTAAAAAATGTCTCTGCTTAACTCCACTTGCTTAGAACTAGTCAGTCAGTCTACCAGCATTTATTAAACACTTGTTTTGTACTAGATGCTATGCTAAATGCTGGGGATACAAAGAAAGATTAACAACAGCCCATGCCTTCAAGGAGCTCATATTTCAATGATAGAGAGATGCAAATATAAATTATATAAATTAAATAAATAAATATAAAAATATAAATAAATTTATAAATTATATAAATTAAAGGGCTAGAGTGGATAGGGTGCTGGGCCTGGAGTCAGAGAGGCACATCTTCCTAAATTCAGATCTGGCCTCAGACACTTATTAGCTGTGTGACCCTGGGCAAGTCATTTAACCCTGTTTACCTCAGATTACTCTTCTGTAAAATGAGCTAAAGAAGAGATTGGCAAACATCTCTGGCCAGCATCTCTGCCAAGAAAACTCCTAAATGGGGTCCTGAAGAGTCAGACTCTCCTGAACAACACTATACAAATTAAATGGAAGGAGACGACTCATGGTTCAGTAGATAGAGCAGTAGGCCTGGAGTCAAGATACCTGAGTTCATATCCAGCCTCTGACACTTCCTAGTTATGTGACCCTGGGCAAGTCACTTAACCTCTGATTGCCTGACAAAAATGGATCCATTGGATTCACTGGAAAAGTAAATAGAAAAACACTTCAGTATCTTTGCCATGAAAACCACAAATGGAATCACAAAGTGTCAGACATGACTGAACAACAAAAAGTTAAAGCAGAGAAGGCACCAGCAGCTGAGAGACCTGGGAAAACCTTCATGCAGAAGGTTTCGTTAGGCTAAGTCTTGAAGGAATCAGGGGAAACCAGGGAGATGGCAGAGCAGAGGAGAGCATTTCAGAAATGGAGGAAAGCCAGAGAAAGGAAATGGATGGGAATTTTCCAAGAACTCTAAGCAGGCCAGCACAGCTGTATGTCTGGGTCATAGATCTTGGAGAGGGGAACAAAATATAAGAAGGCTGGAAAGGGGACAACTGGAGTCGAATCTTACAGAGTAGGGAAACCAAGGGGTTAGGGGTGGGGGGAAGAGTATTTTAGACCTGGGGGACAGCCGGGACAAAGGCTCAGAGATGGGATATGGGGTGTTGTCTATGAGAAACTTAGAGCAGGCTAGTAAGCCTAGATCATAGAGTGGGAGGGGGAATAAAGTGTGAGACAACTAGAAAGGTAGGAAAGGGTCAGATCATAAAGAGCTTCAAATGTCAAATAGAAGAGCTTATATTGGATCCCAGAGTTAATAAATGGGGACACCCTAGAGCTCACAGGGGGACTGGAAATATAAGGACCTTTTTGTACGTAGCTTTTTAGTGATATCTTTTTTATCCTCATAGCTTTCTGCCATATCCTTCATCCCTCCCAAGCCATTCTATAAAACAAATAGTATTTTTAAAAAGAAAAGAAAAATGGAGGAAAAATCATCACGACTGATAAATACATTGAAAAAGTCCAAAAATATGTACTATGTAACACCTAGCGATCTCCCACATCCAGGAGGGGATGGCTTCGGAGTGTGCTCTCACATCTCTTCTATTGAGTCACATTCAATCTTACAAAGAAATTTATGTGTCAAAAAGAGGCATTTAAATTGGATCCTGGGTCAGGTCAGAATCATCCCCAACTCTGTCCAGATGTTTTCAATCATGTCCTTATTTTTCTGTCTCTCTGTTTTCTTTTTTGTTTATGTCCTACTTCCCCATCTTACCAGGGGCTCCATGGGTCAGGGGCTATGCCTACCTTCTCAAACACATCCTCAAAAATGAGAGGCCCTCACTCTCTTAGCCCTCCCTCCCACCGTGTCCCCCTAGACTCACCTATCTGGCCTCCCCTCAAAGCAAACACGCATAGCATAAGCAGCCAGGATGTCAATGGGCCTTTCCTCCTCTGGTTCTCCATTTTTACTCTGTAGGCTGGTTCTTGGTCTCCTCAACAGGTCTCAACTTGATTTCACCCCAGTAAAGAGGAACATTAGTTCCCAAAGACTGTACCATTTGCAGATCCCCAAAATGAAATAAAGTCCCTATATACATAGTGACTCTCTATCTCTTATTCATCCCCACACTGGGATTGGCGTGCCGAGTCTCTGTCTTCCTATCATTGCCACCCAGGATGTTTGTCACCAGGCAGAACATGCTCTTGGCAGATATGGGTGAGCCTGTGGCTGAGGACAGGAAACTCTAGAATATAATCACTTTCAGGTGTTATTGGGGAGGCCCAGATCAGTGACTACGGAAGGTGGGGACTGGCACAATGGCATTCACCCAATTGACATTTGCAAATGCCAGTCCAATTCACTTCATGTAAGAAAGCACTAAGACTAATGGAGAAGATGAGAATGCACCTCAAGGAATCCACAATGTGATAAAGGAAATATAGTTTCTGTCATGAGGGAAACCCAGGCTGAGTGAATGAACAAATTAATTAAAGGGCATTTATTAATTGCTTACCACATGGAAAGTACTGTCTTAAATCCTGGGGCTATAAATAGAACATAAGACACTTCCTACTCTCAGCAGCTTCCGTTCTGAAAGGGGGAGACAATGCATGCTGGCAGTTTCAGTGGCAAGTGAGATGGAAAGGCCCTGGTAGATTCTTAGGAGTTGGTAGTGAAGCCAATGGTAATACCCTCTCTTTAATATCATTTCCATGGACAAAACCAGTTATTTCTTATGTTGAACCATTAGACCAGTGCCAAGGACTTTGGAGATGGCAACTTTATTTTCTGCATCACCAGTACTGGGCAATGATTCAATCAAAAAGCAAGCACTTAATATGTGCCAGGCACCATGCTGAGAACGGGGGATACAAAGAAAGGGGAAAGAAACAGCACCTATCCTCAAGTAGCTTGTATTTAAATGGAGAAAACAACATGCAGATGACCAGGTAGAAAAGAGAAAGCATTAGCGTCTGGGGGATGCAGAAAGGCTTCTGACCAAAGGTAAGACTGGAGTTGAATCTTGCAGATCAGGGAAGCCAAGGGGTTGGGTGGGGGGGAAGAGTATTTTAGGCCTGAGGGACAGCCAAGACACAGTCTCAGAGATGGGATATGGGGTGCTGTATATGATAAACTTACAGCAGGCTAGTATGGCTGGATCATAGAGTGGGAGGGGGAATAAAGTGTGAGGCAACTAGAAAGGTAGGAATGGGTCAGATTATAAAGAGCTTTCAATGCCAAATAAAAGAGCTTATATTAGATCCTAGAAGTTGTGGAGCTTGTCCATTCTTGAAGAGCACCAGGACATCAGGGAGCTGATGATATGATTTGCAGTTGACTTTGACTTAATTGAGGGAGGACTGTGAAAATCGTCAGCCTCACTTTCTCCTCCAGAGACATCTGGGTCCAGTGGCCTGATATTGATCAGGATGACTGGAGATGGCCCAGGGGAAACCTTAGCCCTTTTAATCTAAGATCTTTTCAGGATCTCACTTTGAGTGAGGCAATGTCCTTTCAGTAAATTCAACTCTTTAAAGAGCCAAGGATGGCCCCTTTAATAAAAGGCAAAAAAAATCAAACCGCAGGGCAAGACTCTCAGGGTTGCTGGTCAAGAGAGAAAAACAGTTATTATTTATATTCACTGGGGGCCAGGAGGGTCCAAAAAATAACCATTAAGTGGTACTTGGGCAGGGACCTATTATTGTCCAATCCATGAGATCCAGAGTGAATTGGGTTGAATTAATTAGATATCTGTTGAATAACAATGCTAAATGTTTCTGAAATCATTATCCCAGGACATACCTACTGCCCAACAGACCATGCCATTAGAGCTCTCCCCTGAGGCCAGGGCACTGTCATTTTATCCCAATCAGGAATACTTCCCTTTTAATACCAACAGCAGGATTCCTTCTAGTTTATCCTCCTGGTCACTTATTTAACTGAGGAAATTGCTCTTATTTAACTGAGAAATTATCAAGCAAAAAAAAAAAAAATCAACGCTCCCAACCTAAATACTTAACAAGAAAACCAGCAGTAGTGGAAAAGGCAGGCATTGATAACTGTTATCATAGAAGCCAAATTAGCATGCACAAAAAGGAACTGCACCACCAAAGAAAAGCCTCCCACTCTTCACTGCCTTCTCCCCCACGGTAAGGAGCCATGTACTCACTTGTAGAAAGCGTCTCCGGTGCAAATGATTAAGGCGGGCAAACCTTCCCTGCGCTTCATGCTCTGGCATCTCACTATGTTGGAATAAAAGGGGGGAACACTAGAGTTGGCAGGGGCACTGGAAGTGGAGGCTGTAACATGGTCAGACTTAGAAAAATACATATCAAGGGACAGCCAGGTGGCTCAGCGAGTAAGAGTACCGGCTCCAGTGTCAGTACGACCTGGAGATCGAATCCCGGGCTCAGACACTTAGCATCCACCCAGAAACACCTGGCTGTGTAACCTTGAGCAAGTTACTTAACCCCAATTGCTTAGGGGCGGCCAGGTGGCCCAGTGAGTAAGAGCACCGGCTCCAGTGTCGGGGTGACCTGGATCAAATCCGGGCTCAGATACTCAGCACCACACCCAGAAATAACTGGCCGTGTAACCTTGAGCAAGTTACTTAACCCTGATTGCTTTAAAAAAAAAGAAAAGGAAAAAGAAAAATACATATCATATATATGCCATATATCATAGATATAAAATGTCACTATAAAATCATAGAAAAATCTCATCAGTGGCTGAGTGTAGGATGAATTGGAATGGAAGGAGACTTGAAGAGGGGAAGCAAATTAAATTGCTATTTAGATAGGCTAGCAAGAAACATGTACCAGGGTGTTGTCCATGTGGGTGGAGAGAAGACACAAAATATTTTAAAAAAAGTACCATCTACTTCCACGTCATTGGTAAACCAGCAGTAGATCCTTGAGAAATAACAGCAAAAGTATGAGTGAGGTGGTGACCAGAATGGTGTGGCAGCATTCAGGCTCCCAAACTCCATGCCCAAGGGCTCTGAGGTCCCTAGCACTCTGATGAGATACCAGAGGGGGTCCTGAGTATCTAGCACTCTAAACTTCAAAGATCCTGGTTTGAGTTAAACTCTAGGAGGTGGAGGTCAACACAAGAACCCAGAGGACCCAGGTCAAGACAAAGAAGAACTGACATACCATGACATGTAAGAAACTTCAGAGACATTGTTTCTGCTGAATTAACCATTTTATTAATAATGTTAGTATATCATTAATAAAAGGATGGTCATTTGACTGTCTTTTTTAGACCAAAGACTCATGGAACCCATTCAATTCTTATATGCCCTTGGAAAAGCAGGTGTTTCTGAGGGTGCAAATCAACTCTTATTGGCTAACATTTAATAAAAAGTGGGCCTATTCTAATGAGGGCCTGGGGTGAGTGATGCTGATTACCTGGTTTTGGCCAAAGAGAATTGTCTTTATCCATATCACCTGTTTGACAAAAGGGAGAATCCACATTATCTCAGACCTGTCTGAGTAAAGCACACCCAGCCAGAATCCATCAATTCATCTAACTTTAACTTTTGAACAGATCTGAGTTTTTCCATATCAGTACCAGCCCTCTACTTAAAAAGCTACCTGAGTAACCTACAGGGGCTGATTTCCAAATAAGGAATTAGAAAAGGGGGAAAACCTTGATCCTAATCCAGTAATTAGTTATTAAATGCAAGTGATAAATAATCATTTCTCTCAGTACCCAAAAGTACAGCAGGGAGTGGAGCCTGGACTTGATACAAAGCCCCAACTGTTTTTGATCTTCCCTACCCCTATGGTCAGAGTTCATTTCTGCTTTTTACTGATCTTGTCTGCCTATTTCCTGGTTTTTAAAGTTGAGCTCTGCTTCTGGAGCACAGGGAGGCCAGGGGCCTGTGTGCTGGCTTTGTGTGCTAGGGCCTCAGGTGCTGGAAGCTGGAGGCTGTAGGGGTCTGGCAGTTTAGCTAGTGCTGAGCTGGGTTTCTAGTGGTGGTGTCTGGTGTGTGCTGAGGCCAGATGGGATTTTTCTGTGTTTTCCTGGGGCTACACTGAAGCACATGGAGATCTGGCCACTGGAGGACTCCTGTCTGCTTGAAACTGTGCTGAAGAATGTGGAGATCTGCTGCTGCTGGAAGACACCTGCCCACCCGGGACAGCACACATGGTAGTTCTCTGAGCTGGAGTCTGCCGGTCCCCCTGGCTATGCTAAAGCATGTGAAGGATCTTGTTTCTGTCTGCCTTCTTGCTCTACCACCCTGGGGCTCAGAATCTCTCACTAGTGTGCTGAAGTCGGGTTTTTGCTGGCTTGCTGGGGTGCTTCCTGTCCTGGAATGAGCTCCCCTTTTACCCAAGTGAGATGTACCTTTCTTTTCCATCTCCCAAGTTTCCCAGGATAAAAGACTGCTCCATCCCATCCTTCCACTGGTTGCACTGTTCCAGGATTTTACCTGGAATGCTATTTTCTTATTTTTTTTTTTCAGAAGTCAAAATGAAAGAGTGACAGCAATTTACTGTGTACTCCATTGTCTTGGCTCACCTAATAAGTGTTCAAGGCAGATTTTGAACTCAAGTCTTTCTGACTCTAGGTCCTATTTTTCATTCACTTCATCACCTAGCTGTCTCTGGACTTCTCTATGCCTCAGTTTACTAAACTGTAAAATGAAGGGGGGTGGCCTCAAAGGTCTTTAAGACGCCTTTTAACTCTAAAACTATGACTAAGACATCATGTTGTTCTCATTACTTAGAACAATGTTTTGTGCTCAATTGAGACATAGGAAATAGACTGGACCTGCAATCAGGATCAGAGATTCAGAAATGGAAGGTACTTTAGAGGCCATCTGGGCCAATCCCCTCACTCTAAAGATGAGACATTGAGGCCCAGAGAAGTGAAGTGACTTGCTTGGGGTCACACAGCTAATAGGTACCAGAGCCAGAACTTGAATTCAGGTCCTCCAACTCCAAACCTAGAACTCTTCCAACTTTACCACTTTGAACCTGAAGAAAGATCAAGGTTTGAATCCCATGTCAACCGCTTACTAGCTGTGTGCCTCTAGGCAAGTCTTGGAGTCCTTCTGAGACTCAGTTTCTTCATCTGTTCAAATTGGGACAATAATACCCACAGTACCTACCTCACATGGTTATTGTGATGCTCAAATGAAATAATGTATTTAAAGTTCTTTGCAAACCTCAAAGCATCAGGTATTAACTGGCACATTACAAACATAGGTTGAACTGAATTGACAAGAATTGCCTGGTAGCCCTGGGCTTGTTTCTCTATGCTGTTAAGGCTAGGAAGCCAGTTAATGGGTTGCCTTTTGGGGCATCTAGGTGGCAGAGTGGATAGAGTGCTGGGATTGGAGTCAGGGAGATCTGAGTTCAAATCCAGCCTCAGGTACTTACTAGCTGTGTGACAAGGTAAGTCACTTATATTAAATTATATTATACAAGTTGTTTAACCTTATTTGCCTCACTTTCCTCATCTGCAAAAAGAATAAGAGAAGAAAATGTCAAACCACTCCAGTATATTTGCCAAAAAAACCCAGATGGGGTCATAAAGACCCATGAAGAATTATTGGACAACAACAGAAATAGCTAACAGTGGATGGAACACTGACCTTGGAGTAAGGGAGACCTGAGTTTCAGTCCCCTTGGATACTAAGTAACCCTGTGATCCAGGACAAGTGACTTAACCTTTCTCAGACTCAGTTTGCTCATCCATAAAATGGACATAATCTTAGCACCCACCTCCCAGGGTGGTTGTGAAGATGAAATGGCATCATGGAGATAAAGCATTTGCTAGATCTTAAAGCACTACATAAATTTTAACTCTTATTATTGTTACTAGTGGGTTCAAGTAGTGCAAGTGCCTGGTGATAAAATTTGTCCTGTAGTCTGGTGATATAACTGTAAACATATTGACTCCAAAATACCCAAGGTAAGGGGAATAAGGGTGAAGTCCTAGCAACTCTGGGGCAAACTTCCGATCTTCTACGAATTTCCTTAACTCTTCTTCTTCCTTGAGGTTCCTCTTTGCACCACTTCCCCCACAGCCTATGACCTGGTTTTCCTCCTGCAGCCACCTATCGGATGGACGGATGGTTTCCCTCACTTCCCCAGTGGTGGCCAGACTGCTGGCTCACTCTCAGCAGTCTACTCTATGAAGAAATCCCCAACTCCTGGGCAGCCTCTTTATTGTGGAAGGTGGACAGGAACACAGGGACCACAAATTCAAGAGTTTGGGATTATAAGATAAGTGTTTTCATGCCTAGCTATTAACTTATAAAGTAAGGAAAAGTAGCTGGAGTGCGAAGAAACTAAATTCTTTCTTTGGGCATCAAAAAATAGCTAAGAAATTGAGTCTTTTCCTCTGAATTCCTTCCCTTTCTCACCCTCCTTCTCTCCCACTCTTCCAGTCTCCATCATGCCACCTCTGCCCAAAGTTGACATAGAATTGTGGTTTGAGGCAATGGAATATTTTTTTTTGTCTGGAGATATATGAACATAATTAGCACCATTAAACCTTCAATATGCGAGCAATCCTCTCTGAACACTATGACCATAGCATTAGTCTGTTATTTGTCAACCACCTACTGTATTCCCAGTGAAAAGCTAAGAGAAACATCTAGAAAGACTTGCCCTCGAATATTCATAATAAATCAATAAGAATGTATTAAGTTATGAATATGTATCAGATATTATACTATGTGCCAGAGATACATATCAAAAAGGAAAGCATTGGTTTCAAACCTGTGGAGTTAACTGGCACATTACCAATGACTTGCCCAGGAAAACACAACCACCATCACTAAGCCCTCAGGTCTTCCTAAACCAGCTCTCTGTCTAGTATATAACACAGTGTGTGGGTGGGGGGAGTGCTTCAGGCACAGTTTGGGGCATTTGATCTTCCCTTCTTAGAACCATATCACTCACAGGGCCATTTACAGACCACACTCCTAGGTCACCATTGCCTTTGCTGTTATGTCAAAGGCTTTCTCCAAGTCAAGTCAAGTGAAAGGCACTGGCAAATATGGAAAACCCAGGATTGCTCCTCTTTCCTAAGAAATACGGCCTGGGTCTCACATCACCTTTTTGTAGGGCTGCTTATGTGCCAGTGTGAAAAAAATGTGAACTACCCTGCCCCAAGGGATGCCTTTTCGTCCCTCAATCTCACACTCTTCTACGTCTTACTGTCTTATTTTCCTCCCTCTTGTGGTAAGAAATGGAGACTGCATCTAGACTCATCTCCCTAGCCATATGGAACAATAGGCTCTTCTTCACTGGGTTATGCATCACTCCCAATTTCCCCACACACAGTAAAGGATCAATTTCCTTTCACTAACACCTATGTGATGATCAAATCTTCCTTATGACAAAGTTAGTCCTCCCATCAGGAGAATGGAATGGCCTCAAATGGCCATTGTTAGGTGGGGTCCTAGGAACTTTCAAAGTCAGCTATTTCAATTATCTCCTTTTTATGGATTAGGAAACTGAGGCCTAGAAAGCTGTTGTGACTTTGGAGTCCAAAGTCGCACAAATAATAATTGTCTTGACTAGGCTTTGAAGTTAAATTCCTCCTCATTCCCAATCGGACATGACTTCAGAAGTCTGATTGCAGACCCACAAAATGAGCACAAGTCCTTCCTAAAAACCTAACAAATCTTCATCCAATCTCCTTAAATATATTTTCATTATAGGGAAATCATTGCCTGCGGAGTCAATTCATTGCAGTTATGGATAACACTTTTAGGCAGGTCTTTCCCCTTACATCACCTCTAATTCTACCTTTCTGCAAGTCCTGCCCATTGGTCCTAGTTCTGCCCTCTAAGGTTGTGAACAAATATAATCCCTTCCATGTGTGTTAACACTTCAAATCTTTGAAGGTCACTATCATACCTCACTCCCTTCTTGAGCCTCCAGGATAAAGATACAGTTGTTTCAATTCAATTTCAGATCATATGAACCTGAGGCATTTTTGCTATACTTGCTGCCCTTTTTTGAGTACTCATAACCTTATCGTGCCCATCATAAAATGTGGCACCCAGAGCTGGACATGATACCCCAAGTGTGATGTGATAAGTTCATGATTAAGCAGAACTCTCATCTCACTCAAGGGGGATACTAATCTTCTGTTAGTGTAGCCTAAGATGGTATATCTTTGTTTTTATCTTCTCTAACTCACTTTGGACTCATTAATCTTGAAATTTAATATACCTTACACATATAAGCATATTTTAATAATCCTTTTTCTCTCTTCTTTTTTTATTTCCACATTAGTAATGTCGTGAAAGAAGAATCAGAACAAAAGGGAAAAGGCATGAGAAAGAAAAAAAGAGAGATAAAATAGCATGCTTTTATCTGCATTTAGACTCTGGATGTGAATAGCATTTTCCATCCTGAATCTTTTGGAATTGTCTTAGATCGTTGTATTGCTAAAACGACCTAACAAAGTCAGTCATTGCACAATGTTGCTGTTACTGCATGCAATGTTCTCTTGGCTCTACTCACTTCACTCAGCATCAGTTCTTGTAAGTCTTTCCAGGTTTTTCTGAAATCTTCCTACTCATCATTTTGTATGGAACAATAATATTCTACTACATTCATATAGCACAGCTTGATCAGGCATTCCCAAGTTGATGGGCATCCCCTCAACTTCCAGTTCTTTGCCACCACAAAAGAACTGATGCTTTTTTATTCTTTACAACAATTCAAGTCAAAGCAAGTCAACAATTAGTTATTAAGCCCCTTAGTATATGTCAGACATCACCCTAAGTGCTGAGGATAGAATAACACTCCTCGTCTAAATCTTAATTCCTTCTCTGATGATTTTTTCCAATTTTCTGGGGAGAGACAGAGAGTTTGTATATAATTATTGGCATGTTGTCTCCTTCATTAGACTGGTAGCTCCTTGAAAGTAAGACTCTTTTTGTGTCCCCAGTGCTTAGCACAGTGACTGGCACCAAGCTGGCATTTAATAAATACTTGACTTGTCTTCGAGGAGCTCACAATCTAATGAGAAAGACAGCATACAAACAACTATGTACAAAACACTCTCTAGCTTGAGCCTTCTCTACTAGCAAAGAAATTTGCTTTAAAAATCATCTAACACAAAAATTTTGTCTAACAATGTTTCTTTTCATAACCTCACATCTCTCTTCCTTGAGGAGAGCATGCTCCATTTTTTTTTTCCTCTCTAAGACTCCCCCTGATTTCTTCATGACTCAGTTATAGTGTTACTGTGTATATGGTCTCTTGGTTCTGCTATCTTATCTTGGTAATATTTGTAAAGTGTTTCACAAATCTTAAAGCATCATAGAAATACTAACTCACTAAATCCCATCACTGATTTTAATAAATTCCATTGCTATCCTAAGAAAGCCACTATCACTTTTCTGCAAAGGTTTGTGTTTTCATTTCCCATGTTAAACATCACACCATCATCTTATTTTTGTGAATGTTGATTTTAAGCATTGGTGTGTGCTTTGAAGTATAAAATATCATGTATAATATAAAGAATTGTTAGCAGCACCATGTGATAAGGACTTTAAAGCATTTAAACTTGTTACATCAATCTAGTGAGTACAATAGATGTTTTCAATGCTACATCATTATGTATTATTATTTGTATTAATATAACACTAATAACTACTTCACACTCCAAATTATAAGCAATGGAATTTGCATGGTGTACAAGGACTGCCTTGTTGTAAAGATGGTTCAGTTGAGATGAGATAACTGATATTTATTGTGAACCAGTCAGCAATTTCATGATTTTCTCCAGCTTTGTTCAGCATCACTTGAGTAAGAGTGAAGGCAAAGCATGGAGGGAGTGATCCAAGATGACTCTTAGCAGGGCACAAGCAATCATAGGACAAGGAGGCAAGGGTTAAAAGAGAAAAGGACAGAATAGAGCTGAACAGGTTCACCAAGTGGTCAAGATAGCGAAAGGAGGAAAGTGAAGCCTGTGTAGGAGGAATGACCTGAGAAAGAACTTAGGGGTGGAGAGATAAGTCAAAGTGAGGATGAAGAATAGGGTTAGGGATTGCAAGGCAGAGAGAGAGAGAGAGACATGGAAAGACAGTGTGATAAGAAAAAAAGAAGAAGGCTAATCCTGCTAGGAGAGATTCGGGAGGGTCAGGGACTTGTAACCAAGGACTTTTCCTCTCACAAGGGCTCCCAGAGGAGACAATGGTTGATATTGTCTGGAGATTTCTCAGAAATACTTTCCAAAGTACTTGCTTATAGTGAAGAAGGAGAGAATGAAAATCCTTCCTATATCTTTCTACAATAACAACAAAAACTAATCTTCTTCTTTCATGCAAATATATCAATATTTTTACTTCCGAAAGTCTCATTCTCCATACCTTCAGGCATTTGGTTGTTTCTATATTCCCCATCAATAATCTTAACTACTTGTGACCTGGATCTCATTCTTTGAATTGCCAAAGGAAGCTGAAGTGGATTGTGAATTGTGTTTCTTACATTTGCTGGAGGTTCCTTGGATGCCCCATCCCATACCTGTCTCTTACATAGGTCAGTTAGAGATAGGATTAGGATTATGTTTAAGCATGCAACAAATGACCCCTCTGACAAATAGGTGGTGGCTACCAGGAAAGATGGCACCTGCTTTGGTGTCAGGCTTGTGGGTTGATGAATTCCTTCACTGAAGACAAATAACAGGAGAAGTAACAGAAGGAAAAGGTCCTTCCAGTTGGGTTTCTGAAGTTGTCCCTGTGAAAAAAAAAATTCCTGGGTTAAGCTCATCCCATAATCCCATGTCCATTTCTTCCTTACCTTCCCAGTAGAAGATGTAAAGCAAGAAAATGAAATAAAGGTTCAGGAATTAGTCACAAAGACACCAATTCCACTTCCCCTCTGGTAACATTCCCAAGGTCTTGGCTTTACTCAGCACCCTTGTGTCTGTAGCATCTCAGTTCATGCCCCTTTGGCATGACTGCCCTCTGTAACTCATTCTCAGTTAATGCATACATCAAAAAAGGAAAGTCACAAAAGACTGTCTTTCCTCAACAACCATGAGTGGTCACCGATTTGCAGGATTTCAGAGTGTGATTGGACCTCAGCAGTCATCTAGCCCCATTCATATATGAACAAGGATTCCCTCCATAATTGGCCAGCCAGCCTATGCTTGAAGACTTCTCCTGGAAAGGAACCAGCTCACTGCCTCCCAAAGCTGCCCATATCACTGAAGATAGCTCTAGTTCTCAGGAAATTTTGCCTTGTATCACTCCTAAATTGATCTCTTTGAAGCTTCTACCTATTGTTCCTTGTTCTACCCTCTTGGCCCAAGCAGAAGCAGTGTTTCCTTTTGTTCTTCGTGATGCAGCAGGAGGCAGAATGGATAAAGAATTGGGTTTGAAATCAAGAAGACCTAAGTTCACAGCCAGACTCAGATGCTTAATATCTATAGAACCTTAGGCAAATCATTTAAATTCTGGCTACCTCAGTTTCCCCATTTGTGAAATGGGTATAATGATAGTATCTACTTTACCCTCACAGAGTTGCTGTGAGAATCAAATTAGATGAGATTTGGAACACAGTGGGCATGTAATAAATGTGTATTCCCATTCCTTCCTCCTTTTTCCATATCACAACTCCTGAAGACATCTATCATTCCCCTGCCATCTCCTTGACTTACCCACTCAGTGTGGGTCCTTCACATTAAACATAAAGGGTTCCTTCAACCCACCTCCTAATGCGAAACCTTTGGCCACTCTGTCCTTCCTAGCAGGTTCCCACAATTGAATAGGAGATTCCCAATGGGACCTAATGGAGGCCAGAGTAGAGCAGGATGAGGACCTTCTTATTATTGGAAACCATCCCCCTTTGATTGATCTATCTTTTGTTTTTCTCAAACACAAAGGGGGAGGGCAAACAAAAACACCATTACCACAAATTGTGCAGGCAAATTTCCAGACATGTGGGGAACTGGCAGGGGTCATCACAGATGCCTTGCAATGGCTGAGCCTCACCCTGGGAAAAACCACCTTCATCATCTTGTTGTCTCCCCTGCCAGCTAAGTCTCCTTGTCTCTTTTATTTCAACTGAACGTCTCATTTGAATTTTGGGTCCATATTGCACTTGTCTGAGCTTTCCAATCCACCAAAACGCTCCAATCTTTTCTCAGATGAGTTATTTGCTGCTGCCTGTAATTCTTCCTCTTCCTCCTCCTTCTTCTCCTCCTTTTCCTTGTACATTTTAATGAAATCTGCCCTTGGTCTTTTCCCCTTTCTTTTCAATTTAAAACTTTCTTATGACATTTATAAAACTGCAGGTACATAAACACTTTTACCATCCTTTTAAAAAGTCTAGATAAACTACTTAAGAGGAAATGGGAACTATCTAGGGTAGCCATGTATGTTAGGAAGATGTGTTTATCAAAGGAAATCCAGAAACCAGAAAGTGTGAGCCTAGTACAGAACATCTGAGTCACAATTTAGGGAGAAAATGAAGTGACTTTTTTCACTAGAATATACCCTGGAGTCCTTAGATGGAAATAAAAGTTCAGGAAGCATATTATAAGCTTAAAAAAAACCAAAGGCATAAAAAAGTAACGAGGAGGCTCAATTCTTGGTTTTTCTACCAAAAGAACAAATAATAATTTCTTGACTTTCCTTAATAATGATTTTATCATTCAAATAGGAAAGGAACCAGCATGAGGATATTCTAATGTGAATATTACTAAAAGGGAGTAATGAGTGGTGTCATGGAAATGGTGAAAATTTGTCCATCAATGATAATACCACCTTAGAATTTATGATAGAGACAAGAAAAATAGACACACAAGGACACGAACATAGTATTTGGGAAGTGGAAATTGTAAAATATTCTGAGGGGGATGATCTGAATCACATAAACGAAAATTCTGGAAAAGGAAGTCAACTCAGATGGGTTGTGCAATTCTCAAGAGTGAATTTTTGAGGTCACAAAGAGGAATAATTCTGAAGAGACAGAAAAAGAAAATTGTTTAAATAGACAAATGTAAATGCTGAGAAAATTTGAGAACTTGGATTATTTAAAAATATGCACAGAAGTTGGGAACAAGGAACATAATAGAATATGAATACAAAAACACAGCGTAAAAGAATTATGACAGCCTGGAAAATTGGAGGAAGTCTAGTGTGTATAATTGGTTACTTTCCAAACTGTGTGTAGAGGCTGAATTCATAAAAGAGGGGCACATAAATGACAACATAAGATAAAATTGATATTTTTCAATCATATGAAATAGAAAAGTATGAAGAAAATAAAGACATGGCCTATGAAGGGAAGTGGTTGAATGGAAAATATCCTTGGACGAAATATTTCTCATAAGGGTCAGATATTTAAGATACATAGAAATATACAAAAGCCATACCACAAAAGATATATAGTCAAAGGATATGAACAAACAGTTTGGAAAAGAAGAAGCAATATATTAACAACTATACGATGTAATGTTCCAAATCACTAATAGAGGAATACAAATCAAAACAACTCTGAGTTTTTACCTCCTCTTTCCAAATTACAAAAAATAACAAAAGGGTAATGTTGCAGTTGGAGAGGTAGTGGATAGAAGGGCACACTAATATATGGCTGGTGAAGTTCCAAATTGTTCCAAACATTCTTCAAAGCAATTTGGAACTATGGAAAAAACTGACTAAATATCCATAGCCCTCGTCCCAGAGATAAGCATATACCACAAAGATCATTGACAGAAAGGGCAGCTAGGTGGCACCATACTGCACTGAGAGTTGAGCCATGAATGAGGAAGAACTGAATTCAAATATGGCCTCAGAGATTTAGTAGCTATGTGATCCTGGGCAAGTCATTAGCCTCTATTTGTCTCAGTTTTCTAATCTACAAAATGGGTAATAATAGCACCTACCTCTCAGGGTTGTTGTGAGGATAAAAAAACATTTCTAAAGCACTTAGTACAGTGCCTGTCTGGAACATTCGGGGTATGACATGAATGTCAGCTACCATTGATTAGAAAGACCTCATGTAGACAAAAATATTTATAGCAACACTTTTTGTAGTATCAAAGAACTGGAAACAAAGTAGGTGTGAATCTTTGGAGGGATGGATGGACAGGTTGTGATATATAATTATCATGGAATGTTATTGTGCTGTGAGAAAAATTAATATAATGCATACAGAAAAAATAGGAAGACATGAGCTGATGCAATGTGAAATAAGCAGTAGCAGAAAAACCATATGCAAAATTCCTATAAAATATAAATGGAAGGAACAAAAATAAAACTATTGAAAATGGAGGCTATGGGGCAGCTAGATGGTGCAGTGAATAGAGCACCAGCCGTGGAGTCAGGAGGACCTGAGTTCAAATCTGGCCTCAAACACTTGACACACGTACTAGCTGTGTGACCTTGGGAAAGTCACTTAACCCCAACTACCCTTCCTCCCCCTCCAAAAAGCAAAAAAAAATTTGAGGCTTCAAAATAATATTGAAATGCCTTGACACCAAAGAAGAGAAATGAGAAGCTATGCCTTGCTTTCTAGAACTGGGGGAACTCTTGGGGTGAAATACTCCATGTGATAAAAGGCTTTTTGATATATATATTTTTGCAATTGATCTAGTTTTGCTTGACTTTTTTTCCTTTTTATTATTTGTTATTAGGAATAGCTCTCTTGAAGTGGGATCAGATTCATTGGGAAATGTATGTAACTGAACACCAAAATTTATCCCAAAAAAGTGCACTTCTTAAAAAAAAATTTATTATGAACATTGGAAGTTCATAATAAATTGATAGATGTGATCTATGCTAAGTACAACAATAAGGGTGACATTTTGTAAAGCTTGTTATGCATGCAAAGATCCAGTGTGAGTAAGGGAGGGCATCTTTCAGCTGACTCTGGACAGTCAGAATGGGGAAAGTTGGCTGCCCTGTTCATATCCCCCTTGACTATAGGAGATGGGTCTAGAGTACTGCCTTTTTCTCTTTGTGTTCATTCTATTCCCATCTTAGGGGAAAGAATAGGCCAAGATGGAAGAACCTTGAAAGGTCTGGAGGTCTGTGGTTTTGATTCACTTAGAAATACCTCCTGGCATGTGTCTGAGGAAAAAGAAATGGATAGAGCCAATAGTTGGGCTACATGGGATGTTAACTAATGATAGAGAAAAGACATTGTTGCTCCACTGTGAGCTTGCTTCTCTTTTTCCAACAAATAATAACTTTTGATGAGAACAAACATGAATAATAGACAGCTGAAATCAGAGACAGTAAGGAGAGGGTGTAGCTATCCTGACTGAATACACATCACCTGGTTCAGAGGAATATCTGTTTGAGATTCTGAGATAACTGGAGCCACCACAAGAGACCACTGAGATGCCAGCATGAGTTCAAGGAAAACAGGTCATTCCAGATGAACTTTATTTCAATTTAATGGCAGGATCATTATCAATTAGGAAAACGACTTAGATTTCACACCACATTTGACAAAGACCTCCATGGTCTCTTTCAAGGTAAGATACAGAGCAATGGATTTTATGCTTGGCTTAGTTTAGAACTGGTAGAAAGCCTGGACCCAAAGTCTGATGATCAGTGGATCAGAGATAACATTTGGTGGGGCATGTCTGCAGTGCTATGGCATGAGGAACTAGCTGAAACTCCTGCTCAGTATTTCAATCAATGACTTCCATGAAATCATAGATAGAATCTTTTTCAAATTGGAAAGATGAAAGAAAACTGGGAAGGATAATTAACATACTAGAGAGCATAGTTGGGATCCATAATGTGGGCAACAGGAAAGAATAATGGGCCGATGTCAGTGAATTAAATTTTAAAAAGACAAATGGAAAGTCCTATGGTGGGGTTGGGGACTGTAGCTAGACAACTGTTTGTGTAAAAACAAACTGATAGATTCAGTGGAGATTAAACTCCTTAAGAGTCAACAACATGACATGGCAGCCAGAAAGGTAAAGGGATCTTAGTATGTAGGAATAGAGATACAACATGCAGAATGATGGTAGGAATGGCCCTATTGAACTCTGTCCTAGAAAGAGCACAGCTGGACTGTTGTGTTTTCAGGGATGCTATGTTTGGGAAAGTCACTTAACCTCAATTGCCCTGCCTTTCCCCTTCCAAAAAAAAGGTAAAACAAGGGAGGGGGATGAGTTTCTAGAAAAAAGTAGAGGATGAATAAAGTGGAAAATGTAGCTGATATACAACCAAAATATAAATATAGGAACTATGCTTGCTATTTTACTGGTGAAGGAATGCCCAGGTAAGCTGGTCTACAAAGAGCCTTTATTTAAGGCATGCTATGTGTCAGACAGTCTGCAAAACTCAGGTAAAGAGACTCTCCATCGATGGAAGTTAGCATCTTCTCTAAAACTTGGAATACTAGAGTTGCCTGGAATGTGGAGAGGTTAAGTGATTTGCCCAGGAACAAGCAACCAGTTTCTCTCAGAAGTTGAACTTCACCCCAAGTCTTCTTTATCCTCTAAGCCATACTTTCTTCCCAATAAATAAGCATATCAGTTAAAACATTTCTTAAGGCTGTGACTTTTATGTCACTTGATGTCTTCAAGGATATACGATTATTTGTTGGGAATGTTGGACAGAGAAATTACGTTCTTACAAGGTTTGGATTAGGTGGCTTTCAAGGTGCCTTCCTACTCTGAGATTCTGTGTTTCTGGGATTTTTTTTTTCACAGAGGACACAATTATTAACATCAACCTGGGAATAACACCTTGTTTTATTTTTTGTGTTCTCTTCTTCCCATCCCCTTCCTTTTCACCTAACAATACTCACTTGCCTTTCTCTTCTTCCATTTGGTGAAGGCCACAAAGCAGCTAATCATCAGGATGGCTGATAGAAGGACACTTAGGGCAACAGCCCACAGATTCCACTTGGAGGGCTTCTCAGGGACTGCAAAAGGGAAAAAGTTAGCAAATTAAAGGGACTGAGGGAATTCGATTTCTCCATGGTGCAATGGGGAGAAAGCCCAGTAGGAACTTTGCCCTTGGACCCTTTACCAGGCAGGGATAAATATGGGCAGGAATTAACTCAATCCCATGCTTGGCCTTCAGGGAATGGGCCTTGTAGTTTGACTGAGACACTCACCAGGGTACACAGCTGGTGTCTCCAGCTGACTGTGATCTACCACACAAGCATAACCTGTCCCTGTGTCTCCTGGTGGGATCTTCAGGGAGATTCGGAGATAGAAGGTGTCATCAGAATTCGGCAGGGTGCCGCTGGAGCTCTCTTCCCCCCATATAGCAGCATCAATACCCCTCTTCCAGTGCATCAGGATGGATTGTGGGTAGAAGCCTGTGGCTGTACAGGAGAGGCTGATAGTGCCGTTGGGGAAATCTCGGCGGGACACATACACCTCAGGTGGTACTGAAGGCAGAAGACAAGAGAGAAGTAAGAGGCCATGCCTAAAGTGAATTAGGATGCTTTGGTCCCCACATCCTCCCTCCTCCCTCTTACCCCGTATTGACCAACTCTGAACTCTTTCCTTCCTGCAGCAGTATCAGTTGTCTCTCTCTTAGCATCTAAGACCCTGGTCTGTACACAGCGGGAACCCATTTTTGTTGTTTATGTTTTGTTAAGTTTTGTGATGTTGTTTTCTCATTTTTGCTGTTTATGAAGATGAGCATTAAAACCTGGAATCCAATGCCTGGGGAGGGAGGGAGTTCCCCTCGCCAAGAGGGCCTCAGATGAGTATGGGATGGCCACTTATCACATTTCTATCATTTGTGGCGTTACTACATTATTTTTTAACATTTCCACATTATACTAATAAAGCAAAGTGCTTAGCCATATCATCATAGTTTATTTTATCATATTAAGTAACCGTGATAATAAGCAGCAACTTTACTTCTTTGTTGTCTTAAAAAGGGCAGTTATTTTTCTCATATAGATGTTACAATATTATTGTTTTTGAAAGTTTAACTTCTGTTTATTTTATTTTTATCTGTATATCAATATTTGAACATTCTGTTGATATGTTGCATTTTTACATTATAAGTGTTCAGAGATTACTCCCACTCTGTGAGAGATCTTTCATAACCAAACAAAACAGTTCAGCAAAACAAATGCTGTAGTGACCTCATGGATAAAAGCCCGCAAGAGTTAACATCTGCACCACCTCCCACTCTCCTTTTTATTAACAGAAAACTATTTAATATCTGTCTCTCATATGTTCTATTAGAAAAGAAAAGAAAGACACATTTCTTGTAGCAAATATATATTGATAGGAAAATACCCTCAGGGTCTTTGTAGAAATACACACACACACACACACACGTGTCTTATTCCACACCTAATATGTCTCATCGCCTCAGGTTTGATAAAGGAATGTACATTGGGCATATTTTAGAAGACAGGATTCTTTACATACCAATAACATTCTTACCAACTTGGAAATCCTGTCCTTCTCAATTTCTATATAAGCAAGAAACATCTAAACTGACTGCAATGATGATAAGCAGCTGATGTTATGAGAAGACCACAATCTTCTTTACTATGTCAACACTTCAATTACATAAGTGAGGTTATTTAATAATAATAATAATGATAATAGGTAACATGTACATAGTGCTTTCTATGTGCCAAGCACTGAGCTAAGAAATTTACTTGTATTATCATATTTGAACCTCACAAGAACCCTAAAGGGTAGGTTCTATTATTATACCCATTTTATAAATGAAGAAAATAGGGCCAACCAAGGTCAAGTGACAAGTCCTGAGTCACACAGCTTCTAAGTCTCTGAGAATGGATTCAAACTCATCTTGACTCCAAGTCTACTAATCTATCCATGGCACCACTTAGGTGCCCAATCTATCGGCCATAGTCATAGACTCTCCATCCAATTTTAGACACATATTCAAGATATTCTGTGACCTAAAAAACTCCTCACAGTAACCCAATAATGATTCTACCAGCGGTTACCTCTGCTAGGCCATTCTCAACAGACCCAAAGTATATGCTTCAAGTTGCCCCTGCTTGGTAGCCCAAGTCAGACTTTAATTTCTCTGCTATCATATTGTATCACCAGTTCCCCTCCTACAGACCAAAGACTCCAAGAAACCTCCTCCATGGGACTTACTGTATTCTGTGATTTGCTACAATGACTCAGGTCATAGCACCATGAGGTCACATAATGCGGTGGGAAGAGCTCAACTGAGAGTTCATGAAAAGTCCTGGATCAGGTCTTTACTTTCCTTGTGAGTTTAAGCAAGTCCCTTAACGTCTCTGGGACTTGATTTCCTCAGCTGTAAAGTAAGAGGGTTGGACTAAATCAATGGCCTATGTAAAACATGAAGGGACTTAGACCCATATTTTATATATGAGGAAGCTAAGGACCAGAGAAATTGGACAATGGATTTGGAATTCAATGCTATACTCTTTCTATTACAGATATTTTCTACAGAAACTATAAACAATGTCTCCAAATATGTATAGCTTTTCAAATAGAGGTAATGGTGTTGTCAAGAAAGAAAATCCATTCAAAAGCACTAATGACTTCATAATAGCATTTTGATATCATGCTTCAAAGAATAATGGGAATAAAGAATGAAATCAGGGAAAAATATGAATGGGAAAGTTGATGGTCTGGTCCATGGAAAATGGAAGAAGTAACAAATGACTGACCAGAGAGCTCCATTGGTATCCATTTGACATCAGAAGAAAGTAAAGAATGAAAATATTTGCCACAAGTTTCTCTTAAAGATCTCATTTCCAAGATATAAATGAAACAGAATGGAAGATCCGCCATTCTTTTATTCTTTTGTATGGTTTAGGGGAATCAATTTTCTTTCCCACCCCCTCTTCCCCGAAGGAATTAGCTATCCTTAATTATGACATTGAGAAAGACTGGGGTGAGGCAGGAGGGAAAAGAAATTGAGATCCAGAAGAGTCTGGGTGAGATAAGGCAGGACTGAGTGTAGAGTGATTCCTGTGGGACCACTTCAGTTTACATCTGCAGCTGTAACTGATTTCAACTCCATGAAACAATATCCCCCTCCTAGGATATAAGCTGAACATTTCTCATCACCACCATGCTACTAACGCAAGCCTGGCCACCACCTCCCTCAGCCTCTTCTCCTCTGATTGGCCTGGAGACTAAAGCATCTGGAGCTCCCTATGACTTCAACTCCATGGTACAAGATACTTCCTAGTATCTTAGTATTCCACATCCTCTCCATACCCTCATTTGTGTATTGTCTTTCCCTATTCTATTATAAGCTTCTTGAGGGCAGGCGCCATCTTTCTTTTTCTTATTTGTATCCCCAGTGCTTAGCACAGTGCCCGGCACACAGTAGTTGCTTAATAAATATTTATGAATTGGGACATGTATGGTCTGAGGGCATGATCCCATCATGAACTGATGGACCCACCAATTGGGGAGTGGCTGAACAAAGTATTGTATATGGATGACATGGAATATTATTGTGAAAGAAATGAAAAAATACATGATTTCAAAAATACATGAATGCTTGTATGAACGGACGAAAAATAAAATAAGCAAAACCACAAAAACAATTTATACCATAACTTCAATTTTATAAAAATGAATGAATACTTTAAACTGAACACTTTAAAATGAAGATTTTAAAAGCTGGAAAAGAATGAAATGAGGAGAACTGGGAGAATAATTTATACAAAAACAATAATACAATGCAGACAAACAATTTTGAAAGCTGTAAGAACTGTAATCAATGCTATAACAATCCAAGACTCCACAGGACTGATGATGAGACTTTCTACCCACATGCTGCCAGAGTGGGGATGGGTTCACATGCAGATGAGACTATTTGTTAAACACAGAGAATGACAGAGTTTGTTCTGCTTAACTATGTGTACTTGGTACAAGGAATTTGTTTTTATTTTTTCCTACCTTAGAAAAGGATAGGAGAGAGAGAATTGTATTTATTTCCATTTAAAATTAAAAAATTAAGAAAAGACAAGTAAAACAGATGTTATATTTCTCCCTGAGGTCAAAACTTTTCAATCCTCTAAAAATATATTTATATTAACTAACAAATCAAATATTAATTGTAAAATTGAAATCAGGGAAATGCCAAATCATGTGGGGCAGACCTCCTGTGGCAAATTTATGGAAGGACAGAGACAAGAATTGCTCAGGATGGCAATGATGAAGGAAGTACGATCTGTGTCATTGGAGGTGAAATCCCCATGGAGAGGATGACAGATGCATTTGAGTACCTGAATGTTTTTTTTCCCAGTGAAGGACTGTCAACAACACAACTGTAATGTGTGCAAGGTAGATGTTCAGAAAACAAAAGGGTAATACTCTCAAAAAATTGGAAGGGAACACTGCCTTAAAGAATCTACAGTGAGCTCCATGCCATACTGAGGAATCAGAGTAGAACTTCTATCATCTGAATAAATGAACAAAGATAATTCCTCACATTTATACTATGTATATTATTGTATTGTTATAGAGAGCTGAGTCCCAGGTCTTCTGCCTCTTACTTCCAGCACTCTAGCTACTACAACAGTAAGATGGAAGAGGTGGCTTGGTAAATGATGGGGATAAATGTACTCACGATTCTCTTTCATGCTTGATTTCTGAAGGATTTTCTGCATGGCTCCAACACAAAATCTCTTATTTTCACGTTTTCTCACTTCAGTCCAGATAGTACTTTCCAAAATAAATTTTAAGCTGTGAGCCCTAGGGTTCAGAACCATCCATTTTGCTTCTAGCCCTTCTATCTGGATCAAGTCTTCTCCATCAAAGCCATATTTTATAAAGGTACTCAACAGGATATCTCCATCTAATTCACAACTGAAATAACTCTGAAATGTGTGGTTCCCTGTGGGGAAGAAAAACATGGAATACTCTGGGATAAAACTGGGTATGGAGAGAAATCCTGTTGTGGGTCCCAGAAGAGAAAAGTATTTGTTTTGTGAACTTTAGAGACAACATGCATGTGAGGTAGAAATATTCCAGCTGCTATAGGGGAACCTGGTTCTCCAAGCCCAAGAAGAATCCTAGCAAAGATAGGAAGGGGAACTGTTAAAGGACAGAGAAGATTGGGAGTCACAAATAATTCAGCCTTTTATATGCATTCCTACTTGTCCTACTTTATTATTTCTGAATTCATATATTCTCTTTTATTTTATATGTAGACCATAGAATAAGGACATTTATGTGGTTTATAATGAGTAGTAATGAGAGATCAAAAAAAAAAAGAAAGCAGAAATTAGGATCAGGTGCCAAGAAGAGGGAGAGATCAAGGAAGAGGAGAAAAAGAAGGTAAGAGGAGCAAGAGAAGAAGGAGAAGATGAATAAGGAGGAGGAGGAAGAAGAGGAGGAGGAGGAAGAGAGAAAGAGGAGAAGAAGGAGAAGATGAAGGAGAAAAAGGAGAAGGAGAAGATAAGGGAGGAGGAGGAGAAGATGATGATGATGATGATGATGAGGGAGAAGGAAGAGGAAGAGGAGGAGGAGGATATCAGGGAGCCAAGGAATCAAGTGGAACTCATCACTGAATTCAGGGACCAAGGAAGGTTACAAAGTTCAGTATCTTCAGTTCACAGACAATGATTAAAGAAACTTGCAAAGTTTTTCCTTGGGAAGACTATGTGCTTCAGAACAGGATCCTTCATAGCCCTGACTCTAGTCTGAGGTCCTGGTTTGGTATTCTAATCAAGCAGGTTCTTGGGGATTAGTCCAGCAGGCTTGGTTGACAGGAGATGAGTTAGGATGAAGGGAAGGATGGGGCCAAGGGATATGTGTAACTGACTTACTTTCAGTCTCAGTGTCATTTATTGTCAAGTATTGGATAGTGAACTCATAAACTCCCTCGTGGTTCAATGTGAAATGTCGCATATCCTCAAGGAAGTTTGTTCCCACAACCTCAGCAATCCAGGCTGCCTTCACCACCATCGGGTGCTTTGATTTATGATAGGAAGCCCAAGGGATGTCATCAATGAAGGAAGCAATAATGAGATCAAAGAGAGTTTGGGATGTGCCCACTGCAGTGTGTTTTATTTCATGTTTGTGGTAGGCTGAAAGGCAAAATGGGAAAGATGGAAAGAAGAGGTCAGATATGACAGGTGCTCAGAAGCTGAGAATCTCCCTACACCCATCCACCTCCCAATATTTCTCTTCATCATTTCTATAGGCAATCATGGTTTTGGAGCAGGCTCAGATCACAGGAGGGAGGTACCCTGTGTCCGGGAGAAGATATCCTGCATTTCCCTATCATATGAATGAGAGAAACATCCTTTAATGGAATGTGTAGCTAGAACAGGCTGTGTTGTTCAAACTGCCAGGCTGGGATAGTTTTGCTAAATGTTTCAAACATACATTTGTATTCACAGACAATATTATAAATGACCCATGGTATTTATCACTGCAGACCCAACCCTCATGTTTTCCCCTCACCAAATCTTTGTTCAGGCTCTCTAAGGACCTGTTTTGATCCTTCCTCCTCTCTTCAGGTAGGACAGCCTGGACAGCTCCCATCCTGCCCTTCTCCCCCAGGCATGAGTCAAGTCCATCTCAGGAGATATTTGAAGTTTAAGCACATTAAAGAAAGCTGTAGAACTCTCATTTCTCCTTTATTTACACTGCTCTGACTGCTACAACCCTGGTCCTTCACTGATCCCTGTTGATTCTTATTGAGAAACAAACAAAAACTAGGAAGTTGCCTTGAAAGGCACAACCTCTGTCTTAGGTAAAAATATCCCTTTCTGTGAAGACATATCTCTGATTGACTCAGATTGGTTGGGGTCACTTGAATTTTATCCCCAGGAAACAAGGTAATAAGATGCTCCCAGTTACATCTTTGCTTCTCTACTCCTCTATATTTCTTCTGTCTGTATCATCTCCCCATCAGACTAGGAGTTCCTTGAGGTCATGATCAATGTCTCCTTTATCAGACTGGTAGTTCCCAGAATGTTGAATACAGACAGGGTCTCCCCCACAATAGGTCAGGGAATTAGGTCATTATTTGTGTTTCTCTCATCATACCAAGCCTCCCATGTCAAACCCAGAGTCTACATTCCCCTCCTCCAACTTGGCCAGGCTCACCTGTCTGGATCTCCCTCAGAGCAAATAACATCAGAGTAAGTAGCCAGGATGAAAATGATCCTCTCCTCCTTCTCCAGTTCAACATTCCTCTCTGTATCAGTTTAGAGTCTATACTTAAGAGAACTACCAGTCCATACCCTCCTCAGGCTATTGGCTCCTATGCAGGAAAAGAAACTACTTTAAACCAAGGCCTTCCTTGCTTTGATGTTGACTCTGACAATACCCTGCCCTCAGAATCCGCCCATGCCTGGAAGGGGTAAAAGTGGAAGTGAAATGGAGACTGTGGTGAGAGCAGGAAACCCCTGACTCATCGCTTTCTGGGGTTGTTGGGGAGCTGCAGAGTGGGGATGCACCATGCCATGGGCACAGCTCACATTCGTAGCTGTAAGTTGAATTAAAGACATGTTAGATGATATGGGGAAATAGAGTGCTGGGCCTGGAGTCTTGAAGACCTGAGTTCAAACCCTGCCTCACACACTCCCTAGCAAGTCCCTTAACTGCTCTGTCTCTGTTTCCTTATCTGTAAAATGTGGATAATAATTGCACCTACTCCACAGGATTATGTTGTTAAAAATAAGTTAACATATATAAAGTGCTTTGCAAAAATTAAATGTTATCTATATAAGTTATGCTATTATTTCTAATCAGAGAGATCCACTTTCATGAGATTTGTCCCTAGTCAAGTGATAGAGATGATCTTGTCTACAAGGAATCCCTATTCTAATGGATCAACATAGTGCCTACCTTCTGTGGTCCTTTGGTATATGAGGAAAGACAAAGAATCTGTCTTCCTGGAGCTCCCAGGCTTTGGGACCAACAGTTCTTGCCTTCAGAAAGTCCTCAGGCTGAAACCATCAACCATTTTAGATAATTACATCACTGATAAATATTACTTTGAAAGCTACTTCTCATCCCCCTGGGGTCATTTCTAAAATTGAATCCCACTTTCCATATGTAGCCTCACTATAAGTCTGGCTTCTCCCCTCACGGGTGCCCCATCCCTGGGCATCAATCATCATAATTCAGGTCACTCCAGAAGCTATACTTCTGACATCAAATTTCCTCTTGTGTCTCTACTCTCCTTCTTTCCAATTGCCTCCCACTATCTCTCCCTGGACTTCATGCCAACATTTCAAACCCAGCTCAATAAACATTTACTAAGGACCAATCACGGCCAAGGCACTGCACTCTCCTTTGAAAATTCAGAGACAAAATGAGACCACCCCTCCTTTCAAGGATTTATATTAAATTTATATTATTTATAGCTAAGGGCAAATAATACAGAAAAAAAATAAATCTCCTGATAGACAATGGGCATGAGCTATAGAAAGAGAAATACTTCTTCAGACAGAGCCTCTCTATGCCTTCTTTTCTGCTTGACTACAGTTATTTCTTGACAAGGGTGTTTTTGTTATTTCTCTTGTTTTTTATGTGTGGGGAAGACTGGAGGTAGCAATATTTTTACCCTTTCCACCCCCATCGCCACCCCCATAGAGTCATTGAAACATTCTTCTCAATAGGCTGAATTGTCAGCAAGTATTTATTCAGTATTTATAGCATGCCAGGCAATGTGTTTTTAGAACTGAGAATACAACTAGAAGCAGAGACAGGTCCTGCCCCCAAGGAGCTTCCTTTCTAATGGGGACAGAGAACGAAGAAAAGGGAATTAGAAAAGGGGAAGGAGTGGGGAAAAAAGAAGCAAGTTTAAAAGAAAACACAGAAGACAGCCAGCTGTGGAAGTTTCCTTGCCTCAGCTAGGCTGGCTTGCTCACCCCTTCTACACATTTGGTGGCCCCTGGTGGGGTGGCAGAGAGAACAGTGAGTCTCTTCTCTCCAAGGAAGCTGCTCCCCTTGGTTCCTTTTGATGAAGGTGATCAGGCTGCAAACAGGGCTGGGGCTCTGACAGGAGCAGGACAGGTGGTGCTATTTGTAGGACTCTGGGGTTCACATGCCAGTGGGGAAGACCCTGGACATAGACACTTGGAGGTGTCTGTCCCCAGCCAACAACTTACCGTCACAAGAGACTTTGTCAGTCTTCTAAGCACTGCTGCTTCAGAAGCAAGAGTCTGGTAGAACCTGTGAGACTTCAAGGAAGAAAAGCGACATGTTAGCTATGCTTCTTGGAAGTTACACTCCCACATTCCATTCTTAACATTAAAATAAGATTAAGCACCCACTATGTCCACGGCAAGTAATAAACACGTGGATGTCAGATTGATACACGACTAAAGAAAGCTTGTTGTTAGTGGCCATTCTCTCTACAATGTCTGACCCCACAGCTTATGGGATTCCTTTCAAGGCTTTGGCCATTGACCCTCAAAGGAGTGTTTGTCAGTTTCCACCTCACTAAGAACATAAATTCTTCCCTTTTAATGGAGTGATGCCCCATTATGCTTCATTCCTATGGGTGAGTCTGTGTGCTCTGCCTGGGGCTTGGGCCTTAGGTCACTGGTCTTAGAGAAGGTCATCTCAACTTTGTTCCAGATCTTAAGTTGTCACATCTATGCCAATGACTTCCTCCTCTAACTAGTAACTTTTGCCTGGAGCTCCTGTCCTCTAATTCTAACTGCATGACACTTTTTTATACTTGGATACCCTCAAGGTCTCATACATGCCGATGTCAAAAACTGCATTTACTGGAAAGATCAAAGGATTTAGTGATTGAGACCCCAGGTTCAAACCCAGCTCTGAAGTTTACTAACTTTGTCTCCTTGAGAAGTCATTATCATGCCTGGGCCTCAGTTTCCTCACTATGAAATGAGTGGGATTGGACTAGAGGGCCTCTGAGGCCATTTTGAGCTCTAAATCAGTGACCTATGCACACAGCATTTCCCCAAAACATGGCCCTTCCAGGGGCCAACCTTCCCTGTTCATGTTTCTGATGCAACCAACTTACCAATGTCAATCTTGAAGCCAAGGTTCCATCCCAATTCTCCCCCACCTCACATATGTACTCTATTGCCACAGCCTATGGAGTCACCTCCCTGATATGTTCCCACCCCCAATGTCTGCTTCTCTCCTCCATTTGAATTCCAAACATTCTTCTCTGATTCTGCACTGATCCTCACTTAGAAGAATGTAATGGCCTCCTAACTGGTCTCCTGCTTCCAGTCTATTACTCTTCCATTCCATCCTTGAGCAATGCAAAGTAATCTTCGTCCTGTACCACTCTGAGTATGCCATCCTACCAAAAGCCATCAGGGAATCCCCATTGCATGCCACAAGAAAATTGTAAAACCTCACTTCTTGGCATTGAAGATGTTCCAGAGTCAGGCTCTGAGCTACACATCTGGCTTTCTCTCCCATTAATCTCCTTTATGTACATTCCCCAAAAAAGGAACTGGAGTTGTCTTTAAGGCTCTATGGCCTCCCCCATTTGCATGTGCAGCATTGGGCTGCTCCCTATTTTGTGGGATGGACTCTTCCTGCCTCTGAACTCCTGCCATAGAATGGATGCCCTTCTTTTCAGAAAGAGCTCAGGAGTCACTCACTCTATGAAACTGGGCCCAAGCCCAATTCTATGAGAGACAGAACAGCTGTATGACCCCAGGCAAATCATCAAATATTTTATATACATGCACTTATGTCTGTATATACACACACATATATACATGCACAAGCACATATGTTTGCAAAGTGTTTTACATATGCTATCTCATTTGATCCCCACAACAACCCTGGGAGGGAGGCACTCATTCCATACCATTTTGCTGATGAGAAAACTGAGGGAGACCTCATGTAAGTGACTTGTCTAGGATCACACAGCTAGTAAGTGCTTGAGGAAAATTTGGAACTCAGATCTTTCTGAGTCCAGGTCCTGCTTTTTACTCACTGTGTCACCTAGTTGTCCCTTAACCTCTCTGTGCCTCTGTAAATGGAGTGGGTAGGAGCACCTCAAAGGTCGCTAAAGTCCCTTCTAACTATAAAGCTATGACTAAGACACCATAACATTATTTTGTGGCAGGAAACAGGCTGGACCTGTGACCAGGATCAGAAATTCAGAAATGGAAGGTTCTTTAGGGGCCATCTCAGCCAGTCCCCTCCCTCTAAAAATGAGGCACTGGGGCCCAGAGATGTGAAGTAACTTGCTTAGGGTCACAGCTAACAAGAACCAGAGCCAGGATTCGAACCCAGGCCCTCCAACTTCCAATTCAATATTTCCCCTACTTGAATCCCACCTCAACCCCTTTCTAGCTTCGCACTTCTAGGCAAGTCTTGGAGTCCTTCTGAGACTCAGTTTCTTCATTTTTACTGTGGGATAATAATATCCACAGTACCTCCCTCAGAGGGATATCGTGATGCTCAAACAGGACAATGTTCTTTGTTAAAGTTGTTTGCAAACATCAAAGCTGTGGAAACATCAGGTATTAATAGATACATTGCAAACATGGGTTGAACTGAATTAAGAAGAACTGTCTTGTGGCACTGGGCTTGTTTCTCCATGCTGTGAAAGTTAAGAAGCCAGTTAATGGGTTGCCTTTTGGGGCAGCTAGGTGGCACAGTGAATAGAGTTCCAGGACTGGAATCAGAAAGAACTGAGTTCAAATCCAGCCTCAGGTGCTTACTAGCTGGGTGACCCTGGGCAAATCACTGAGTTTCCTCTTCTGGAAAAAAAAAAGCTGGAGATAGAAATGGCAAACCACTTGAGTATCTTTGCCAAGAAAACCCCTAAAACATGACTGACCAACAACAATAAATGGCTAACAATGGATAAACCACTGGCCTTGAAGTGCAGGACAATGGAATTTTAATCCCTTTTCAGATATTTGCTAACCCTGTGATCCAAGGAAAGAACGTATCTCAGACTCAGTTTCCTCATCCATAAAATTCCCACTTCCAAGTGTTGCTATGAAGGTGAAATGACATCAGAGAAAAAACATTTTCCAAATCTTAAAGCAATACATAAAGTCTATTATTATTATTATATTCAATTAATGCAAGTGCCTGATAACAAAATTTGTCCTCTAGCATGGTGATATAACCAGAACCATATTGAGACTCCAAAATACAGGAGGTGTGGGGAATAATGTTAAAGTGCCTAGCAAGCAACTAGAGGACAAAGTTGGGCTCTTCCCTGGATTTCCTTACTGTCTTTTCATCCTTCTTCTTCCTCCACATTCCTCTTTGCACCAATTCCCCCACAGCCCATGACCTAGTTTTCTTCCCACAGCCTCTTCTCTGACGTATGGTTTTGCCCACTTCCCCAATGGTGGCCAGAAATTGGACTCAGTCCCGGCCACCTATTCTATGAAGAAATCCCTAGCTCTAGTGTGAGATGTGAACAGGGCACCAGGGACCAGCGAAGCTGAGTTTGGGATTGAAAGAGCAGAGTTTACACACCTAGCTTAAAGGTAAAGTACCTGGAGTGTCTAGAAATTAAATTATTTCTTTGGGCATCAAGAGATAACCAGGTCATAGGGATTTTTCCTCTGAACTCTTTTCCTCCCTCACCTTCCCTCTCTCCCACTCTTCCAGTCTCCATCATGCATGAACATGCCAACCTTACCCTAAGTAAACATAGAGTTATGGTTTGAGGCAATGGAATTTTTTTTTGGTCAGGAGATGTCTGAGCACAATTGGAACCATTTCTATGAGACTTTGAAACCTTCAGTGTTCAGTTCCTCTGAAGACTATGAGCTTTTGATTAGTCTGTTATTTATCAACCAGCAACTATATTCCCATAACAGAGCTAAGGGAAACATCTGGAAAGAAAGGCTTGTCCTTGAATATATCGCCAATCAACCATTAGACAATTATTAAATCATGAATATGTGCCAGGTATTATACTATGTGCCAGAAATACACATGAAAAGGAAAGCATTGGTTTTGAAGCTGTGGAGTTGACTGGCACATTACCAGTGACTGACGCAGGGAGACATAGACAGGGTGTGTCACCAAGCACTCAGGTCTTCCTGGTCCCCAAGACCAGGAAGATAAGTGTATATATATATAAGATATAAGTATATATATATATATATATATATATATATATATAGTATATATAAAAGATATAAGTATATGTAATAAGTATATATAGAAGATGTATACTTAGTATATATCACAAGGGGAGGCATCAGGCACAGCTTTGGACATTTCATCTTTCCTGCTTAAAAGTATGTTGCTCATGGGGTCATTTATAGACCACACTCCTAGGTCACCACTGCCTTTGCTGTCATATCAAAGGCCCTATCCAAGTCACGTCAAGGGAAATCCACAAGCATTTATTCAGTGCTCACTATGAGGCAGGCACTGAAAAATGTGGAAAACCCAGAATTACTCCTCTTTCCTAAAAAAGTCCTGCCTGGGTTTCACTTCACCTTTTTGTGGGGCTGGTTATATGACACTGTGAAAAAATACAAAGGATGCTGCCCCGAGGGCTGCCTTTCCATCCCTCAGTCTCACACTCTTCTATCTCTTACTCTTATGAGAGGAGAGCGCACCCTCCAGGGCTTGGGTTTTCCTCCCTACCCCACTTTGTACTCTTTGCCCTTGAAGCCCAATGGTCGTTGCCTATTTCAGCACATTGGGCTGATGTCTTTTTGTCTTCACAGCAGTCACCTTCCAAGTGAAAGCAAGTCTATACTGTGTCAGACATTGCACTAGGTGTGGAGGGGGAGGGTACAAAAACAATCCCTGTCTCCATCTTAGTGCCTTCTCTCTGCTGATTATCTCCAGTTTCCTGTATGAGTGTACGCATATCCACAGACACACACAGATAAATGCAGGAAAATGGTTCTGTGTGTGTTCGTATACATACCTATCTTATCAGTACATAGTTATGTGTATCTTGTCTCCCTCGGTAGACTCAGAGCTCTTTGAGATTCTTTTTGTATCCCCAGTGCTTAGCACAGGGCCTGACATAAATAATAGACACTTGTTGAGCAAAGAACTGCCCCCGAAGAACTCACAGTCTGATGGGGGAGACAACATGGAAACAGCTATTTACAAAACACACTCCAGCTTCCACCTTCTCTCCTGGAAAAGAAAATTGATTTTAAAATTATCTAATGTGAAAATGTTGTCAATCATTCATCCCCATGGTCCCAAATCTCTCCCTTGACCTAAGAGTGGGCTTCATTTTTTTCCTCTTCAAGACCTCCATTGATTTCTTAATGATTTTGTTAAAATAATATTGTGTATGCAGCCTCTTGCTTCT
>NW_027185697.1:9529280-9550517 GCF_028583685.1 Petaurus breviceps papuanus | reverse complement strand
ATATATATATATATATATATATATATATATATATATAGTATATATAAAAGATATAAGTATATGTAATAAGTATATATAGAAGATGTATACTTAGTATATATCACAAGGGGAGGCATCAGGCACAGCTTTGGACATTTCATCTTTCCTGCTTAAAAGTATGTTGCTCATGGGGTCATTTATAGACCACACTCCTAGGTCACCACTGCCTTTGCTGTCATATCAAAGGCCCTATCCAAGTCACGTCAAGGGAAATCCACAAGCATTTATTCAGTGCTCACTATGAGGCAGGCACTGAAAAATGTGGAAAACCCAGAATTACTCCTCTTTCCTAAAAAAGTCCTGCCTGGGTTTCACTTCACCTTTTTGTGGGGCTGGTTATATGACACTGTGAAAAAATACAAAGGATGCTGCCCCGAGGGCTGCCTTTCCATCCCTCAGTCTCACACTCTTCTATCTCTTACTCTTATGAGAGGAGAGCGCACCCTCCAGGGCTTGGGTTTTCCTCCCTACCCCACTTTGTACTCTTTGCCCTTGAAGCCCAATGGTCGTTGCCTATTTCAGCACATTGGGCTGATGTCTTTTTGTCTTCACAGCAGTCACCTTCCAAGTGAAAGCAAGTCTATACTGTGTCAGACATTGCACTAGGTGTGGAGGGGGAGGGTACAAAAACAATCCCTGTCTCCATCTTAGTGCCTTCTCTCTGATGATTATCTCCAGTTTCCTGTATGAGTGTACGCATATCCACAGACACACACAGATACATGCAGGAAAATGGTTCTGTGTGTGTTCGTATACATACCTATCTTATCAGTACATAGTTATGTGTATCTTGTCTCCCTCGGTAGACTCAGAGCTCTTTGAGATTCTTTTTGTATCCCCAGTGCTTAGCACAGGGCCTGACATAAATAATAGACACTTGTTGAGCAAAGAACTGCCCCCGAAGAACTCACAGTCTGATGGGGGAGACAACATGGAAACAGCTCTTTACAAAACACACTCCAGCTTCCACCTTCTCTCCTGGAAAAGAAAATTGATTTTAAAATTATCTAATGTGAAAATGTTGTCAATCATTCATCCCCATGGTCCCAAATCTCTCCCTTGACCTAAGAGTGGGCTTCATTTTTTTCCTCTTCAAGACCTCCATTGATTTCTTAATGATTTTGTTAAAATAATATTGTGTATGCAGCCTCTTGCTTCTACTATCTTACCTTGATAGAGTTTTTAAAGGGTTTCTCAAATCTTAAAACATCATGTAAATGCTAGCTATCAATAAGTCCCATCATTGATCTTAATGAGTGCAACTGCTATCCTTAGAAAATCCCCATTGCTTCTCCATAAACATTCATGTATTTATCTCCCATGTAAAATATCACACTATTATTTTATATTTTTGAATGTTAATTTTAAGCATTGTTGTCACTTTGAAATATATTATGAATAAAATATTGTGTACAACATAAATGAAGAGTTGTTAGCTGCACCATGTGACAAAGAGTTAACATGTTTGAACATCTTAAATTGGTCTCTAGGTGGTACATTGGACGGTTTCTCTAGGTGGCATATTAGATGGTTTCAAGCCTCTATCATATTTTATTAAGTTAGAACTGAAAACCAATCTAAACATCTTACATTATTGACATTAATGTAACACTAACAGTCACTTCACACTCCAAATTATAAGTAGTGATGTTTGAGTGGTGTCAAAGAATTAATGTTTAGTTGACATTATGTAACTAATATTTATTG
The DNA here is from genome assembly GCF_028583685.1 of Petaurus breviceps papuanus. Classification (NCBI taxonomy): domain Eukaryota; kingdom Metazoa; phylum Chordata; class Mammalia; order Diprotodontia; family Petauridae; genus Petaurus; species Petaurus breviceps. The sequence goes on along the minus strand of NW_027185697.1, from coordinate 9,548,771 downwards.
TGAAGCAGTCAGCAATTTCTTATTTTCTCCAGCATCACTTGAGTAGGAATGAAGGCAATGAATGGTGAGAGTGATTCAGGACTGAGACTTAGCAGGGCAAGATCAGTGTTAGGACAAGGGGGCAAAGACCAAAAGAGAAGAGAGTAGTGTAAAGCTGAAGTGCTTCACCAGGTAGTCAAGGTAGGGAAGGGAGGAAAGTAAAGCTAGCGTAGAAGGGGTGACCCGAGAAAAACTTAGAGGTGGAGGGATTGGTCATAGTGAGGATGAAGAGAGGGTCAGGGCTTGCATGGTGGAGGGAGATGAGGAATGACAACAGAGTATGAACATAAAAGGAAACTTCAAACTTTCTGAACATGGAAGTGTAATGGACATCAAGACCAAACAGGACAGCTAGGCCAATTATAATTTGATAGGAGTGTTTATTAACCGGCCGGGACTGCCTCTCAGACCAAAAGACAGCCTCAAGCTTTCTGTTAGACATAATTTTATAGACAATGTGATTGCTAGTAACAGAGTATCAGCATTGTGTTCATTCAAGCAAAACTTTCTCAGTATTATTCTATTAAGAAAAAATCATTCCAAGTATTATTTGGGTTCAAGCAAGACATTCTTAGTATTATTCTGTTAAGACAAATTATTAATATTATTTCTACTGAAGCGAAGTGAAGCCATAGTCCCTTAACAAAGCTTTGAATACAAACATAAACAGACCTGAATCCGTGGGAACCTGTGGCATGTTTTTAGCAACACAGGTGAGACATTTCTTTACTATTGGAGTCTATTAGGTGGTTTCCAAGGGACCCAGTAGGGGTCCCCACTAGCAGGTTTAAGGAGACTCTAGTGTATAATTTCTGGTGGGCACTTCAGAAGTAGACACTTGTGGGTGATGGAAAGATTAAGAGTGTCACCATCTCTGTGTGTAGACTTGGTGAGGTGCAGGAGTAGGCCACAGGATGTGAGGAAATTGAAGAATTAGGGGGTTAAGGTATTTGAGGGAGTATCAATATGTGTGGTGAGATTCCCCTAGTATGAGGTTAGGAGTTGGAGAAGAAAGACTTTGAACCAAGAACATTTGGAGTTCATTCCTGGTTTCAATAATTACAGTGCATATGGCTCAGAAGCTAGACTTCTGCCCCCATGTTATTCCATGGGGAGGCTTAGCAACTACCTCCTAGGTACCTCTCCTGGGATATCATGCCAGTTGGTCAAACCCAACATACCATTTCACTTCCATAGCCACTTACTTAATGCACACAATACCCCTTCCAAGGCATTCTGCTCTCCCTGGGGATACAAGGATAGTATTTGAGAAAAAAGCTGCCCTCAAAGAGTTGAATATTGTACCATGGGAATCCATCACAGAAAAAAATAATTCAAGGAGGAAGAAAATATTAACTGGAGTGATCACAGGAGATTTCAAAGAGAAGGGGGTCCCAGCACAGAGTCCTGAAAGAAAATTACAGAGTCTCAGAGGTGGAGCTGAGGAAAGTGGGCATAGTAGGCCTGCAGAATAACGTGTAAGTACTTAGAAGAAGGAGACAGACAATACTAAGTGTGTGGAAAAGCCATCCCAACTTATGGGATAGAGATTAGTGAAAGGAACTGGAAGGAATAAAATTTCTTTGCTGATCAGTGTCGGAACAGGGACATCAGAAAATTGTGTGTCCTGGGAGTATAAGTAAGGGTTGAAGAAAATATGAATTTGATCTCCTCTTTCCTCCAACTCACCTGTCATCTGTCCCCTTCCTCATCCACCCCATGCATGAAAGTGTTCCTGAAAGACCTCAGGAGTGTGTTTAAGGAAATAGAACACCTGTTTTAAAAAGTCTGGCCACACTCCCAACAGCTCCTATGTGGCTTCAGAACCTTACTGCAAGAGATCCCCTGAAGGCAATGACCATAAAGGAATTTATGTGACACCAAGCATGTGTCCAGAATTAATCATCTAATATTGACCAACTTGATTCTGACTAAATCCTATGACATTCATTTGTTTTTAAATCTAGATATATTTCATTTTTTTAGATGCATATCCATTGTTTCTTCCAATAGTACCTAAACTTATCAGGTCTGTTGGCGAAGACATTATTGTCCTGGCATGAATGTAACTGGCTGACCTTTGATGTCTCTGTCAGTTTGGAGATTCTGGATTTTCCAGACCCAATGTGTGGCTCCTGACCCAGAGGACTTCCTCCAGAAAGGGACATCTGAGTCTTGACTCCAATGAGCCACATTCCATCCTGGGTCCATCCCAGACTCTCAAAATTGTTAAGTTATTTTTATTGCATTCTTATTACTTTGCACCCTGAAGTTCCAGGGGGGAAAGCACCTAAATAAATCTGTGTTTTGACTTGTATCTAAATGTTAAAGGGATTAATAGGGTCACTTGCAGAAAAAGTACTAGATGAACAATATAGATATCAGATATGACACTTATTTATTCCCACTGCCACAAATAATTATCTAGAGCACAAAAAGAGTCTTAAGTGCTTATTTTAAATACTAAAACCATAAAATATCCCATCACCTATAATACTCTCCCAGGAGAAAATGATGTCCCTGTAGGACTACTGAGCATACCTCAACTCTCTGCAATTCAAGCAATTCACAAAATCCAGATATGTCATTCCATTCTCCCTCCCTTCCTTACTTAATTCCTTCTTATTTTCCTTTTTTCTTTTCCTTCCTTCCCTCCCTGCTTCTTTCCTCCCTTTACTCTTTCTGTCCTTCCTTTCCTCCTTACTCCTCTTCTTCCTTTTCCCTTTCCTTGCTTCCTTTCCTCCATTCTTTTCCTCCTTTCACATCTTCTTTCCTTTCTTCTTTCCCTCCCTTTTCCCTTGTTTTCTTGTTTCTTTCTTTACTTTCCTCTTTCCTTATTCTCTCTTTCCTTTTTTCTTTCCTTTCCTTCCTTCCTCTCCTCCCTTCTGTCACTCATTTCTCCTTTCCTTTCTTGCATTGCTTCCTTCCTTCTTTCTTCCCCCACCCTTCATTTCCTCATCCTTCTTTCTTGCTTTTACTTCTTTCCTTTTCTCCATCCTTCTTTCTTTTGCTCCCTCCTTCCTCCTGTCCCCTTTTCTTCCTTCTTTGCTTCCTTCCTCCTTCTCTCCTCTCTCCCTCCCAATTTTTTTCCACTATCTGATATAAGGTAAATGCTAAATGATGGCTCTTGATGGATTAATTCTTGTTGGTAGGTACCAGGTCTTCCATAGATGCTGCATCCCTTCCAACAATTCACACAGTGATCTGCATAAGATTGCAGTTAGTAAAACATAAAACTTTAGTGAACTAACACTGGTTGTCCTTGCAAATATTTCAGTTGATTACTTATTAAAATGGCATCTAAATTTTATTAGAGGTGAAGTAGAGGAAATTGTATTAAACAAAGAGTATTATCCAAATAAAGCACTCCAAAGAGGTCACATTCTCTCCTCCCTTAGACAAGTGGTCACTCTCTGGGTACCTTGTCTCACTATTTTTCCCACCTGTAGCCTAGGCCTGAACTCTCTCTCTAGCTGGGAAAACCTGATGAAGGGGGTGGGATTCAATAAGTGTTGTGTCTACAACACTTAATGTCATATTTTATGACAGTTCTTCAGATTCAATCTGTTCTTGTGGAAATGGGGGCTTCTTCAAAACACAGACTGATAGGTTTGATAAGAAAACAAAATGCCATAATTTGGTCCTTTCAAGAAACATATCTAAAAAAAGACATGAAAAACAAGGGGGGAAATTGGCTATGCATCAGGTGAAACCAAAAAAGCAGGAATTATATCTTGCTTTCAGAAAAAGTGAAAATAAAATTTCACAGAGGAAACAAAGATGACCAAGGAAATCGCATTATGCTTGAATAAACCATAAATAATAGACCAATATCCATATCAAACTCAAATGCTCCAAATGATTTAGCATCTAAATTCAGAATGGGACAAGTGAATTTCTTTTTTTTTCTAAAGCAATTGGGGTTAAGTAACTTGCTCAAGATTACATGGCCAGTTACTTCTGGGTGTGGTGCTAAGTGTCTGAGTCTGGATTCGATCCCCAGGTCATCCTGACACTGGAGCCGGTACTCTTACTCGCTGTGCTACCTGGCCGCCCCAAGGGACAAGTGAATTTCAAAATGACAAAGATAAAGAAATAAATGTAGGAGTGTTGAATGAAACTGAAAAGCTTCTGCACAAATGAAAGTAATCAATTTAGTATAAGAAGAAAAGAGGAATATCATTGCATTGATTATCTCTAATAAGGGTTTGATTTACTAAATGCACAGACAAGTGACAGAAATATATAGAAGCAACAGCCATTGCCCAATAGAGGGCATATAGGTAGCACAGGCCTGGCATAGGCAGGACCTGAGCTCAAATTTGGCCTCAGACATTTATTAGCTGTATGACCCTGGGCAAGTCACTTCACCCTGTTTGCCTCAGTTTCCCCATATGTAAACATGAGCTTGAGAAGGAAAGGGCAAGCATCTTTGCCAAGAAAATCCCAAAAGGGGTCATGAAGAGTCCAACTTGACTGAAAATGACTAAACAATAAAAATAAATAAGTGGTCAAAGGATATGGACTATCCATTTTGAAAGAATGGCAAACATTTAACAATCCTATAAAGAATGCTTCTGGGGTGGCCAGGTGGCTCAGCGAGTAAGAGCACCGGCTCCAGTGTTGGGATGACCTGGAGATCGAATCCCGGGCTCAGACACTCAGCACCACACCCAGAAATAACTGGCCTGTAACCTTGAGCAAGTTACTTAATGCCATTTGCTAAAAAAGAAAAAAAAAGAATGCTTCAAATTCTTTTTTAAAATAAATTTATTTGTATATTTACTTTTAGGTTACAGCATTCAATTCCACAATCCCTTGAGTTCCAAATTTTCTCCTCCTTCCTCTCCTCCCCCTACCCCCCACCATAGAAGCATGCAATCCAGTAGAGGTTCTACAGATACCTTCATATTAAACATTAGTCAGGTTGTAAAGAAGAATTATAACCAATGGAATGAACAACAAGAAAGAAGGAACAAAGCAAAGCAAAAAAGAGAGAGAGCAAGCAATTTGCTTCAATCTGCAAAAATGCTTCAAATTCTTAACAGTAAGTGAAATTTAAACCAAAACAATGCAGAGATTTTACCTTGAACCCAACAAATTATCTAAGGATGAAAATTGTCAATGTCAGAGAGGTTGTGGAAAGAAAGGCACATGAATGCATTGTTGGTAGGGCTGCAAATTAGCATAACTATATAAGAAAGTAATTGGAAATAGTGTGTCCATTGGCTATAATACCCAGACCCTTAGACCCAGAGATTCTCTGCTATGAGTGAAGGAAGTTATTGAAAAAAAGAAAAGTTGGAGGACCTCTGGGAGTCAAGATGACGAAACAGGAAGTAAGTTGCTCTCACTCAACTTTATTGACCTCTGAAAGCCCAGAAATATCACCTTAGGGAAAGCCTGGAACAACTAAACTGGTGGAAAGACAGGGTGCAGCAGCCTCCTAACCCAGGAAGTTTGGGGGATTAGCAGGAAAGGTCCTTCTCTCTCTGGGGGAGGAGGAGCAGCACAGGACAGGAGGTGTCACAGTAAGACACTGGCAATGCCCACCTCAGCAAAACAGGAGGAGATCAGAGCCCCAGCATGGCGAAGCAGGAAAGCACCAACACCAGGACCCTCCAAGTGCCTGCACAGGCAGAGGAACCTGTAGACACCAGATCAGAAAACCACCATGTGCACTGGTAGGCAGGCATCCTCCAGCAGCCAAACCTACTGTTGCTTCAGCACAGCTCCCAGAAGCACAACTCCAGGTGGGCAGGCATTCTCCAGATGCCAAGCCTTCCAGTGTTTTAAAGAAGCCCGGATAAGCAGATGTCCTGCAAGGGACAGATTTCCCCCCCCCCCGCCACCCTTACCCCAAGAGTCTTAGTGTTGTTGGCCCTAGCTCAGCAACAGGTAAGCTGGCAGACAGCATCCAGTTGCCAGCTCCTGAGATCCCAGAACACAAAGCCAGTGACCACGTCCTCTGCTCCAAACACAAAAAGCTTGGGTCAGTGCCCCTTGTGTTCTAGCAGAAGAGTTCAACTTTAAAAGCCAGGAAATAGGCAAACACCATGAGCAAAAAGCAGAAACAGACAATGACAAGAGATTCTTATTATGGGGACAGGAAAGAATACAAGTTATTCCCCAATTGGTAAATAGTCAAATGATAGGAACAGGCAGTTTTCAAAGGAATAAATTAAAGCTATCTATAGTCACGCGAAAAAAAGCTGTAAAACACTACTTATTAAAGACATGCACATCAAAAAAACTCTGAGATACCATATTACATCTGTCAGATTGAGTAACATAACAAAAGTGGAAAGTGATAGACATTTGGAGATGTGGGAAAATTAGAATACTAATGCATTGTTGGTGGAGTTGTGAGCTGATCCAAGCATTCTGGTGAGCAATTTGAAAATATGCCCAAAGGGCTATAAAAACATGCATACCTTTTGATGCAGCAATACCACTTTTAGGGCTGTATCCCAAAGAGATCATAAAAATGGGGAAAGGACCCATATGTACACAAATATTTATGGCAGCTCTTTTTGTGGTAGCAAAGAATTAGAAATTGAAGGGATGCTCATCAATTGGGGAATGGTTAAACAAGTTGTGGTATAGGAAGGTAATGGAATACTATTGTACTATAAGAAATGATGATCAGGGTAACTTCAGAAAAATCTGGACTTACATTAATTGATGCTGAGTCAAATGAGCAGAATCAGGAGAACATCATACACAGTAACAGCCACATTGTGGGATGACTGACTGTGATAGACTTAGCTCTTCTCAGTAATGCAAGGATCTAAGACAATTACAAGACTCACATTGGAAAATGCCATCCACCTCCAGTGAAAGAAGTATGGAGTCTGAATATGGAAGAAAGCATACTATTTTCTCTCCTTTTCTTCTGTTGTTTTGTTTCTTCTTTCTGGCGATTCCTCCTATTAGTTCTAATTCTTTACATCATGATTAATGTGAAAATATATTTGATATACATGTATAAGTAGAGCCTATATCAGATTGCACAATCTCTTGGGGAGGGAGAAGGAAAGGGAGGAAGAGAACATTTAAAATCAAATCTTACGGAAGTGAATGCTGAAAACTAAAAATAAATAAATAAATTTTATACATTAAAAAAAATCCTTAACTGGATCCAACTTTTGGTGATCGATTCTGGGACTCAGACAATTAGTCCAAATCTATCTCAAATAGTTACTTTGTTTAGACAATTGTTCCTCACCATTAACTTGGCGTGGAAATTATCCAGTTAATTACTGTTGAATTGCCTATAGGTGTTTTGACATTCTCGTCCTCCTCTGACTTTGTGTCTTGGTCTTCCCTGTCACCATAATAACTTTCTATGGACAGATTCCTTTTGTTGTTGTTTTTTGCTTATCTTTTGGGGAGGACCTTTTTCCTTTCTTTCAAATTTAAATTTGGTGGAAGGTGTTCTCTTTCAGTTGCAGTGGCTGCAGACCATGGCTGGGTACCTGGTGCTTCATCAAAGGTGCTCTGAGACCCACAGGGACCTTCATGTCTGGTGCTGTGGGGTTTTTTTTATTTTTTTTTTCATGATTATTTATATTTTAATGTAATATGTTAAAAGAGGATGTGAAACTTTTTACAAAGTTTGCATTTAAGTGCTTATAGGGGAGGCATTATTCTGTTGCCTGACCAGATACACAGCATATAGTAGGTATTTAATAAATACTTGTTGATTTATTGATTGTATGAATTGATATGATTATGGTAGTGGTACTCCAAGACTAAGAATCACACCATCTTAGAATCATGGTCATAGGATAATACATTAAAGTTTTCTGAAAGGAGGAATCTTAGCAGTTCACCCAGTGCAAATACTTGCTTCTTTTTTTTAATTTTATTAATTTGTTTGTTTCCTTTTAGTTTACAGGATTCAATTCCACAATTCCTTGAATTTCACATTTTGACCCCCTCCCTCCCCCCCCATGGCGGCTTATAGTTAAGTATAGGTTCTGTAAATACTTTCACATTATACATTGGTCAGGTTATAAGGACGGATTGTACCGGCTGGAATGAAAAATGGTAAAGAGGACATAAAATCAAATAAAAGAATGAAAAAGATCAGGTATTTTGCTTTCACCTGGATATAAACTTAGTTCTTTCTCTGGATGCACATTTTTCTCACCATCATGCATCTTTTGGGATTGACTTATATCACTGCATTGCTGAGAAGAGTCCAGTCTATCAAAGTTGGTCATCGCACATACGTTGTGTCTGTAATTGTGTACAAATTTCTCCTGGTTCTATTCTTCTCACTCAGCATCAGTTCTTTTAAGCCTCTCCAGGTAAATATGAAGACTGCCTGCTCCTCGTTTCTTATAGCACAATAGTATTCCATAACATGCATATACCACAACTTGTTCAGCCATTCCCCAATTGATGGGCACCCCCTTAATTTCCAATTCTTTGCCACCACAAAAAGAGCTGCTATAAACATTTTTGTACATATGGGTCTTTCTCCTATTTCAGTGATCTCTTTGGGATATAACCCTAGGAGTGGTATTGCTGGATCAAAAGGCATGAAAGTATTTATAGCCCTTTGGGCATAATTCCAGATTGCTCTCCAGAAAGGCTGGATCAGTTCACAACTCCACCAACAATGCATTAGTGTTCCAGTTTGCCCACATCCTCTCCAGCATTTGTCATTTTCCTGGTGCTGCTGGAGGCTGTAAGGCTCTCCCAGATCATCAGAGGAAGAGCTGGGGTTTTAGTGCTGGTATCTGTTGTGTGCTGAAGCCCAGTGGTGTTTTCCAGGACTGCACCGAAGCAGGCTTCTTTTTTTACATGCTGCAAGATATCTGTTTTCCCTGGGTTGTGCTGAAGCACATGAAGGTCTGGGCTACTTTCTTTACACATTCCTGAGTTAAAGGAACTGGAATTGTCTTGAGCCCTCTATGCTTCCCCCATTTCTACATCCTGTCTTGGGCTGCTCCTCATTTTGGTGAATGGACTTTTCCTGCCTCTGAACTCCAGCCATTCTTTTCAGGAAGAGCTCGGGTGTCCTTCACTCTATGAAACTGGGCCTGAACCCAATAGTGGCTGAGTGTAACACAGTGCCTGGCACATAGGAGTCGCTTAATAAAAGTTAGTGATTGTTCAAGGGAAAATCATTTCTCACATCAAATTTCTCAACTTTTCCTAGACCTCTCCTTTTGTACTTTATCACCTACCCTTGTGTCATAGTGATGTTGGAAATATCAAGCTGGAATGAAAAACACAATTGATACCCCAAATCTGCATATCAAAAGAAGATCCTTAAGGAGAAATGCCAAGGAATTGATCCCCTCTGGCCAGAAGTGGACTCTACCCTTCTTATGGAAGGAAGAGTGGGGGATAAAGCCAAGCAAGTTTTAGGCATTAGTTCCATGCAGACACATCCCTTCAGATGATGGATTGGTTCCTTCTCTCCTAGGTATACCTCCCCATTAGCATACATTCTTGCTAATTCTATACTGGTTGTCTTAGATATTATACATAATATATGAGGTTCATTAAGCAAGTGCAGTAATAACCCCAGAATACTGACCCCTCACCAATTTAACCTAGATCTGCCCTTATCTAGGCCTGAGAGTCCCAAGGCTCTCTAATTGGTGAGACCCACCTCCTGTTTGCCAGCTTCTGTTTGTTTTACTTTAGTATTGTCTAGGAGTTCTACCGTGTTTCCCCGATAATAAGACACTGTCTTATTAAATTTTTTTGGACAGAAAAACACCAGAGGGCTTATTTTCAGGGGAGGGCTTATTTTAATGAACATTAACAGCAATTTTAATAAACAGGTAAATGTGAACAAAAAAAATGTACCTTTATTCAATAAGCAAATCACTGGGGAAGAACAGGATGACGCTCTCACTGCTGCAGCTCTGATTGGATGCAGCTCAGAGCGCGGCATGTGTTTCACCGCAAGGGGGAGGAGGATGGTGCATACAGAGGGTACCGTAATGTAGCGTGTAGCACAGCGGATCACCTTCACTACAGTAGCAATCTCAATAGGGCTTATTTTGGGGAGAGGGCTTATTTTAGAGGAATCTTACACAGTAAGGGGAGGGCTTATTTTCGGGATAGGTCTTATTATCGGGGAAACACGGTATAGGAACCGTGAATCTGACATTTCCACAAGGCTACTGTCTGGTCTGCTAATCTTACTCTTATCAGTAGCCTTCTTTCAGTAGTTGTTACAGTCCCATGGAAACTTAACCCTTTGCTACCTCTCACAGTAATTGTTTGGCATGCCTTTTCCCTAGCTAGATTGTCACCACTTTGAGAGAAAGGTCTGTGGGGTGGTTGGTGGTCAGAGGGAAGACCCATGTTCCAATCCTACCTCAGGTGCTTAACAGCTGTGTGACCCCAGGCAAGTCACTGAATCTTGGCCATCATTTACATGGTGCTTGGCCAAGTGTCTTACATATGTTATCTCACTGGAACCTCACAACAGCCTGGGAGGGAGGTGCTACTCTCCTGCCCACTTTATAGAGGATGAAACTAGGCAGGTAACCTGACTTGGTGCCCCCTCCACCACCTTCTACACCTCTGCTCCCCCAACTGACTGCCAGGAGCTCCTGGCCTGCTGCATGAGCTTCCACAGCCTGGAGGCCCAGCTGGCCCACAAGAAATACCACTGGCCAGCTGCTCTCCTGCAGCAGAGCTCATGGAGCAGCTGCAGAAGATTCAGGGCCTGGCTAAACCAGGCCTGGGTAGAGAAGGACCCTGGGAGTGCCTGGGAAAGAGCTGGAGGGTGACTTGTAGGTGAAAGTGGAGAAGAGGGTGGTATCAGCCTACCCAGAACCAGTCAAAACCTCAGGCCTGCCAGTCACTTATGCTGGTGAGGACCCCCTGCACCATTACCCAGGCTCCAAACCCCTCCCTTTTGAAGCCCCCACCCCAAGTGGTGTGTCCCTACTGTCCTCTAAATGGGGCCATCAAAGATGACCTTATTGAGCACTTCCACTATGCCCATGCCTCCCCCCACCGTGGCCAATCCAGTGGCAGACACATACTGGTCAAGGCTACTACACCTCACACTGGGAAGCCAGGTGACTGCGGGGGTAAAACAATCTCCCAGCTCCTCTCACACTGTCTCAGCAACAACCTCCTCCTCCTCTTCTTTCTCAGCTTCTGCATCTTCTTCTCCATAGCTAGGCCCCAGGCTCCTTTGCGACAGCTTCAATGGTCATGAGCTCGAGGAGCCCAAACCCCAGCCAGTGGCAGTCGCCTGCCCACCAGCTCTCCCCAGTCCAGCCTGCTCCTGTCCTGGGCCACCACCCCAGCTCTCAGCCTCTCACCAGTGTCTAGAGCTCTGTTCCAGCCTCCCCAGCCTCCCACCGACCCATATACACAGCCAAGTGGATCCTGACCCCCAGCAAGGTTGCCCCTGCCACCATCCCAGTGACAACCAAAAATACTGTTATCTCTGCACTATTAAATTCAGCAATGTGTCAGCATTTATACCACACAAGAAGTATTATTGTTCCTGTCATACAGCAGAGCATGTAAAATAATCCTCAACTCCCCACCCCCTTCTCTCCCATTACTTCCCTTTCCCCCCTCCTCCTTGCCTATCCCAGCATATTACATATGAGGACCAACTGACAGACACCTTTAGCCCTGGCCACAGTGAACAGCCCAGGACATCTCAGCACCATGGCCAGCACCTTCCCATGGCCAGCAGGGGATGGACAGCACAGTAGGAGGCCTGTGCTCCAGAGAACTAAGGCAGGGCAGGAGATCTCCTTCTGCCCCAGGAATCATTGCAAGAAAGCCCATGGCTGGGGTAGCCAGGGGGCGCAGTGAGTAAGAGCACCGGCCCCAGAGTTGGGAGACCTGGGATCAATTCCTGCCTCAGATACTTAACACCCACATAAAAAAAATAACTGGCTGTGTAACCTTGAGCAAGTTACTTAACCCCAGTTGCAGAAGGAAGGAAAGAAGGAAGGAGAAAAGGAAGGAAGGAAGGAAGGAAGGAAGGAAGGAAGGAAGGAAAGAAGGAAGTCCATGGCATCAATCACCCACTGAGGCACCTCCCGGAGCTCAGAGCTTTGTAGATGGACTCCCATTGCCCCTGAACCCAAGGGCCCAGTGCCTGAGGAGGTGGGGTGGCATAGCCAGAGAAGTGGTTAGCTGCAAAGAAAAGAGGGTTAGGCATGGGAGGGAGGGGGAACGGCAGAATGGGAATTGGAATTCTGGTGGTACTTAATAAAGAATTAAAGTTTGATGATGAAAAAAAAAGTTGTCACTTGCCTACGGTCACACAGCTAATAATTTTTCACAACAGAATTTGAACTCGTCTTTCTGGCTTCAGGTCCTTTTTTAGACACTACCACTGTCTATTGACTACTCTGTGCCTCTGTAAAATGGAGGGAGGGGGCTTTAAAGGTCGCTAAAATAACTTCTAACTCCAAAACTATGACTAAGACAACGTAGCATGGTTTTGTGCTCAATTGAGGCAGGAAACAGGCTGGACCTGTAACCAGGATCAGAGATTCAAAAATGGAAGGTCTTTAGGGGCCATCTCAGCCAGTGCTGAAAATAACATTATGTGCCAGAGATATATATAACAAGGAAACTGGGTTCTGAGCTGTGGAGTTTACTAGCTCATTATTGGTGATTTAGCCAAGGGAATAGAGCCAGTATGTCACACAGCACTCAGGTCTTCTCAGTCCCAAAACCAGCTAGTTTCTCTCCTAGCAAAGAAATTTGACTTAAAAATCATCTAACATGAAAATCTTGCCAAATAAAATTATCTCCTCATGGTCCCTAATCTCTCTTCCTTGTGCAAAGAGTATGTTCCATTTTTTTTTCTTCTTCAAGACCTCCATTGGTTACTTCATGACCCAGTTACAGTGTTATTGTGTAGATGGTCTCTTGGTTCTGTTACCTTACCTTGATAGTGTTTTTAAAGGGCTTCCCAAATCTTAGAGTATCATGGTAATGCTAGCTATCATGAAGTACCATCATTGATCTTAATGAGTGCTACTACTGTCCTAAGAAAGCCCCAGTTACTTCTCTGTAAACATTCATGTATTTATTTCCCATGTAAAATATCACATCATTGTTTTACTTTTCTGAATGTTAACTTTAACCATTGGTGCTCTTTTGAAACATATTGTGAGTAAAATATAAGTGAAGAATTGTTAGCTGCACCATGTGATAAAGAGTTTAAAGTATTTAAACATATTACTTTGCTTTAGGGGGTAAAATAGATTTTGGGAATGTTTTTTTTTTTGCTTTTGGAGGGGGAAGGCAGGGCAATTGGGATTAAGTGACTTGCCCAAGGTCACACGGCTAGTAAGTGTTAAGTGTCTGAGGCTGCATTTGAACTTAGGTCCTCCTGACTCCAGGGCTAGTGCTCTATTCACTGCACCACCTAGCCACCCCTAAAATAGATGTTTTCAATGTTACAGTCAGAGCTGCAAACCAGCCTAAGTGTCTTGTACTCTTTACATGAATATAACATTAATAACTACTTCACACTCCAAATTTTAAGTCATGAAATTTGAATGGTGTCCAAGGATTGTCTTCCTGTAGTCAGGGTTCAGTTGAGATTATGTAACTGATATTTATCATGGACCCCATTAGTAATTTCATGATTATCTCCAGCTTTGTTCAGTATTATATGAGTGGGAGTTAAGGCAATACATGGTGGGAGTGATCAAAGACTGAGGCTTAGCAGGGCCTGAGCAATGGTAAGACAAGGAGGCAAGGGCCAAAAGAGAAAAGGGCAGCATAGAGCTGAACTGGTTCACCAAGTGGTCAAGATGGAGAAGGGAGGACAGTAAAGCCAGTGTAGGAGGGATGGGCTGAGGAAGAACTTAGAGGTAGAGGGACTGGTCATAGTGAGGATGAAGAGAGGGTCAGGGCTTGCAAGGCAAAGGGAAAAATATGGAAGGACAGCAGATTGTGAACATCAAAAGAAACTTCGGGGTTCATGATCATGGGAGTATAACACTTGTGGGTGATAGAAAGAATGTGGCCATCTCGGTGTGTAGCCTAGCAGGGTGCAGTTGTAGGACACAGGAAATAAGTTAACTGAAGAGCCAAAATGTTAGGGTACTTGAGGGAGTACCAATATGTATGGAGAAGATCCCTAGTATGAAAGTATAAGTTGGAGAAGAAAGACTTTGAGTCAAGTACATCTTGTGTTCCTTCCTGGGCTTCAATAATAACATTGCAGATGGTGCCAAAAGCTGGACTTTGACCCCCAAGTTCTTCTATGGGAAGGTTTACAACTGCCTTCTAGCTATTACTCCTGGGATGTCACGCCAGTCATTCAAACCCAATGCACTATTTCAACTCAATAGTCACTTATTTGGCACCTAAATAACTTGACCAATGGATTCTGTTCTCCCTGGGAGTATAAGCATAATAAATGAGAAAACAGCCACCCTCAAAGAGTTGAATATGGTGGAAGAGAAATCCAAGAGATAAAGAATCAAAAAAAAAAATTCAAGGAGGGAGAACATATTAACAAGTGAAAAGATCGGAGGAGATTTCGCAGAGGAGAGGGTCCCAGCATGGAGCTCTGAAGGTAGATAAGGAATCTCAAAGGTAGATGAGTAAGGTAGGAATCATAGGCCTGTAGAAACACTTGTGAGTACCCAGAGGCAGGAAACAACATTAAGTGTGGGGAAGATATCAGTTGACATTCAGATACCATTTTGCCTAAAAGACTGGGGAGAGATTTAGCAAGTATTTTGATTTAAAGTGAAATCTCCACTGATTTCCCACATCCTTGACCCAAAATCCATGGATCATTTCTCTCACAATCACCTCTCTTGTTCTGGGGCTGTGCTAACTTCCTTGAATGACTATCTCTGGAGCTGCCTCTGAGGCAATACAGTCCTGGGAATCACAAAATACCAGAAAATGAAATTGGAAGGAATGAACTTATGGGATAGAGAATCAGGAGGGGCTTATGGGATGGATATTGATGAGAGGAATTGCAAGGAAGGAATTTTTTGCCTATCAGGGATCAGGGACATCAGAAAATATTAGGGTATCCTGGAGTAAGAGGAGGGGTTAAAGCAAATATGAATTTTAACTGCTCTTTCCATCCACTCACCTGCCATCTCTCGCCTTCCTCATCCATCCCTATTCATGAAAGTGGCCCCGAATGTCCTGAAGAGTTGGTGGTTTAAGGCAATAGAACACCTGTTTGAAAAAGTCTGATCACACTCCAAACAGCCACTGTGCGGCTTTAGAACCTTACTGCAAGAGAACTCCTGAAGCCTGTGACCATAAAGGGATTTATATAATACCATCCATGTGTCCAGAATTAATCTAATATTGACTCAGCTGATGTCTACCCAGATCCCATGAAATTACAATATTTTTAAAACATATGTGTGTTATATCTGCTTATATAAATAACTATTCCCACAATAGAACATAAGATAGTCAGGTCAGTTGAAGAGGATATTATTATTCTAGTATGGATTAAACTGTCTAGATTCTGGCATCCCTCTTGAGTCAGAGAGTCTGGATTTTCCAGACAGAATGTGTGACTTCTGACCCAAAGGACTTCTTCTAAACAAAAGCATATGAACCACATTCCATCCTGGATCTATCCTGGACTGCTAAGAGTAGGATTAGGTTTTTCTTGCACTCTCATTTGTTACTTGGCACCCTGAAGGTCCAGGGGAAATCATCTAAAGAAAAGTTTGGGATGACTCGCGTCTAAATACTAAATGTGATTAATAAGGTCACTTTCAGAAGAATTACTTAAAGTGCAAAATAAACTTCGGGTATAAGACAGTTATTTATCACTACAAAATAACTTTTAGTACAAAAAGACTCATAAGAGCATATTGAAATGCTCAACCCTTAAAATAATATCCTATCAACAGCAATGCTCTCCCAGGAGATAAAGATCCCATTTCAGGATGACTAAACATGTCGTCCACATTCACCTCAGCTCTCTACAATCCAAATAACTCACACAGTCCAGATATTCTGGCCAACCAAGCATGTCTTTTTATTCTGTCCAGAACCAGAATTCTCCTGGAAATGGTGGCAGTTTTTGTGCTCTGAGAAGCTGCTGCCACAATCACCTCCTGCCAGAACAACTAGCAGCCAAACTAGAAATTCCGAGACTCACAAGGGAAATGCCAAAGCTGGCAACGTCCATCTTTGAGGATCACTGTGCTCAGGCACAGCTACACGACATGAAAGAGGCATCCAGGAACTTAAGGTTCAGGCTCATGAAGGCAAGCGCATGTTTGCACTGCCACAGTGCAAGGGCCACTAAAGAAGTTGGGAATGGGAAATCCTCTCCCAGAAGAGACAAAGGGAGACTCCCTGAAGGTCCAGAGGGGAGGCTTTCTGGGCTCTATGTGACTTTCCAAACAAAGGGAGGATCTGTTCCCGGCTTCCCTACATGATCTACTGAGTGGACAAGAAGAGGATCCTAGATTGAGGGCTGGAAGGGACATCGAAGGCCGTCTAGTTCAAACTTCTCACTTTATAAGGAAGGAAACTGAGGTGGAGAGACGTCAGATGATTTGCCCAATGATCCACAGGTAATGTGTGCAAAAGGTAAGATTTCAATGCAGATCATCTGACTCCTCACCAGTGTGCTTTCCATTCAAGATATATACTTCTTCATCTGCAACATAGCCCTCCAAGCAGGGAAATCAATAAGGAAGGGAAAGCTCTATCATCCAAGAACACTATGCCACAGTGGTCAGCCCCACAAACTCAGTGTATATGATAACCCCCAAGGTAGATGATTGAAGACAATACTCATTCCCTCTTTCTTTCCTTGCTTCCCTCCTTTTTTCTTTCCCTTCATTCTTTGCTTCCTTCTTTTCACTTCTTTACCTTGTTTCATTTCTACTTTCCTTCCCTTCTTCCTCATCCCTTTCTTTTTTCCTTTCTTCTTTCCTCCCTCCTTTCCTTCCTTCCTTCATTCTTTCCTCCCTCCTTTTCTTCTCTCCTTCTTTTGCTCATTCCTTCCTCCCTCCTTATCTTCCCTTCTTCCTTCCTTTCCACCCTCTTTATTTCTTTCCTTCCTTCTTTCTTTTCTTCCTCTCTTCCTCTTCCCTCTCTCCCTCCCTCCCAAAATTTGCCCAGGATCAAGCATATAGTAAGTGCTTAATGATGGATGTTAATTGATTCATTCATGACGTACTAAATCTTTGGTAAACATTGCATCTACTTCAGTAATGAACAATGTTCTGTATAGGATTGGAGTTAATAAAACATTTAAAATCAAATTTTTTAAACAATTAAGTCTTATCCTGTTTCCTTGTAAATAGACTATTTAGACTTTTAATAGACTTATTAAAATAACATCTAAATATTTTTGGAGGTATAATCCAAGAAGCATTATTAGAAATAGAGTATTATCCAAATAATGCACTCCAAGAAGATCACATTCTCTAATCTCCTAGTCCAATGGGCACTCTGGGTAACTTCTCTCAATTGTTCCCACCTGTAACCCAGGCCTGAATTGTCTCTCTAGCTTGGAAAGCCTGATGAAGGGGATGGGATTATTTGTCTACAACACTTGGCCTTCATATTTCATGACAGTTCTTCAGATTTAATCTGTTCTTATGGAAACAGAGGAGTCTTCAAATCAGAGACTGACAGAAATTCCACAATCTGGTCCTTTTGGGAAATATATCTAAGAGACAAAGACATGAAAGTCTGGAAAAAACAAACTATGCATCAGGTGAAACAAAAAGTCTATCAGGCTGTCAGACAAAGCAAAAATAAAATTGCACAGCATAAGCAAAAGTAGACAAGGAAATTGTATTATTCTTAAAGAAACCAAAACTGAAAAATCAATATCTTTATCAAGCTCAAATGCTCCAAAAGACTTATCTAAATTCATAAGGATACAAGTAAATTTCAAAATGATGTAGGGTGTTGAAGGAAATTTACAAGTTTCTGCATAAATGAAATGAAGGTGTCTAGGATAAGAAGAAATAAGGGATATCTTTGAATATATAGCAAATATGTATAGGATTATATATATTATATAAACATAAATATATAAAAATATAGGAATAGCATAGAATATCTTGAATAAGGGTTTGATATATAACATTCCCAAAACTGAAAGAAATATGTAATAGCATTAGCCATTGGGCAGCTAGATAGCACAGTAGACAGAGTCAAAAGGACCTAATTTCAAATCTGGCCTCAAAACTGACTAGCTGTGTGACCCTTGGCAAGTAACTTAACCCTCTTAACAATTTTAACCTTTTTTAACAAATTAAAAAAGGATGGAAATAACCAGTGTTAGAGGGATTGTGGAAAGACAGGCACACAAGCATGTTGTTGGTAGGCCTGTGAAATAGTACAACTACATTGGAAAGCAAGTTGTAATTGTACAAATCAATTGGCTATAATGCCCAGACCCCTAGACCCAGAGATTCACTGCTATGCATCAAGGAGGTCATTGACCAAAAAAAGCTCTCTACATACTAAAATATTGATAGCAGCACTTTTTTGTAGTTAACAAAAATCTGGAAACAAAGTAACTCATCAAATAGTGATGAACTGGGGTGGCCAGGTAGCACAGCAAGTAAGAGCACTGGCCCAAGTGTCGGGATGACCTGGGATGGAATCCAGGGCTCAGATACTTAGCACCACACGCAGAAATAAATTGTAACCTTGAGCAAGTTACTTAACCCCAATTGCTTAAAAAAAAATAGTGATCAACTGAAAAAACTCGGCACATGGATGTGAAGAAACTATACTTTGCTGTAAGTAATAAATTTGATGAGTGCAGATAAACATAGAAAGGCTTATATACAGTGATGCAAAATGTACTAAACAGAGCCAGGAGAACAATATGTATGAAGACTACAACCATGTACATTGTAAAGAACAAACAAACAAAATTGTACAAAATAGCCAGTCAAGAAACAAAATTTTAAAAAAGGACTTACGTGGCATAAAGATGGAAATCTGAAATTAAATTTTAAATTTTTAAAGTTGAATATTTTAGAATTAAAAAGAACATGGATGCTTCCAAAGAACATATATGAGGATATAGATTTCCAACTCATTTGCAGAAGTGAGGGTGTCCATGAGTGGAAAACTTTGCATATACAGTTAGATTTTTATTCAATGTAATGATTAATTTTGATGAAATTTTTCTGCTCTTCTTCCCCTTTATTTTTTTCCTTAAAAAACATTACGATGAGGGAAGGATCTCTGAGAAGTGGGAAGGAGAGGAAGAGTGATAAATGGAGAAATCTAGGCAATGTAAATCTTTTAAATCAATAGAAATCTGTTTAAAAGAACATCCAAACCCACCCCACAGAGAGGAGAGTCCATCCTTCTAGGAGAGATTCAAGAGGCACAAGGACTTGTAACCAATGATTTTTCCTTTCACAAGGGCCCCTAGAAAAGAAAATGAATGATCTTGACTGGAGACTTCTCAGAAATAACCTTCTGAAGTACTCTCTTGCAGTGAAT
>NW_027185697.1:9478204-9519280 GCF_028583685.1 Petaurus breviceps papuanus | reverse complement strand
AAGATATCCAGCATAAACCTAACATGTGAATGAGAAGCTTCCTTTGATGGGATGTGTAGATAGAACAGGCTGGGTTGTTCAAACTGACAGGCTGGGATAGTCTTGTTATCCTTCCTGCACATTTTTTGCTGCTTTACATCCAGAGATGGTGAAGGTTCATCTGCTGTATGAGCTCAATAAACTAAACTGGTGAAAAGGGAAACCCTCCATTCTCCTTGTAGGATGCGTGGCCCTGAAAAATGGCCTTGGACTTTCTATTTTTTCTGGTCCTCTCTGTTCCAGTTAGGCCTAAGCAAGAATTAAAGTAGTGTCTGAACTTATTATAGGTAAAATGCTCCATTTCTGAAGTATCTCTTTCTTCCAAAATGGATATAATCAGAAGATAAAAAAGCTTTGTGAAGCAAGGATGTATGTCTACTATTCAGTTGTAAGGTTCTAGTCAGGAACTTTTTTTTTGTTTTTTAACAGCTTTCACTGTGTTTAAAAATGCAAGTCACTACATTGATTCTAATAATTATAAACCTATAATTATTCTCTTTACTTCTGCTTAAGATTCAAAGCTTTCAGCTATTATGTTACTGGTAAGTGTTGAATGATTTTTCTTCTCCCTTAAATAGTGTATCAGATAGCAAATATTCAGTGTCCAAACTTAAAAGATCTTTTTATCCTTTTTGAGAAATTACAGATCCTCATAAGATAGAGGCCACAACCTAACAATAAGCATTCATTATCTCTCTAGTTATTTAGAGTATTTTGTGGTTGTAGTTATGACCTCTTTGTATATTGGTAGTGGGGCTGCCAGATATTTTACTCATTTTGTAGTTATTTTGGAAGGAATTTCTTTTCCTTCTAGGTTTTCTTAATAATATACAAAAAGGTTTTTCTGGGTTTATTTTATATTTAGCTGCTTTGCTAAAGTTATTGTCTCATTTAATTTGGAGTTAAATCTTTAGGGGTGTGTAAGTAAAACATCCTATTATGTGCAAAAGGAAGTAATTTTGTTTCCTT
This sequence comes from Petaurus breviceps papuanus, assembly GCF_028583685.1. NCBI lineage: Eukaryota > Metazoa > Chordata > Mammalia > Diprotodontia > Petauridae > Petaurus > Petaurus breviceps. The sequence goes on along the minus strand of NW_027185697.1, from coordinate 9,518,272 downwards.
TTGCCTATGATTATTCCTTCCATTTCTTTTTCTTATACTATTACTATAGCTAGCAATTCTCAAAATAAAATCAAATAATAGTGTTAATGCTCTTCCTTCTTTATTGGAAAGACTTCTGTTATTTTTCCACTATTGATAATAAGATAATTTTCACATTTAATATTAGATAGATATTATTTACCATATTAATGGAAGGTCCGCTTATTCCTATTCTTTTTCGTGTTTTAAACATTAGATACTGTTGCATTTTGTAAAAAGCTTTTTCTGTACCTCTTGATACAATCTTGGTTTTGTTGTTAGTTACTATGGTCTATTATATCTATAGTTTTCCTAATATTGAACCAAACCTGTCCTCAATGGGTTCTCTATACCATTCCTCTACTAATCACCATTAACCCACAGAAAATTAAATCTTGGTGGATAGATGTAACTCATTCTCCTCCTCTTGGTAAGTTATCATATATATGTCACTTTGCATATTTTACTTTTACCTTTGCTTTCCTTCAGAGAGGGGAATCAGTAAAACATTTATTTGACCATAGGTTACTATCTTTTGCTTCAATGGGTGTTCCAATACAATTGAAAACTGATAATGCCCCTGCCTACAACTAGCAGATCATTTCAATCTTTCCGTGATCATTTTCAAATAACATTAATTACTGGCACAACCCTTATAATCCCACTGCTCAAGTGATACTTCAGAGAAGAAATTAAGATCTAAAGAACTATTTACCTATTCACAAAAGTAAAAAGACTAGTATGCCATATAGTCAATTAGCTACTGCTTTATACAGCCCCCCAAAAAATTTTACAACACTAAAAATGAGTATACACCAGCAGAAAAACAATTTGAAAAGGTGCATGCTCCCCAAAGGAAGGTGATGTGGAAAAATCCCCCAAAAAGATGTAGAAAGGGCCTAACCCTTAACCTATGTGGGGGAAAGGTTTGTGTTTATGTTTTCTGGGAGCTGCCAAATGACCAGTGAAGATGTCAGAACAGGATGTCCAAGCATGTTGCACAACTCTCCTTGCAGACACAGAGAATTCAGAGAAAAAGGATCAGGAGACCCCTTGCACAAAGACAACCCAAGAAGAAGTGACTTAGTGTCTCACATTTTTACAAGATAATACTACCCTCTAATGGACTATTACCTGCTTAACTTACCCTTACACAATGTATTAGTGGAACCATCCTCTTTAGAAAAAAAGTGATTTCTGGACTTTTAATCACAGGACTAATTGCCAAAGCCTCCCTCTTAATATCAGTAACCATGTCTTCTAGTTCCTTACTAAGTGAAATACAAACTGCTCAATTTGTGAATAAATTGGCAAAGAATGTTAGCTTGAAACCCATGTAATTATGGATACACTTATCCATACGTATGGAATATTACTTGCATTAACTTGTGCTCTCAATGCATATTTTTTCCACCTAATTTTTACTCCTGTTTAGTATCATACATCAAGGGGATATACACTACATAAAATTTCTGATCTTTAAAAAAAAGTGGGCAAAAGGTCTTATCATTGTCAGACTCATTGTTAGACTTATTATTTTTGTCAGATTTCTTGTTCCTAGTCTCACTGCCCTACTGTTATTGTACTATTATTGATAACTTGAACCACTGTATCTACAATTTCTCTACTTAGAAAAATACAAAAAAATGTATATATTAATGAACTTTCATAAAATGCTTCTATAGCCTTTAAGACACTACATGATATTAGATTAAGACTTTTTGTATAAGATCAATGTATTAGAACCATTAGTATTGTATTTAAGTTATGAGTTAAAGGCCTTAAAATCTCAATTGCTATTTAGATGTGATTGCAAAAGCAGGTGTGTCATTCAATGTGGAGGAGATGTCTAAGAATCTGCTTAAATGGTTTAAAAATGCTAATCCTTTTCACCTAGGACTGATGCTCCTTTGTTCCATCTCCATGTTACTCTTATTGTGCCAATGTGTAAGGCAGGTTGCAATTCAATCACAGACAAAGTCCATTATCTGCACTTATGACAAAAGAAAGGGGGAGATATTGAGGAGCTAGGCCAAGTGTAACTACCAGTCCAGCCCAAGATTTGTATCCCACCAGGCTGTGTACTTGGTTATGCTTAGAGTAAGGCTGGTGCAAGGCTTCTCCATGAACCCATGTACTTGTTGCAGGCTCAAGATAAGGTACAAAGTAAAAAAATGTTTTTCAAAGATAATCATGGGAATCACAGAGTCTAAGGGAATGAAGGTCTGTGTTATCTTCACTGTTATATTTCTTTGTCATAAGGGTATAAAAAGATACAGCAAATGCATAATAAATGGACTGCTTCCTTGCATCCTGCCTGACCCATGTCTTTACCATCATGTCACCAAGAATCAAAGTGTTGAGATTACTGGATGAGTCCCCAACAAAATAATATGCAGACAACCAACCTTCCAATCAGGACCTGTCAGAGTCCTGAAGACAATCAAGGATCAGTAAGAAGCAGCCACGTCAAATGACTCTAAATGCTAAACAGGATATTCTATTTGATCCTGGAGGTGATGGGGAGGCACTAGAGTTTATTGACCAAGGGACTGACATGGTCAGATTGGAGCTTTAGGGAGATTAATTTGGAAGGTGAGTGGAGAGGATGGACTGGAATCAGGAGAGATTTGAAGCAGGAAAACCAAGAAGATTATTCCAATAGTCCAGGTATGAAATGATAAGGGCCTCCATCAGGGGGGTGGTTGTGTCAGAGGAGAGAAGAGGCCTATACAAGAAATGTTCTGAAGGTAAAATTGACAGGACTTGACAATAGACCTGGGGAGAGAGAGAGTGTTGATGATGGTGCTTAGGTTGTATGCCTGAGTGATTGGTCAGATGTTGGTATCCCAGACTATGGTATGGATGTTTGGAAGAGGGAGGCTTTGGGGGAAAAGATAATGAATTCTGCTTTGGGCATGCTGACTTTAAGAAAACTTCTGGACAGCAAGGTGGTGATGTCCCAGAGATGGAGTTGAGTTACTAGAAGTGAAGAGAAAAGTAAGGGCTTAATAAATAGTTCTGAGAAGCATCAGCATGGAGATGACCATTGTATCTATGTGAGCTGATGGGATCACCAAATGAAATAAATTCACATTAATTAATAGACTACATCACTGAGATAGATGGGAATGCCCTTCACTCCTCACTGCCTTTGGAAGAATATTTTCTTTCTGGTAATCAGGACTGGCCTTGGTCAATGGAGGTCCTAGCAGCCCCAACCAGGATTAGCCTGTGGTACTAGGAATCACTTTCTCTAGGATTCATGGATCTCAACTAAAATCTGCCCTGCCCCAGCTCCACCCTAGCTTATGTGAAACCCTAATGAAACATAGCCCTGCTTCAGTCTGCCCTGGTTAAAAATATGATACATCTTTGTGACAAAAAACAAAAAGTAGTGGTTTATGTAATACATAATGTTGGAACAGGGTAAATGAAGCTTTAAAAAAGCAGCCATACTAACTGAATCAGAATAGGAACTACCTGTAAGACAGCTCCTAATGGTATGGCAGAAACTGGGCATAGACCATTATCTAACACTGTTTACTAAAATCAAGTCTAAATGTGTGCATGATCTAGGTATAAAGGCTGATAATATAAGCAATCTGGGACAGCAAGGAATAGTTTATCTGTCAGATTTATGGAGAGTGGAAAACTTTATGACCAAACAAGAATTAGAGAGCATTATAAAATGCAAAAAGGATAATTTTGATTACATTAAATTTAAAAGTTTCTGAACAAACAATGCCAATGTGACCAAGATTAAGAGGGAAGAGGAAAATTGGGAAAAGAATTTTTATAACCAATGTCTCTGGTAAAGGTCTCTTTTCTAAAATATACAGAGAACTGAGTCAAATGTATAAGAATACAAGTCATTCCCCAATTGATAAGTGGTCAGAGAATATGAACAGGCAGCTTTCAGTGGAAGAAACTAAAGATATCTATAAGCATATGAAAAAATGCTCCAACTCTCTATTGATAAGAGAAATACAAATCAAAACAACTCTTCCATACCACATTTCACCAGTCAGATTGGCTAAGATGACAATACGGGAAAATGAAAAATGCTGGAAAGAATGTGACAAATTGGAACACTCATGCATTGTTGGTGGAGTTGTGAACCAATACAACCATTCTGGGGAGCAACCTGGAACTATGCCCAAAGGGCTATAAATTTGACCCAGCAATATCACTTGTAGTGTTGTATCCCAAAGAGATCATAGAAGTGGGAGGAAGAACCATCCGTACAAAAATATTTATAGCAGCTCTTTTTGTTGGTGTCAAAGATTTGGAAATTAAGGGGATGCCCATCAATTGTGGAATTGCTAAACAAGTTGTGCTATATGAATGTAATGGAGCACTATTGGGCTATAAGTAATGAGGAGCAAATAGACTTCATATTTACTTGAAGAGGCTTATACAAACTGATGCTGAGTAAGAAGAACAGAACCAGGAGAAATTTGTACACAATTACAGACACAACATATTTGTGATGACCAACTCTGATAGATGAACTCTTATCAGCAATGCAAGGTTATAAGACAACTCCAAAGACTCAGGATGGAAAGAGATGTCTACATTCAGAGAAGGAACTAGAAAGAACAGAGTTTGAGTGCAGGTTCAAGCAAACTACCTTCTCTCTTTCTTTTTCTGGTTTGTTTTACTTTCCTCTTTCCCATTGTTCATTCCATTGGTTACAATCCTTCTTCACAACCTGACTAATGTCTAATGTAAAAGTATTTGCAGATCCTATATTTGATTGCATACCAACATGGGGGTGGGGGGAGGAGAGGGAGGAGAAATAAATTTGAAACTCAAAGGATTGTGGAACTGAATCTTGTAAACTAAAAGTAAACAAACAAATTAATAAACATAAAAAAGACAGCTCCTAATGGACCTGTTCTACACCTCATGGTCAGAGTGTGCTTTGGGGCACTGGTAGTTTCAATAACTTGCCCACAGTCACACAGCTAACATGTATCAGAGGTGACACTGAAGGTCACAATTTCTTGACTCACAGACCAGCTCTCTATCCATTGCTACCCACTGCCTTTCATTAAGGACACGTCAATTTAAAAAATGTACTTCTGTATTCACAAGACTATGTTGTAACAACCCTTTGCATTTATCCCCCAATCCTCAAGTTACTTCATTGGTATACTCTCATTTTCCCCTCCCCATCTCTTTGTTCAGGCTCTCTACAGACCTGTTTTGGTCCTTACTCCTCTCTTCAGGTAGGACAGCCTAGACAGCTCCCATTCCGCCCTTCTCCCCCAGGCATGAATCAAGTCCATCTCAGGAGATTTTGAAGTGTGAGCACATTAAAGAATTATTTACACTGCCCTGATTGTTGTAGCTCCTGTTCTTCATTGATACCTGCTAATTCTGGCTGAGAAATGAACAAAATCCAGAAGTTGCCTTGAAAGGCAAAACCTCTGTCTTAGGTAAAATTTCCCTTTCTCTGAAGGCATTTCTCTGATTGACTCATTGGTTGGGATCACTTGAATTGTATCCCCAGGAAAGAAGCAAATGAATATGTCCAGATGCTACAAGTTATATTCTTGATCCTCTGCTCTTGTACACTTCCTCTGTCTATAATGAATCTCCCTATCAGATTAGGAGTTCCTTGAGGTCATGATCAATATCTCCTCTATCAAACTGGTAGTTCCCAGAGGGATGTTGACAGACAGAGTTTCTCCCATGACAAGTCGGGGATAAGGTCATTATCTACATTTCTCACATCATACCAAGCTTCCCATGTGAAACACAGATCTCTACATCCCCCTCCACCAACTTGCCCAGACTCACCTGTCTGGATCTCCCGGAGAGCAAACAGCACTGGAATAAGTGTCCAGGATGAGAATGACCCTCTCCTCCCTCTCCAAATCACCATTCTGCTCTGCAAGTATTGGTTTAGAGTCCTCAAAATCACCCAACCTAGATCTACCAGTCCATAAAGCCTCTTTTGCCTAACAACTTCTTTTCAGGAAAAGAAGCCACTTTTACCCAAGGCCTTTCTTCCTTTGATATTGGCTCTGCAAAGACCCTGCCCTCCTATCACTGCCAGAGAGGATATGTCACTAGGCAGAGCCTGCCCCTGCCTGGCAAGGGTAAAAGTGGAAGTGAAATGGAGCCTGTGGTGAGAGCAGGAAACCCTTGACTATCATCACTTTCTGATGTTGTTGGGGAGCTGCAGAGTAAGGATGCACATTGCCATGGGCACAGCTGGCATTTGTAACTGTTAGTTGAATTAAAGGCATGTTCAATGATATAGGGGAAATAGAATGCTGGGCCTGGAGTCTGGAAGACCTGAGTTAAACCCTGCCTCACAAACTCCCTACCAAGTCACTTAACCTCTCTGTCTCTGTTTCTTTATCTGTAAAATGTGGATAATTGCTCCTACCCCTCAAGGCTGTGATGTTAAAATGAATTAATATATGTAAAGCACTTTGCAAATCTTACAGTGCTCTAGAAATTATGATTATTAATATTTCTGATCACAGAGATCCACCTTCATGGGGTTAATCCTCAGTCAAGTGGGAGAGATGGCCCTGTGTTCCAAGACTCCTTTGTTCTAATGCTGAAACATAATGCCTACCCTCCATGGTCCTTTGCTATGCAAAGAGAGGCAAAGAATCTGCCTTTGTGGAGGCGCTAGTCTGAGGAACCCACAGTTGTTGCCTTCAGGGAGTCCTCAGACTGAAAGCATCATCAGTTGTAGATAATGACATCACTTGAAATGGACAAATGAAATGGGCATGACAGCAAAGCCAATTATAATTTGATAGGAGTGTTTATTAACTGCGGTGACTGCCTCCCCAGTAGGGAAGACAGCCTCGAGTCTTCTGCAAGGTCCATTTTTATGCTAACGACGAAATATGGTTCCAAGGGGGTGTAATGCCGTTTCTAATGAAACCTTGATTACCTAGCCAAAACAAGAACACACTTGCATCTGGGGCATATTTCTAACAAGAACAGACTTGTATCCAGGGTATGCTTCTGGCAACACAGGTGGAAAGTTCCCTCACTATTGTGGCCTATTAGGTGGTTTCCAGGGACCCTGGTAGGTGCCACTTCTGACAGGTTTAGGGGGCTTTGGTGTATAATTTCTTTTTTTTTTTTACAGATTGAACTGTCTTTTTTATTCAAGAAAGAAGTTGGTCTCCTGGCTAAAAAGACTGGATGAAGAAGCTACAATTTAAAATTGATAGAGATAAGCAGTAGCTATTCATCTGTACTGTTCAATTAGACATAAATTTCTGGCTGCCATCACTCCAATGAGTTGGTGGCATTTCTTCATCTACATTTCTGTCATAGTATCTCTATTCATAGTGAACAGCATATTGATTACAAACAGAAACTATGTGATGACGTATTAAGAAGAAAATTGGAAGCAGATACCCAAATAGATGGTAAGCATCGTATCTTTGTAAGCTGCTGTGTCACCCACATTATACAGGCATCTGAATTTTTTGAAATGTTTTTCATTGCATCTCAGTAATTCTATTGGCACTGGAGATTCCTCAAGATCACTCCCCTTTTCCCACTGTTATTACTTCTTCCTTTCTTCCACGAACATCTTAACATATTCACCACACATTCTGTGATCTTGTTCAAGGATATGTGACACATCTCCATTTGCTTCTGAAGAATGGTGGTGGGTCCTTAGGAGTTCTACTGGATTTTGAAGGAAGGAACTTCTTGAAGACCAGCAATCCTGGTAATCCATGGCTACTGAGAACATACTGAATCTAGTATACACACAATCCTTCATATTCAAAGATTACACTGATGCTAAATTTAGCTGCCCTCCAAAATACCTTTCCACTTGCACCAGGGGCTCCAGAGCTCACCCTCGAGGGCAGAGCTGGGGCCGCACCAGCAGTCAACCTTTCCTGCCTAGCGCCTGGAGCCCACTGCGCACGTGGTCCAGTCTAGCAGGGTAGCTGGACCGAGACCGCGCCTGGCCTTGGATCCTCTGCCCACACCCTGGGTGCCACTCGCTCGCCCCCCCACACACACCTCCCACGGAGGGGGGGAGGAGAGGAGAAAAGCTGGTGTATAATTTCTGATGGGCACTTCACACTGATAAATATTTCTTAGAAAGCTACTTCTCAGCTCCCTGGGTTCATTTCTAAAACTGAATCCCACTTGCCAGCTATAGCCTCACTGTGAGTCTGGCTTCTCCTCTCACAGATACCCCATCTTGCCTCATCCCTGTAGTGGAGCTTAAGTGGCCTCTGACCTTTGATAGGGTTGTTTGGCATTCATTCCTGGACATCAGTCATCACAATTCAGGTGATTTCAGGAGCTATATTTCTGCCACCAAATTTTCCCTTGTGTTTCTACTCTCCTTCTTTACAGTTGTCTTCCACACTCTCCCCCTGGACATTATGCTATCAGCTCAAACCCAGCTTAATAAACAAATGTAGTATGTAGCCCATCTTCCCACAAGATGCACCTCTATGGATTATTTCCTATTCACCCCGAAAAGTGTGTTCAGTTTTGGAGACCACATTGCTAAATACTAGGGATGTTTCTTATGAGTTTGGAGCATAACCAGTATTAGATTAAATTGTTTTAATTTTTCATCTACAGTATTAGATTAAATTGTTTTAATTTTTCAGGCCACCGCAGGAGCTCTAGCTTGGCTTCCGCTTCCTTTTGCTCCGCCCCTTCCTGCTACATCAGCAAGTACAATGGGGCATGGAAGATCTTTAAATCCCATAACCCTTACATTCAGCCCCAAGATCTTTCATGTCCCTTACTTGGCAAAAATACAGTAGGAAAAACTGGTGTCAACAAAATTTCACAACAATATAACAAGAATAGCACACAATAAACACAGAAAACCATATTTTAGGGTGGGGCTTGAGCACAAGCTCCCCATCATTCCCCCCACCCCAAATGGGGCCCCAAAATCTTATGGTAAGGGGTGAAGGTCTCTTCTTCCATGGCTACTTGCTGCTGAAATCGGATGTAGAGCTGTCCCTGTCCTAAGGGGTCCCATTTGAGAGGTCAGTTCTTAATATGCTTGATGCCAGGTCCAAGGGTGACACACCACAGTTGCAGACAGGGAGTGACATCCAGCTTAAGCTATCAGGCATCTACAGGTGGAGGGTACCAAACCTGCAGAAATCTAGCAAACAAGGTGAACAGACAAAAAGTCAAGTAGAAGCAAAGAGACAATAACCACATTATTGTAGCCTCACTCACGGTAGAATAAATGAGTTAAGGGTACAATTTTGTAATCATCTTCTCCAGAATAAATAATAGTTACAGTGTTATCCTTCCCATGTGCTATAATCTCTGCAGCCTTTGGAACATCATCTGGCTTCCGTTTTACCCATACTTTAGCTCCTGATTTTATTCTATCAGTAGAACCAAATCCTTCAGTTCCTCTGACAGTTAGTTTGGAAGGAGGGTCAGTTTTTACAAGTGGTATTGTTTTACAAAGAACGACAATCACTTGAACTATCCTATCATTTTTATGAATCTTTATGGGCCCTTCACCTAAATTATGGAATGTTACAACAATTTCTCCTTGATAATTAGAATCTATTACTCCAGCCAATACATGTATTCCTTGAGCTGCTAATCCTGATTTGGGTAAAACCTGTCCAAAGTGATTTTTAGGGATTCTTATGCATATCCCAATGGAGATTTTTCTTATTTCTTTTCTGTGCAACCAAAAGTCCTCTAAACAATGTAAATCATACCCCCACTGAACCAGGTGTTCCTGGGTATGGTGCTGGGACATCTGGCCTCAAGGTCCAATACTCAATATTTGGGATCTTATGTGTTTGTTGTTTTCTAATTTGCAGATTTGGGGTCATCATTCTGGCTAGAGGTGTACTTCCTCCCAATGGTCTATTATTCAAATTACACAAAGCCATGAACAAATTATCCTTCCAATGTTGATATGAATTATTGGAACTTAACTTCCTCAACTGTTCTTTCAGTAATCCATTCATTCTTTCAATTAACCGAGATGTTTCTGGATAATATGGAATACAATATATCCATTCTATATTGTTTAGTATACAATACTTCTTCATTTCATTGCCTTTGAAATGTGACCCATTGTCACTTTGAATCTGCATTGGGGTTCCATAATATAGACTTATGAGATCTAGAGTTTTACAAGTGTTTTTCTGGGTTGCATTCTTATAAGGACAAGCCACTAATACACATGAATAGGTGTCAACACAAGTACATATAAATCTTCATCCTTTATCTAGGGGTAGTGGAACAATATAATCTATTTGCCAGATTTGGGCTGGGACTTTTCCTCTGGCTATCTCCCCAGTTACTATCCGAGGAACAGTTTGCTCCTTTTCCAATTGACATATATGACATTCTTCTGCTATCTGTTTTAACAGTGAATGAGAGATACTAATACCTCGATCTTGTGCCCACTGGTGTGTGGCCTGGACCCCCAAATGGCCTGCTGTTTGGTGGACCCATTTTGCTAATACCGGATCATCAGTTGTTGTCAAAGTAGGGACAATATGTTCAGTAGCAATCTTTGCCAGGCAATCAGTGAAGTGGCAAGCGCCCCCAGGGTGGCTGCTCACACAGGTTCTTGGATCTGCTTTGATAAAGGAAAGCAACTCAAAATGGGTAAACAAGCTTACTTTAATCAGTCAAACATGTATTGTTTACCTCGTTCAGGGGAAAAAGGTCAGCACCCCAAACTTCAAAGTATACAGACAGAATTACCAAGACAAAAACAGATCAAGTAGACAGATTTCCAAACTGTCCACATATAACCCTTACAGTAGCAGAAAATACAAACACCATCTACCCCTAGGCCACATTAAGTCACAGTCTTCTCAATCAATACACAGTGCCCAAGTAAAGTCCTCTATCATCTTGACTTAAGGCTGACTTCCAAACTCCATGACTTTTCTTCTGTGGGCTGACTCCTCCCAACTCTTGCCTGGATTCACACATAAGAAGCTCTCCACTTCTGCTCCATATCTCAGCTCACAGGGACTGCTCCACTCGAAGCTCCTGCCCAACAGCAGGTTCCAGGAGCTCCTGCCCGCAGCTTCTGTTTCTAGGGAAACAAAGCTTAACAGTGTCACAACAATATTTATACACATTACCAGCACCATCATCTCAATTCACTTTAACAGCTCTTAAAAGAGGCTTAAGCTAAGCCTCCTTCCCATGGGTGGAGCTCTGCTCTTCAACTCAATTCACTCATAAAGACCAACAGACAGGGCTTCTGTCTGGGAAATTAACACAGACGCACAGACAGGGCTTTTGTCTGAGAAATGAACATAGACCAACAGAACGCTGACATCACAAACATTCTTTCTGTTAGGCCTCCCCATAAGAAGTTCCTTTAGCCTACTCACACTCACTTCTCTCTCTCTCAGTTCTGTTTCTCTCTCTACTCTCCCTCCAAACAGTACAGTACATACTGTTTCCACTCAAAGTCTCTGGATTCAATCAAAGACTCTTGACTCAATCAAAGGCAAGACTCCATCGAAGGCACCTGATTGACTGAAACTCAATCCAGAAAAACAACCAAAAATCCTACTTTGCTTGCTCTTACAGGCCATCAGGTCAAACAGATGATAAACTTTGATTTACTTTGGTTACTCTGTCAATATGCATTTATTCGATGCCTAGAGATGGAGTGTTGTGGTACAAAATAAGGAATTTAGAAAGGTACTTAGAAAGGAACTTATAAAGATGAGAAAGGAATAGGTTGGGAAGGGTTTTGAATCCCAAAGAGTAATTTTCTTCCAATCCTAGAAATAATATGGAGCTGCTGGAGTTTATTGAATAAGGACGCAATGTGGTCAGGTGTGCCCTTTAGGAAACCACTTTAGCAGGTGAGTAAAGGTTGGGTTGAAATAAGAAGAGACTTGAGGCTATTGCAATAGTCCAGCCATGTGGTAAAAAGGGCTAGTGACTGTGTAAGTAGAGAAAAGGGGATGCATATGAGAGAAATTGTGAAGGTAGAAATTACAAGATGTGGCAAAGGATTAGATACATAGAGTGACTGAATATGAAGAACCGAGGATGATTCTGCTAGTACAGCATATTGCAAAAGCCTGGGGAGCAAGGACAGTAAATCAGGCTCTGGGACATTGAATTCTCTCCTTGGTCTTTCTAGAAGAGTTATTCTTCTTCCTTGGTAGTCTCTCTCTCACGCTGGCTCTCAGCCTGTGGCCTGGATCTCCCCCAGTCACCCACAGATGACACTCTTCACTTCCCTGACTGGCATTTACATGACCATAGATAGCGGGACATGGTAGAATTCCACACCTCAACCACAAGATATATGTTTCTGGTTTGACAGACCACTGGAAGACTGAAAATGCTTGAAAATAGGGACGATTTTTCCTGTAAAAACTCCCATGCTCCCTCTTATCCTCTTACCTTGGTGAAACTTCACCCTTTTTGTAATAAGAACTCCAGGCTTCTACCCACTGTCATCTCTTCTGAGTCTCTGACATTGTGAATTATCAGATTTTCAGTAGCCACTAGCAAAACTATTGTGGCAGTGTGTGCAGATCTCTACCAAGTCATACTGTCCAGTGAGTGTGTTCATACCAGCACCTAGAAGCTAGAAGATGCAGGGCTACTCAGGAGTGGACAATCCTCAGGGGTGAGGCCAAGCTGGGACACCATAGAAGGATGCTAAAGGAGGCAGTGCTGGGCAAAAGCTGGTCTGATAATAAGGGAAGAGAGTTGTGTTGGCTAAAATACATGAGGCTGACATTCTCCAGGAGCCCCATAGCCAGCACAGATACAGGTATATCTATAAGTGGGTGCACATGGGAAATCAAGAAGCAGCCCTAGGGCATAAGCTTTGTTGCCTGAAGATCTCCACAGATTTATAAGTTTGCTCCTATGTTCTCTTCCCACCTACTCATAATTCACTTAAGTTTTAGCATTAGTGTCCTAGTGACCTTTACAAGTCTAACTCTAATGAAATAGCTGCCTAAAGGGTCTCCTTGCATCCATCCTCTCTTCTAAGTCCATCCTCCAAAACTTCCAAAGTGATCATCTTGAGATCCAAGGAGATTTCACAACCCAATTCAAGAAATTTCAATGGCTCCCTATGATCTCCAGGATAGCCTACAAACTCATCTAACATTCAAAGCCCTTCACAATCTGTCTCTTGCCTATCTTTTTTGGCTCATTTGTACATCTAGGCCATTATAGGTTCAGGGAGGCCATGATCAAAGTCAAAGAAGTAGATGTTATCAGCAGGTTTGAAATATATACCCTAATTTGTTCTATTTCCCTCCAAGTTGCACTCAAATCTAATTGGTCAATTAATCAACAAGGTGGACAATGTCACAATTTTCAAAAAGGCAATATTTATAGGTCTTCAACATGTAGATAATCATCTGAGCTTAACTTTGTTTTCTTGAAAATTTCTGGAATGAACCATTAAAGGGATGGTTTATAAGCTCTTGAAAGAAAAATGGTGATACCCCAATACAGCAAGGATTCCTCAAGAACAGGTCATCCCAGGATTACCTCATTTCCTCTTTCTACAAGCTTACTAGTCTGGTAGATCAGGGTAATGTTGTAATGCCAAATTGTTCAGTCAGTCTTTTTATGGGGGTTCTTATGCCATGCTTGTGTGCAAGAAGGACAGATGCCAATTGAGTTATGGTGCAGTCAAGTGGATTCATAAGGGATTGAATGATAAGACCGAAAGAATATCAATATAAATTAATACAAATATAAATTAATAAAATAATATAATATAAATGTCAATATAAATTAGTGACTTTAACTGATGAATGAATTAATCAGTACAGACATGTCTATAGTAAAATGACCCAAGGTTCTGATATTGGCAATTTTTATCAATGTCTTTGATAAAAACCAAGAAGACATTCTTACTACATCTTCAAATGATATGAAACTCTAAGGGTTAAGTAATATGCTGGGTGAAATAACTGGGATCCAGACTGATCTTTACCTGTGACAATTAAATGACAATAATATATGAAATTTTGTGGAGATAAAAGGAAAGTTCCATGATTAAATTAAAAAAAAAAACAAAGTACAAAAGAATAGGATTGGGGGGGGAGTCATAATTAACTATAGCTAGGGGTGGCCAGGTAGCACAGCAAGTAAGAGCACCAGCTCCAGTGTCTTGATGACCTGGGATCAAATCCGGGCTCAGATACTTGGCACCCACCCAGAAACACCTGGCCGTGTAACCTTGAGCAAGTTATTTAACCCAAATGCTTGGGGGTGGCCAGATGGGTCAGTGAGTAAGAGAACTGGCTCCAGGGTCGGGATGACCTGGGGATCAAATCTGGGCTCCGATACTTAGCACCACACCCAGACATAACTGGCATGTAACCTTGAGCAAGTTTCTTAACCCTAATTCCTTTAAAAATAAATAAATAAAATAATTAACTATAGCTGATTTGTAAAAGATCAGGGGGGTTTTTACAGGATCAAAGGCATATATGGATCAAAAAGGTGATGTGGCAGCCAAAGGAGCTGAAGCCATCTTGGGCAGCTTTAAGAGTAACAATGTGTAAGACGATGGAGGTGTCAGGCCTTCTGTGCTTTATTCTGTTAAGACTGCATTTGGAGTCATGTGTTTACCTTGGGTCAAAATGTGGCAAGAGTATTGTATAGCTGGCATGTGTTTCAAAAGATGATGATCAGACTGGTGAGAGCACTGGAAACCATGTTGTATGGAAGCACCGGGAATCATTTAGTCCAGAGAAGAAAAAAGTGAATATGCCCTTTCTGGGGTTGGTTGGGTTGTTATGTAGAAGAGGGATTGTGGGTGTTTTGCTTGGTTCAAGAGTGCAGAACCTAAAGTTCCAGTATGAGTAGAAATTACAGGAACAGAGATTTCAATTCAATAAAAGGAAATAATATTTAGGACTGTCCAAAATGTGGAAATAACGGCATTTTTGGGTAGTAAATCCCTTACCAGTGGCTATTTTCAAGTGGAGGCTAAGATTAGTAGAAGGGTCAAAACATGAGGCAGGACTGGGGAGAATAAGGGACTATTCTGGTCATTGGTCTCTCCCTGACTGGTGTTTACTTCATGGAGCAATTCATTGGTTTTGCTGTCATTTCTAAACTACCCTTATTTCTTTTGATTCCAAAATTACTTGTTTTCATCTGTGCATTCAACAGGGATGTGGGATCTATACCCAGTTGTAATGTTAAGCAAAGACAACTTCCCAAGGTTCAAAATACCAGCATAGGTGCTCTCCATTTTATTCAGTGAAAAATTAAGAACAGAGAAGATCAAAATATGACATCTTTCAAAATACAGCATATACTAAATGTGATTCAATAATCTCCAAGTACTACCTGATTTAATTAAGTACTACCCCACCCCCGGACATTACATTCATTTAATCAATCACAAAGTCCCTCTTCTAAATACTACTCCACCCCTAGGCTGTACCTTCATTTAGTCCATCACAAAGCCACTGTTCTCAAATGGAGATTAGTTTCCAATCATAAGTAAAGTACATTCATTTATTCAATCACAGAACACAAAAAGGTCAAAAGTTCCCCACCCTTGGATCACAATTGAATCTACCCCAGAGTTACAACAAGCTTAAGCACATCAGTCTTTTCTTCATCTTGACAGGAGGCAAGTTCTCAGCAATCTTTGTTCCTGGGGAGACAAAGCTTAGCAAGGCCACAAGATACATTGCCATTGTCTTCATTAATTCATTCTCTGTCTGCAGAACAGTCCTAGGACCCCTGAAAACATTAGCAAAACCCTCTTCTAGGATTTCTGTAAACATACAACAAGAAAATCCTTCTTCAGGGCTTCTGAACCAACAGCAAGGTTCCAAGCCCTCTGCAACAACAGCACTGTCTTTCACCAGTGGACAAATCTGGCAAAACAACATCAAAACAGACAGACAAAGTACCAGCATAACAGCCGTGTCTCCTCAGTCCTTGGCAGCTCTGGCTGGCAGCTCTCAAAAGTCCTGGGCAATTCAAAGGAGCCCTCAGCAATACTCTCAGTCTTTCTCTGGCTCCAAGGTGCTGCTTCCAAAAAGTTCTTCTGCCTCTCTCTTTTCTTGGGTTTCTCTAAATTTACGTCACCAGCTCCTCCCAGGTCAGTGCTCTCTTTTCACGTCAACAAGTCCATCCCACAAGTGGGATTCACAAGCTCTGGGTTTTAACACAATCAAACCAAAACCCAAGCCAATACAGGGGGATCTTTAAATTTCATTACTATTACACCAGTCAAGAGGTGCCAAGGTGCAGTCAGAAGGATGGATTTTAGGCTCAGCTGAGCAAATATTGCAAGCCAGAAATAATCCCTTTTGCTAAGAAACAGTCACTCTATCTCAATGGTTCCCAGCCTGCATAATCCTGGACTGAAGGGAGCATCTTCAATACCATGCTGTCTTGACATGACCTATATGTCCTGTTACTATCACCACCAACTCCACTACTACCACCATCATCCTGTCCTGGGCCTCAACTATCTGGAATTCAGGGAAACCCAGCACAAATATAGACACCATCTTTTCCTCTCTCACCTAAGACCCAAGGGAAGCATTGCTCTCAAACAAAACTTGATGAAACTTCTTAGGATCAAAAAAATAATGGTTTGCTCAACACATGGTGAAGAGAACATGCCAACAACAAAGGAAAGATGAATAATATACCCAATGCTAAGGTGCCCAGTGATTATCGAATGGTGCTTGCAGGATAGTCAGTTTAGAGATTAAGAACAACCTTGGAAGTCATCTAACCCAATCCTTCATTTTATAGGTGAGATGCTGAGGCCCAGAAGTGACAAATGACATGACCAGGATCACAAAGCCAGTGTCTAAGTTGGGCTTTGAACCCAAATCTTCCCAACTCATCGTCCAGCACTCTACCCTCACCCCACCCTTTCAGTCTTCTTAAACATCACTTCTCTGCGACATAGGGAAGCTTCCCTCCCTGTTACTTTCACAAGACGCTCCATCTTCCAATTCCAGACACTTTCCCTGCCTGTCCCTCATGTCTTGAATTTTCTCCTTCTTAATCTTCACTTCCTGGCTTCTCTCACTTCCTTCAAGTCCTAGCTAATATCCTAATCTCTAAATGAGGGCTTTCCTATTCCCCCTCAATGTCAGTTCCTTCCCCTCCATGAGCTTATCTCCAGCTTATCTTATATAAATCTTATTTGTACCATAAGAATTTTTTGTCTTTGTCCCTTCATCTTTTTCTTCTGTTCATTACTGGTGTCTTCTTCTTTCTCTCCCTTTTCATGTTCTGCAGGCTGGGAGACTGAATCCAGTCCATCTGGAGCTCTTCTCCAGATAATATTATGGGATTCATTTATTGCTATGGATCTTTGGAGTTAAGGCTCCTTAAACAAAGCTTTGAACTCCTATTTCTTTTCCATTTCTTCTGATGCCCTGACTGCATCTGTCCTAGTCCTACTCTGTGACCCATCACATCTTTCTATGAATGGGATATAAACCAGAGAGGCACCTAGAAAGGAAATTTACTGTCTGGGATCAAAGTTTACCTCCTCACTCCAGAATCTTTCCCAGCGGAAAGAGCAATGGATTTCAAGTAAAAAGAAGGGGGAACCTCATTCATAGGGTGGAACTATGATTTTGGAATGACATCATGTCTTTATGTGGAAAGCGGAGTGATCTACAATATTGAGGGGAGTCATTGCCCTGCTGGCACTGGCAAGTTCATTTCCCTTTTGAGAAGACTCCAAAACACAAGAATTTATGTTAATTATTTAAGGACTAATTAGCATTTTTTGTTTTCCTTTTTGGCATTGGATTTTCCCCGCAAGTCCTTTGATTTGTCTGCGTTGAGTATTTTGAAAGGTTCTGGGTACTGTTGTCTACACAAAGGATTCTTCCCTTGTGCCAGTACCTTGTACTAGAGCTAATGAAAGAGAAATAAACTCAGTTAGTTTATAGGACTAGTTAGTCCCATCTGAAAGCAGAAACACAGTTTCTGCCCACAGGAGATTCCCAGTCTAAAATCATGGGCATCTCTGGGTCTCTGTGTCCAACAGCTTACACCAACAAGGTGCCATCTCTTACCTTTTTTTCTATGATAGAAAGTGTCATGTCGGGGGTGCTAATTGTTGTCAGGGATGACCAGCAACATAACAGCAAGGAAGACACTCATAAGAAGCTGCCTTGTTGGCAGACTTTGACTCTGTAACATATCAGCCACGTAACTTTTCAGGTTATTTTCTAGGGCTAAGACACCAAACCTTCCAAAGGCTATCACAGGCAGCATTTCCTACTTCATTCTCACCATCTATTGCGTTTTTAGACTCTACCATTTTGATGCCTCATTCTGCCTCATCCCTGTGCTGGATGAGGCATCATCCAAATGTCTAACCAGGACATGGGGATCAATTCTGACTTGTCTTTGTCCCTAAGAGTAAGTGAGGTCTCCTTTGAAAGATTTCATTATAGTGACAAGGCAGGGAAGCCAGTCCATCATACTGCCTCATTTCTTGGGTCATCAAAAGGAGTTAACGACATAATGTTTTACTTACTTGAGATATAGCAAGACCAATGGACTTCGTGACAAGTGACTTCTCCCCATACTTCATGGATGAATACTTCTTCTTTGGGATTCCCACCTTACACTGAATCACAACCTGTTGCGTGGCTCTCCCTAAGGGAACCCCCAAACACATAACTGTTTACTTCTCTGACAGTAATTGACAGTCTGTTCACCACAGACTGTGGAACACGGAAAAGTCCCACAGCTCAGACTCAGATTGCCATTCTGACTTGGAAGCCAGACAGCAGCCCAGGCACCACAGAGACTGTGAAGATATAACTGGAAGGTAAGACCACAAATGCCTGGAAACAGGCCCATGCCATTTTTATGTTCCCCATGATCACATGCTTTCCCTGCTAGGAAATCCCTCATGGTCCATCTTCTCTCATATTGGAGAAACTTCTCTTCTATTAAACATCAGGATGCCCAGAGCTTGACCAGCAGCCCTCTCTTCCTAGTCATTGACTCTAACCTATCAGCTTTTCGAACTGTGGCTGCTTAAAAGGAGCAGATTTGTCCAAGAATCAAAGCAGCTACAGTGCTCCAGAGTCCCAAGGCTAGGTAACTCACAGATCAAGTTAGTGGTCAAAGTCAAGGATCTGGCCTGCCACAGTCAGGTCCCTGGAATTAGAGAATGTCTAGTCATGACTAATTGTGCCCCTAAGGTAAATAGGCTCTGCCTCCTGAGGAAGGAGAAGAGTGAGGCACTGGCAAAAGTGGCCAAGACTTAAAGGGACCTGCCCCAGGGGTGTTATGTAGGGCAGAACAAAGAGGTCTGAGGTATTCGGTACAGGACATTGGTGTGGAGATGGGAAGAGGAAAGGACAAGGGTTATATAGAATTTATTTCCCAAAAAATGGACACTTTCCTTCTGGAAAGTTGGATCTCTCTGGAGGTCTTCAAGTACAGTCTGCATGACCAATTGTCAAGTATACAGTAGAGGAAGCACCAGTTGGACTGGATAGTAGATGAGAACCTTTCTAGCTCTGAACCTCTGTTATTCCATTGCTGAAAGAATGCTTCTGTGAATGGGTGTCAAGCTCAGGCAACAATTTTTCTTTAGATAAGGGGCAATGCTCAGGGAGAAAGTACAGCTCAACTTATGATTTGTTATTCCCCATCCTCATACTGGGCAGCTAGGCAGCACAGTGTATAAAGCGCCAGGCCCGAAGTCGGGAAGACTCATCTTCATGAGTTCGAATCTGGTTTCAGACATTACTAGCTGTGTGGCCTTGAGCAAGTCACTTCACCCTATTTGCCCCAGTTTCCTCATCTATAAAATGAGCTGGGGGAGCAAATGGCAAAGTCCTCCAGAATCTTTGTCAAGAAAATCTCAAATGAGGTCACAAAGGGTCAGACATGGCTGAACAACAGCATCCTCAGGACTATTTCCTGGTGTCTCTGTACTGAATGATGATTTCTGCCATCACTCCCCAACGCCTCCTCCGAGGGGTTGGGGTGTGTTTGCTTTATCTCCTTTATCTCTGTCCTTAACAGGAAGATACCCCTGAAGCAACGATCTCCTGTTAGCAATGCTAGGAAGAAAGAAAGAAATATGAGGCAGGGCTGAGTTTTCTCAGGTTAAGCGGACGTTTCACCACCTTGGCCATAGATATCTCTAGGAAGACCCCCTCCTTCTACCCTATCTACTCTGAGTCCAGATCTTCCGCTGCCAAGGTCTTTCTTGGTTCCTGAGAAGTTTCCTTTATTTCAGGGTCACCTTGAAATTTGGTGTAGCGGATGAACAAATGGTCTCAGAATCTGAAAGACAAGGGCTCAGGAATGACCTGAATTCAAATTTTGTCTCTGACATTAAAGTTGTGACCGTAAATAAGTCACTTCTCTTCTCTGTGCCTTAGTTTTCTCATCTGGAAAAGGGGAATAATAATAGCACCTCCCATACAGGGTTGTTTGTGAAGATCAAATAGATAGCCATGCAAAGTGCATCACAAGCCTTACAGCACAGTACAGTACTATGTAAATAAGAATTTTTATTATAAACACTGAGAAGCATAAAAAAAAAATGGGACCAGCTGCCTTATAAGGTAGTGGATTTCCTTTAGTGAAGAAGAGATCATGTGGAGTATAGCTGGGTGCCAATTAGTGCAAATAGATTCATAATCACCTGACATGATCATTTTTGGAACTCACAGGGGCTGGAACTATTTACCATATTTTAAATAATTATAATTACATGTCATTGTATAATTAGCATATGATATAATATTGTGATTACTATATAATTTTAATTTCAAATACCTTTGTGCACTTCAGGGGCTTTATTAACTATACTAGCTAGAACCTAACTATAGTAAATAGAGGGCTAGAATTGGAGACAAGAAGACCGCCTAAAATTATACTAGCTGTGTAGCCCTGAGTAAATCACCTAATATTTTTGTGCTTTGGTTTGTTCATTTGTAAAAAAAAAAAAAAAAAAGAGGTGTTTGGATGGAATGACCTCCAAGGTGCCTTTCTGTTTTCATTCTATGAGCTGATGAGCACAAACAGAGCTTTACAACCATCTCTCTGAAATATTGTTATGGGAATTCTCATTTGGTCAAGGGTTCAACTAGATGGCCTGTGTAGACCCTTCCAGTTCTGAGACTGTATGAAAGTATGAAAAATATCCTCCCTTAGAAAAACATTGAAAGATTTACATGAGATAATGAAAACTGAAATGAGCAGAAGCAAAAGAACAATGTGTACAGGAATAACAGTATTGCTTTAAGAACAATTTTGAGTGAATAAGTCATCTTGACTCTTATAATTATATATATATACTAAATAATTATAAATCAACTATGAATGACAGATGAAGAAAGATACTAGCTGCATCCAGAGAACTCATATATAGGAGATAAATAGAATAATTTTACATATATATATTTGTGTCTAATGGTAGCCATCTCTAGGGTATGGGTGGGCGAGGGGGGAGAGAAGAAAAAAAGAAATTTACATGAGGATTTTTAATTATTTTAAAGGAATAGCAAGTCATGCATAGTAGATGTGCAGTTTCATGTGCAATCATCTTTTGTACTATGTTATGGGAGAAAGAACTATAAAGGGCATATGAAGAAAGACGCTATCTATACCTAGAGAAAAAACTGATAAGAGTATTATAGAATAATTTTACATACATATACCAGATATATAATATATACTTACATATACCAATCATCTTTTTATTATACAATGTTATTGAAATGCTTATTTTATTTCATAAATAAAAAATATTTTTTAAAAGAAATACATCCTCTCCTAGATATTGCTTAAGCCTCAGACCTGCAGAGACTCACAGCTTGGATAATAATATTTAACTGTACTATAAACCTTTAATGATTAAAGATTTAACCTGTGAGGGACCTCCCTCCTCCAACACAGATTGCAACTCCAGGGCGGCTAGGTGGCACAGTGAATAGAGCACCAGCCCAGGAGTCAGGAGGACCTGAGTTCAAATCCAGCCCCAGACACTTAACACAAAAACTAGCTGTGTGACCTTGGGCAAGTCACTTAACCCCAACTGCCCTCCCCAAAAAAAAGATTGCAACTCCTCTATAACATACTCAATGGACCCTGAAAGCTGTTCTGGCTGTGAAATTCATCTCCAGGCTATGAAGATAGTGAAGAGCTTCTCTAGTGTTAACTAGACTGGTCCTTGGACAATGCACCATCCTTGAAGGTTTTCCAGTTTATTAAGATATGCTAGAGATAACACTCAGCAAAAGGTAGGATTGTGTTGACCTCATTATGTCTCAGCATCCTCAACTATAAAGTGATCATAAGTATATATGAGACAACGAGTGAAAGGCAAGTTGTTTCTTTTATCTGGGTTTGGGTTTGGATATAGTTATTCCTGTTCATGTCTCTCTCATTAGAAGGTAAGCTGCTTGGGGGCAGGGATTACTCTCCTTTTTTTTCTTTGTATTTCTGGTACCTAGTAGAGTGCCTCACCTTATAATGAATGCTGGTTTGATTAAGATGATTGGTTGGTCAGCCTCTGCAGAGGACTTGCATAAAATGGGACAAGACCAGAATTACATAGGATGAAAGGGCTTGGGTGATTTGCAATCTGCCGCTGTGAAACTGAGTTCAGAGACTGCTATTGTTCAGTCGTATCCGACTCTTTGTGGCCTCATTTGAGCTTTGCTTGTCAAAGATACTGGAGTGTTTTGCCATTTTATTCTTCAACTCATTTTACAGATTAGGAAACTGAGGCAAACTGGGTTAGGTGACTTATCCAGGGTCCTGCAGCTGGGAAGTATCTGAGGTCAGATTTAATGAATTCTAATTCCAAGTCCACTGCACTACCTAGTGGCTTACTAAACTGACACTCACATATCACATAACCAAAGCTCTGTGAATCTATTGGTGGGGGAAGACTTGGAGTATCCATCCACAGAGGCATATCACAACCGCATCTCAAGCTTGCCTTAGGGAGCTGCCCAAGGCTCAGACAGTTGTGACTTGTCCGTGATCACACAACTATTGTCAGAGGCCCAGTTAAACCACAGCCCCCTGACTCCAAAGCCAGGGTCTTCTGCTACTGGGTTCTGCCTCTAAGCAGGAAGAATGGGGGCATGAAGAAAACAGGAGCCACACCTCCAAGTTGGGAGAGAAGAAGGAAGCCACTGAGGATGGGAGGGACAAGAGGCTGGCTGGAACCAAAGGGGGTTTTCATTCCAATCAGACTTCTCTTCCTCATAGTCAGCAAGGGCAGGCATATAGTAGCAGTCCCCAGTCTTCCGTGTTTCCAGGGCCAGCACTGCAGAACATTCTAGTGTTCTTGAATATCCATCTGAATGTCTGGGGGAGGGGGAAATGTGAGGTTCCCCCACTTTTATATGCAGGCAAATAGTCTACATCAAAACCTGACCTTGAGAAAACAGCTAAACAGGGGAGGAACCCTCTGTGCCCATGCCCCACTTCCATTCTGAAGGCCCATTGTAGGAGGGTAAAGGGAGAGGGATGAGGAATCTGGCATTTACCCCCCCCACACACACACACACACACACACTCACAACCATACCCAGCCCCTTCCCACCTGCTGTTCCCCACTAGATAGAATCCTTCTCTGCCCTGCCCCAGGAGCCTAAGTTCTTGGAGGAGAGGGATAGCTTATATTTCCCAACTACTCCCCTCTGCCCCCTCACCCACTCCACTCCCTGCCAGTGTCTCACCTTCCATTGTGGCATATTCGTGGATACTGTAGCCTGCAATATAATTAGAGTCACAAAAAAGGTTACATCTACAGGGGATCTGGAAAGGTGGCTCTTATATGGCTGTCTCTAGGCAGGACCACATCTGATCTCAAATTGTCTCTTTCCCAGAGACAGCGACTGTGCATGTTGAAAATCAGGGTGGGAGCTGCCTGTGCATAAGGAGTATGTCTCCCTAATCAGATCTGTGGGTCCCTAAGGATAGGACCAAGTTCTCCCCTCCCAACTGGACCAACCCCCAAGCATCTATCTTTGGACCTATGACCTTCAGCATTGTTTAACCAATGAAATGAATGAAGTCATAACTAGCCTCCTATCAATTGACAGGCACCATAAAGCTGAAAGGGAGAGCTCCCATGTGGGATGACAGTTGGTATCTGAAAAGGTCAAAACAGGATAGAAACATGAGCCAAAGCTCATAAGATGAAATATAATAGGACTAAATGTAAAGTCCAATATTTGGATTTTAAAAATCGATTGTACAGTTGCTAACAGCAGGTTAGGGGAGGCATGGCTGTATAACTGTGTGTGTATAAAAAAAATCCAAGTGTGGAACTGAATTGCAAGTTCAATTTGAGTCATAACAGCTGAATACCGTGTTAAGTTAAATTAAGAGAAGGGTGTAGTGTGCAGAATGAGGGAGGTCCCACAGCCCTCCACCTGGTCAGACCCCACCTGGGGTATTGTGTCCAGTACCACATTTTAGGAAGCGTGTTGGCACCTGTAGGATACCCAGAAGTCTACCCTGATAGGGAGAGCATTAGATACCATTCCATGGGAGGAGGCTTTGAATGACACTTTTGTATCCAGATTGGACTAGAGTGATGATGAAGTATCTTAGGGCTTTCAAATTCTGTAATTTGGGGAGAGAACAGGTCATGTTTAGCCTGGAGAAGATAAGATTTAGGAAAGGTCTGATAGCTGCCTGTAAGTATTTGCAAGGCTGCCACGTGGAAGGGGCATTAACTGTGGCATCAGAAGATAGGATTCGAAGTCATAGGTAGAAATTACCAGGGGTTAAGAGAGGAAAGAGAAATTTTGGTTTGGTGTAAGAAAAAATATATAACGATTAGAGTAGCTCAAAAGGGGAGGGTATTGTCATAGGAGGCAGCGAGTCTGCCATTCCTGCTGTGATTCATTCAAGGCAGATTGCCTGCTTGTCAGAGTTGTTACAGAGCTGCTGCCCAGTCAGGTACAGTCTGGATGAGTTGACCTTGGTGGATCCCTGAACTCTGAGATTATGGAATTCTATTCACAAAGCTCTTTTTTAGTTCCTACAACCTCAAGATATTGATGAAACATCGCTGTCTTCCATTCCCTTGGGACCTACGGTTCCGCTCTCCTCAGACACACACCTGTGTTTGTCTTCTTCCCCTGGATAAAGGCCACAGCACAGCTCAGCACCAGGATGACAATTCCTAGAATGCTGAGTGTCACAGTCCAGGTCCTCTTCTTAAGGGGTTTTTCAGGTACTATGAGATACAGTAGTAAAGAGCAGACAGTTAATGTGGAGGAGAATCTTCCCAGGTAGTAGTGGGGAATACACCAAAAAAATCACACCCCTATGGGTCCATACTGGACAAGCTAGGGGAAAGGCAATATGTCATTGCCTAACTTCCTGGGGCTCAGACCAACAAGGGCAAGGCAGGCACTCACCAGGAAATACTTTTTGTGTTCCGAGCTCAATATGGTCCACCACACACTCATGATTGGTCCCTGTAACCCCTGGTGGGAGTTCAATGGTGATTCTTTGGTAGAAGGTGCCATCAGCATTGGGCAGGGTTCTGCTGGAACTCTCCTTCCCTGCCGCAATTATGTTACTACCCTTCTGCCAGAACAACAGAATGGAGCTGGGGTAGAAGCCCGTGGCAGAGCAGGAGAGGCTGATGGTGCCATCCACAGCTTCATGGTAGAGCACGGTCACATCAGGAGGCACTGAAGACAAAGGTTGGAGAAGACAGCATGTGCACATCTCCATGTTTATTTTCCATTACTCTGTCTCTCCTTCCTTCACTTCTCTTATTGTTATGGCCCCTAGGACCCAGCAAATTATAAGATTTTTGAAGGCAGGATAATACATCATTCATTTTATACCCCCTCTGGACACACTTTATAATGCTCCATTCACACACACACACACACACACATACACACACACACACACACACACACACATACACTAGGCCCTCAGTAAATGTTTGTTGATACTCATGACAATTATGTTCACCAGATTTTTAACCTAACCAAAAGAAGTGAATGGGTCTTTGTCTGTTAACAATGAGTTAAAAGCCAGGATCGTCTTCAATATTTCAATATTTTCCAGTGATCAGATCCATGATTTCATACATGTGCTTATTCCCTTCAATAATGAGGATCACAAACCCCGCCATCCACCTAAAGCCTGTAACAGATGCATGGTATAGCAGTAACTTGTGACCTCGATTATCCAGACGTCCACTGAAGTTCTCTCCACCAAGAGCATAGCAGCTAATAACATGGTGACTTGGCTTAATGATAACTTCATCCTTTAAATTGTAAATATACCAATAAAAGAAATTCTTTCCTGGATCATTTTCTCACTAATAAAGAGGGACTGGTTCCTGGGGGCAGAAACAGAGGGGTGCAAGAGCCAGCTCAAACCCGCCAGTTTAAATTTAAACCTACAGATTTAAAATACATAGGTTTGCATTTTCAGCATGAACAGTTACACCACAGAAATCAAAAAGTGCTACAAATTGTCTTGAATTATTGTTTTGTTGATTTCCTAGACTCAAAAAATTGATGGAGAAAATGTATATAATATAAATTAAATGTAAAAGTATATTATGTATATTTTCCACCCCAGCCAGTTATTAAGAATTTACTAGCACACAACTGAGTGGAAGTTACAGGAACCCTGAGTGGAATGAATATTATCTTCTAGACTTTGGGATAGAAATTGCAGATCTGGTCTGACATGTACTCTATATTTTAGGAGAGGCAATTTCCGAAATTTTAGGGAACTAAGGAGGACCTCATGGACTAAAATTCTGCAGAGGACGTCCACCCAGGAGGCATGAAGATGTTCTAAAATTAAGCTCTGAAGAAGCAAAGGGAAATAATTCTGATGAAGAGAGAAAAGGAGAGTTGCCTAAAGAGATTGATGCAGACACACAGGGAAGTGCAGACTACGTAAGCAAGGGAAGATGACAGATGACCATACCATTGTCTTGTAAAAGTAGGATGAGTAGTACTAAGATTCAGAATGAGCTTTACCTGGTGAGGAAAACTGAGGATGATAATAAAAGGGGGTGTTTTAGGCTATTTGGAAAAATAGAAGCACGAAAGATGAGATGAGATCACTGCTTGGGAAAGGATGGAATAATGATAATTAAAGACAGGGAGAAGCAATGCTGCTCAATAATTTTTATGCTTCTATTTTCTTTTCAAAAGAGAATAACCTTTACACTGGGATGACTAAACAAAAAAAGGCTAATGGGGGGAGATACCCCAGACAAGTAATAAAACTATAAAAGGACACCTGGTTGCCCTTGATGAAATCAATCACTTGCCCAGGTGAAAAACATTTTGGGGGTGCTGAAAAAACTGGCACATGTGATGGCTCATTTGCTGTCCATGACATATAAGTAGTAAAGAATAGAGGGATGTTCTACAGGACTGGGAAAGGGTAAGTGTCCTGATTTTCAAAAAAAAAAAAAGGAAGGAAAAAGGAGTCTGAAAACCAGACCACTGAGCTTGACTTGGATTCCTGGGGAAGCTTAAGAATGGATTGGGTTTCTTTTTAATTCTTGATAAACATGTAGAAAAATAGTGATTGTCAAGAACCTATATGGCACTTTCAAGAACAGATCATGCCAAACTAACCCCATTTCCTTTTTTTGATAGGATTGCTCAAGTACTGGATGTGGAGAATACTGTGGGTAGAGTTTACTGAGATTTTAGTAAAGGATTCAATAGAGTATTGTTCTATCCATGTGGAAAAGATGGAAGAATGTGGGTTAGAAGATAGTAGTTAAAATGCATTAAAAACTGGTTGAATGGTCAGATTTTAAAGAGTAGCTGTGATGGTTCAATGTCAGTTTGGCAGGAGGTCTCCAGTGTAGGGTCCCAGTGATCTGTGAAGTTGTTGACTCTGTGGAGTTTGACATTTTTACCAATGATGGGAAAAAGTCAAAGGTGACATGATTATCAAATTTGAAAATTATGCAAAGCTGAGAGACAGAGTTCAAACACTGGATGGCAGAGTGTAATGGGAATGCAAATTTGGAAGATCTTCCCTGCCCCTAGGCTAAAGTGCACCCGGAGCCTGGGGTGGGAGGCTTTTTTTTCAGTAGATTGGCCAGTGAGTAAACAAGGTTGTTACATTCTCTGAGCCAGGAGAAGGCTATATAAGCCCTGATGTGAAGCTTTGTTTTGGGGGCTCACTTTGAGAAGTGTTCTGTGATTTGATATGGATTCTGGGAAGCCGTTGTCTGGAGCCCCCCCCAGCTTTGAAAAACCCAGATGTTGAAACCCAGATGTTGATTTGGTATGGATGTAATGGCTGGACAATTTGGAAAGCTGTCTACTTGATCTGTTTCTGTCTTGATAATTCTGCCTGTATACTTTGAAGTTCAGGGTGATGGCCTTTTTCCCCTGAACAAGGTAAATGATATATGTCTGACTGATTAAAGTAAGCTTGTTAACCCATTTTGATTTACTTTCCTTTATCAAAGCAGATCTATGAACATGTATTGGCAGCAAACCCTGAGGACGCTTGGGGTGCTTGCTGCTACACAGAGTCAGTGTCCAAACTTTGGCAGGTTAAAAAAAATTGATCAGAGTCTAATAATATGAAATTCAATTAAGGTAAATGTAAAGTTGTTTAAATAATACACTTCATGAGGGAAAGATGGGGAAGGCATGGCTAGACAAAAGCTCTGAAAAATTATCTGGGCATTTTAATGGACTTCAAGCTAAAAATGAGTCATCATTGTGATGTGACAACCAAAAAGATGCTCATGGGATCTCAGGATGCATTCAAAGAAGCATTCCAGCAATGAGGAGAGGATATTTCCTTTCTGCACTGTCCTTATCAGCCCACATAGGGAGTACTGGGTTCAGCTCTGGGCAACACAAAATAAGGTCATTAATAAACAAGAAGGTGTCCAGAGGAGGGCAACCAGGATGGTGAAGGGCTTGGAATTCATGCTATAGGAAGACTGATTAAAGGACTGAGAAGTTAGCCCAGAGAAGAGAAATCTTTCATGTGTGTTGAGGATATGATATCTTGAAGACCGTTACATGGAAGAGAGCTTAGACTCATTTGATTAGCAATCAGAGGGGAGAACCAGGTGAAATAGGGTGGGGGGAGTCACAAAGAGGTCAATTTAGGCTGGTGGTTAGGAAGAAATTCCTAATAACTTGAGTTTTCCCAAAGTGAAATGGAGTTCCTTGAGAGGTGATGTATTCCCCTTCCTTAGAAGGCTTCAGTCATAGACTAGGGGACCATTTGTCAAATACATTAGAGTAGGAATTGATTTTCAGGTATCAGGGTGAACTATATGGCCACTGAGGTCTCTTCCAATTCTCAAATTTAGTAATTCTGTGCTTCTCTGACTTAGTAGATGGCACTCCATCAGTAACTGTTGCCAAAACAACCCCAAGGCTTCATTATATGGTACTTTCCCTTTTGGTGATAAGCGTTGCCATGTTTATCTAAGATGGAGACCCAGTCTGCCTTGGTGCCTGGTGGGACCAAACAGAGCTTGTACTCCACAAGTGTAGCTCTGCACACCCCAGGGTCACCTCCACATGATAATGATCCATTAGAGAATGACTTTCTTCCCTTGAGCAAAAGCATACAGAACAGCAGTTCTTGAGCTTTCTTAGAGAAATCAGAATTATAGGCAGAATTAAAACACAGTTCTTTGATTTCCCACATGAGGGCATCAGCTACGACCTAGAAAATGCAGAGATATAATAGACCAACTGGTTGGGGGTAGCCAGGATCGGAGACTCACCGTTCTTTCTGCCTGAGTGCTGCAGGATTGTTTTCATGATGCCATCACAATATTCCTGCATGTAGGATGCTTTCTGATTGGCCCAGAAGGTACTCATCAGAGTAGGTTTGAAGGACTCAGCCTCAGGCATGAAGAAAAGCCATTGTCCGATCTCATCCAGCCAGCAGAAATCCTCGCCATCCACAGCAATCTTGATTTGGTTGCCTATGTCTTTGTCCTTTTGAGGTTCACAAACTATGAAGAGCTGCAGTGTGACATTCTCTGTGAGGGGAGATTTAGAGGCACGTGTGTCACTGAGCGGAAGGAGCATTGGGCCGAGATTCAGTAAAAAAGGGTTGGAATCTCAGAATGATGGATTAAGTTATGGAGAAGCAGGAGTTCAAATTGGAGTTCAATGATTGAGAAAATGTAGAAGATAGAGGAAGGGGCAATTCTAAGGTTGAAGGCAAAGACCCGTGGGACCATTTCCAAGAGGAGGAGCCAGTACGCCAAGAAACAGATGCAGTTCAGTGAAGCCTAAGTCTTGGTCTTCTCCCTAGAATGCTCCTTGATCCCAAACTTCAGCCCAATATCATGCTCTCCTATGAAAGCTCAATGAAGAGAAAAGGAGAAGAAAGTAGGGGGCGGGGAAGGATTAGTGGAAAGAAGAGAGGGGCTGACTCACTGTCACTCTTGGTGTCATTCTGCCTCAATTTCTTCAGGAACCAGAGGAAGCTCTTCTCATGGTCTATTAACTTCTGCTGAGTCTTCTCTATGAACTTGGTCCCCAGGGCCTGGGAGATCCAGGCCTCCTTGGCCATGAGCTGGCTGTGCTGTTTGTCATAGAAGAATACCTGGATGTCATCTACAAAGTCCACCATGGTGAAGTCCAAGAGGGAATTTCCTGTGCCCACTACTGTGAACTGTATCTCATGCTTGTGGTGAGCTACAGGAGAGGAAGGCAGGGGAAGAGAAAAGGAGATCAGGTGTGTAGGGTCCCAGAACTCTCATGCCTTCTCCCACTCATCCCTTTGTCCTGCTACTTGGGAGTCAGCTAGGTAGCACCGTGGCTACAGCATTGGACTAGGAGTCAGAAAAACCCCAGTTCTCATCCTGCATCAGATGCCTACTATGCTGTGACCCTGAGCAAATCACTTAACCTCTCTGTGCCTCAGTGTCCTTATCTGTAAAATGAGAAATGTGAACTCAGTAACCTCAAAGATTCACTTCTATCTCTAAATGTCTGATCTTGTGATACTATTGGCTTCCACTACAAGAAATGAAATTAAAACTAGGGGAGAAGGACAATTCAGAGGAGGACAAGACACCCAATATTCTTTCCATTCCATGCCTAGACTAAGCCGAGGCATACAGGTTGACTCAACAAGTTTATTCAGAAGATGATAATTGATCATGTAAGCATCGTACCTTGCTTGACCCTCTTCTCAGTATTGTGATGCATTTAGGGAAGAGCAGAGAGTATTGTGTAAACAGTAGTATTAGTACAGAGTGGGGCTCTAATGCAGCTGGGTGGTACAGTGGATAGACCATTGGACCTGGAGTCAGGAAGACTCATCATCGTCAGTTCAAATCCGGCCTCAGAGACTGGCTGTGTGACCCTGAACAAGTCACTGAACCCTGTTTGCCTCAGTTTCCTCATCTATAAAATAAGCTGGAGAAAAATATGACAAGCCACTCTAGTATCTATGCCAAGAAAACCACAAATGGGGTCATGAAGTGTTATACATGACTGAACAACAACACAGAGTGGGGAGGAGCTTCAACTAAGAAAGTGGGAACACAACAAAGATGCTGGTGTAGGAGAAACTTGTCTATCACACTCCTTTAGACACAGAGCAATACAGCATACAGAGACAGGGAAGGGGTTAATCAAATATAGTCAGGAATGTTGGCTGCATTTATGTTAGGGTCCCAGGGACTTTTGCCCTGTGTGTATTCTTGTATTGAATTCCCCTCTGCTAAGGGAAACCCTACAGGGAAAGTCTCATCTTTGTTCCCTCAGTACACCAAATGTAGCTGCCACTGTTTTATGAAACTGTCTAGAATTGCACACATTCATGGCTCCCTAAGATGCCTCTTATACAGGGTCAGGAGAAGTTTTCTGACCTGATAGAGTTTGAAACTAAAATGGATTTGGAGTCAAAGAACCTGGATGTGAAATCTGGCTCAGTTGCTGCCTGAGAAAATTACTTTCTTTCTCTGAGACTCAGTTTCCCCTTCTGCAAAATGAGGACTTAGAAGAGATCATCTCTAAGGTATCTTCCAGCTACAAATCCTATGATTTGACCCCATGGCAACATTGCAACCAGTGGTAGCAAGTGTATCATTCTAGAGGATTAGAAAAAGCTCAAATAAAGTTTGGAATAGAACCCAAAGGGCTATAAAGCTGTGCAGACTCTTTGACACAGCAATACCCCTTCTAGGACTGTATCCCAAAGAGATCAAAGAAATGGGAAAAGGACCCACATGTGTGAAAAAATTTATAGCAGCTTTTTTATGGCAACAGAGAACTGGAAATTGAGAGAATGTCCATCAATTGGGGAATGGCTGAACAAGCTGTGATATGTGAATGTAATGGAATATTATTATTCTATAAGAAATGATAAGCAGGCGGACTTTGGAAAAACCTGGAAAGACTTATATGAACTGATGCTGAGTGAAGTGAGTAGAACCAGGAGAACAATGTACACAGTAACAGCCATAGTGTTCGAGGACTGATTTTTGATAGACTTAGCCCTTCTCAGAAATGCAAGGATCTAAAGAACCTCCAAAAGACTCACAATGGAAAATGCTGTCCACATCCAAAGAAAGAACTATGGAATCTAAATGCAGAGCAAAGCAGACTGTTTTTTGTTTTGTTTTGTTCTGGTCTCTTTTCTTTCTCATGGTTCCTCCCATTAGTTCTAATTTCTCTATATAACATGACTAATGTCAAAATATGTTCAATAGGAAAGTATATGTAGAGTCTATATCAGATTGCAGGCTGTCTTAGGAAGGGAGTAGGGGAAGGAGGGAGAAAATTAAACCTTGCAAAAGTGAATGTTGAAAAATAAAAATAAATAAATTAACCTTTAAAAAAGAAGCTCAAATAGCAAATAATTAATAGACTGTTTTTTCCAAGCAGAATGTGATCATTCCCATGGCCTTGTTTTTTCTATATCTGAGATTCCACAAGTATAAGGAACTATATGGAACAACTTCCCCTCTCCAGGTCCTCTTCTTGACTCTCTGGACTTCTCCACCATGTCCCAACAACATTCTCATCCAGGAAGATCCTTAGGCCCCTAGACTCCATCCTCTACTTTGTGAATTCCTCCTAGACTCTCCATTTTGATGAAATTCCCAGGCCAGTCATACTGATTCCTCTTTTCATCCACTTCCAATCTTGACTCTGCAGACTTCTCCACCATAACTCTATGGGGATGGATACCTTCTCCCTCCCTCCCTTCCTCAGCTCCGTTTTATCCATTGTCTCCACCAGAATGTAAGCTCCTCAAGGGCAGGGACTATCTTAATTTTTGCTTGTATTTATACTTAGCTCAGTCCCTGGCACATGGTAAGTGCTTAATAAGTATTTGTTGTTAACTATCAATTCAGGTGAGCACCTTCTTTCAAATGCATCATCTTTGGGAGTTCTTTGTGAACACTGGAAGGACCAGGACATGGCAGAGGAGGAACTTAAATCCAGGTTTTTCTGACTGTGAGACCAGCTCTCTATCCACTATGCCATAGTGCCCTAAATATCTATATAGTCTATGTATAGAATTCTACACATTCAACAGAACATTAATAATAAAATTAGATATTTTAACACTGAGATGTCACTGAGACTTAGTGACTCTGGGCCATTACTAGCAGTCATTGATAGAATAGTTTACCTCATTCAACAGAAAGAGAACAAAAAGAAGGAAAGTAGGCTTGCATATGTCCAAGATGTATCCTTGTGCAGGAATCTGCAAATCAGAAATGGGAAACGTGATGGAAAACATTTATATGAAGGTCAATGGAAAGAAAAAGAAACAATATTGTTGAGAATGTATACTATAGGCTGGCTGGACAGAAGGAAGAACCAGATGATGAGTTCCAGAAACAAATCACAAAGCTGTCGTGGAAACAAAATATAGTGGCAAATGATTTTGACTATGTAGACAACTGCTGGAATGCTTCTCTACCACAATCAGAATAGCTACAAAATTCTTGTCTTGCTGATGATTACATATTTCAGAAAGTACAAACTTAATGAGGTGAATTGCTGTTATGAACTAGATTCTTACTAAGTTAGAGAAGAGGCTTACTAAGGCAGAAATGGTGGGAAGTTTGGACAGAAGATTATCACCCAATCAGCATGTCACAGCGGAACAGGTGCTGAATTTGAAGTCAGCAGTGCCCTGGATCCAGTCCTGGTCCTGAAATTTGTCAACTATGAGATCATGGGGAATTTATTAGATCTCTCAGGCTCAATTTCCTTATCAACAAAATGAGAACCATCATACCTGAAGTACTTACCTCAAAGAGTTGTTATGAAGATCAAATAAGAAAATGGATGCCAAATGCTTGGCAAACCTTGAAGCATTGTGCAAATGGAAGCCATTATCATGATGGCTTAGAAAAGGAAATACTTGGCATGGCCTGACATGTACCTTAGATATAGAAGAGAGTGTTTCAGAATTCAGATAAAAGATATGCAGGACCCTTTGGCCTATATTTCCATGAAAGAAGTTGATTCAAGAGGGATGGGTTACCCTTGGGAATAAAGTTCTGATGACACAAACATAAAGGATTCCGAGGCAGAAGGAAAGGGTATGGAATTGGGGGAGGGGAACTACCTAAAGAGGCACAGGAGATTCCTGTAACAACCAGATTTTGAAAAGATGTGTAAAAAATGTGGAATTGATACTAGGCAACTGAAGATGGATGTAAATATATATATAATCCTTTAAGAGCATTGAGAATATTGAAAGGTAAAAGGAGATAGATTTTGCATTGAATACTATGGACAAAGATTGAGTTTTGTAGCACAGTTGGGAAGAGAAAAAAATCACAATATCAACATGAGATGTTATTAAGGGAATATGGATGGAAGATTGATTAATAAGGTCAAATTCTATGGAGATCAACAAAGATGAGAATTAAGAAAAGGCTAAATGTTTATTCCCAAGGAAACCAGTAGGGTGTCGATTAGTAATTGAGACTATAATTTGTTCTTCTTCCTCACCCCCTCTCTCCAGTTGCTATATTCTTATACAAGGGAAAAGGGATTATCTCACCTCACACCCCAAATGGTAACCCTACACTGACTCTTGTGCATCTGCTATCTACCTTTACCTGGTGACTCTGGAGTTCCCCAGGGTCCCACAAACTCCCAGTGCAAGGACACTGCCCTGATTCTCTTCTGACTGTTCTCAGGTATAGCTTCCTCATCTGTCTATCCCAGGGAGCAGTCACAGCTCTAACCCTACCCCCTAGATATTTGTCACATTGATAGGGAGTCTGCTGCCATGCTAAGTGACCTCAGCTCCTGACCTACCACATGACAGGTAGAATTGGTGATCATTCTTGATCCATTGTGGTTCTATCCATGTCCAAATCTTTGTTCTGTGAAGTTTGGGCTCAGCCAAAGGGCTGCACTTGAGGATTTGGAGGGCCATGTGTGGCCTCAAGGCTGAAGGTTCCCTGCCCATGTTCTAGAACATATAGGTTCTTTTCCTTTTTCCCTATCTTTGAAAATAGACTAAGTAGTGGTATTGCTGGGTCAAAGGGTATAGGTAATTTAATAACTCTAGTAACCTCAGTCCCTGGAATCTTCTCTGAGGTTCTTTCAAGATAACTTAGTAAGACAACTGCTTTACCCCTTTATTTCCTCTGCCCTATATTCTTTCATGGGGATTTTCTATTTGTAGAGGAAATTTGGAGAACCTGGAAATTTCTGACCTACTCTGCCATCTTCCTCATATGAATAATGTTTTTTTCTTTAACATTAAGCCTAAAAGTGCCTCTTTCAAACTTCCTCTTTAATACTACTGGCTCTGTCTTCTAGATGTCAAAGAGAAGAAAGAGTCTAATCTCTCTTTCACTTGGTACTTGTTTAAATAATAGAATATAGCTGTCTACAAACTGTCTATAAAACAACCACCCTTGATTGAATTTTCTCTTCCACAGGCTAAATATTCCCTGTTCTTTTACAAATGCTATGAGATCCCTACCACTAGTGGTCTTCAGACAGAGATTGAAAGACCACCTGCTGGAAGATGTTATGTGAATGGGAGTTCTCATTCTGGCATGGGTTGGACTAGAATGCTTCTGGAATCCCTTCAAACTCTGTCCCTAAGGCTGTCCTCATCCTCTAAAAAGTACGGGTAAGAGCTGACAACATAGCAACTGATGGCCATGGAGTTGGAGGAATGTGCCTTTTACCTTTCACCAGGATGATCTGGAGCATCTGGGCTGGGGAGAAAAATCAGGAGCTTCAGTTCCTAGTTTCAGTTGACCAAAAGTCTTAATGGATGCTAAGCCAAGAAATAGTCAATCGCCATACATCTGGAGGCAAGAGTTCCCCTTCCATATCCTCCTTAAAGAAATGGAGGTAAAAGAAAGTAATGATAAGGAGAAGTTTCAGAGAATTCAAAGAAGAGATTTTGTGGTTCACTGGCCAGTCAAGGTGGTCAGATGGAAAAAAATTCTATATGAGATCCCATAAATTGAACCAATCAACCCATTCAATAACCAGGCATTAATGAAGTTGGGAAAATGAGCTTGTATTCTTTCAGTTTGTTTGCTACTACACTGATTTTTTTTCAATTACTCAAAATAGAGTGTCTTGAAAATATCAAAACTTGTCTTCATTAAACGAAGAGAAAAAGGTAAAGCATACCCAAAATGCGTCAGAGTACATGAAAAACCATCATGCCCTCTGGTGGCTAAACATGATAATGAGAAGAGAAAGCATCCTAGGCGTCCTAGGGTGAGCTGGCGGTTCTAATGGTTGAATTTTTTTTTTTTGGTGGCTGGCGAAGGGGGAGGAAGGGTGTTGGCCTGTGGTTCCATCAGTGTGGGGAGTTCCAATACAGAAATTCCCTCCATTGATGTTTATCAACAACTAAGCCAGAACTTTTAGTTCTGGGCAGTTTCCTGGAAAACTAAGGTATTACTTGGCTTCCCCATGATTACATAGCTAGTACGCAGAGGCGGAAATTAAACTCAGAGAAACCTGGCTCTAAGATTGATCAATTTTCCACTAATCCACAATGACAGAGTTAATAGAAAAATGAAAATAAAGACGAGTCCAGAACTGATGTGGACATTGATCCCTTTTTTCAAGAATTTTCTCACAGGAGCACCCATAGATCTGACCATCAGGTATAGTCTCTGGCTATCATCTTCCCAAAGCCCCTTACTTTCCTCTGTGTGCTTGATGCTGGGCTGGGCTCTGCCCTCAGCAAGGAGCACAGATGTTCACTACATGGGTAATCAGAAGCAAGTCACTTCATCTCTCAGGGTCTGTAAAATGAGGGCTGAATTAGATAACTTTGAAGGTTCCTATAGCTTTAAATCTACATTGAGGATTCTAAGGTGCTGGTCCACTTGAAGTAAATAGGAGAACCCCAGAGCTGCTGCTTTCTCTTGAAAAATCTATCAATTTACCTCCTTGGTGGGGGCTGCCCCTTCCGGCTGCCTCCATACTCCAGAGACCAGTGGGGACATCTTTAAATCCTTGCTGCTTGTAAAGAAGACCCTCTATGTTTTGATCAACAGGGCCACTCCTGGACAGCTAGGACCCAAATCTGCCAGTTTCCTAGTAAATTATTGGATATAAATATATAAATCCCTAACAATAATGTGAATAATGATGGTGTTTCTATAGCTCTTATTGTGTTCCAAGTACTATAGTAAGTGATTTATAATTATCCTATTTGTTCCTCACAACAACTTTACAAGGTAAGTGCCATTAATATCTACATTTTACTGATAGAGAAACTGAAGCAAATAGAGGTCAGGTGACTTGCCCAGGGTCATATAGCTAGTAAGTGTCTGAGGTCAGATTCAAACTCAGAGCTTTAGAAACTTGGCATTATCCTCTGTACTGCCTCTGCTAAGATAACCTCCTCTATCCAGGATCCAAAGATATCCAAAAACTAATGTAGATGTCAACCTTTTCTTAGTTTACTCAAGGTCCAGGGTAAGCATTGCCTTCATGCCTATTTTGATTACTGTAATTATCATCTCATTCTCTTTGATGTTGTCAATGGAGTTCAGAAAGAAATGGTCCTGGGACAAGTCATTGTCCTGTTCTCATTCTTGTATATATAATATACTACAGACTATTGTACAGATGGGCAAAATTAGTGCATTTTGTACCTAAATAAAAGTGCAATAATGTAAACTCATTCCAAAGCAGGCTCTCTGAAAGCTGCATCAGTGCAACTTTAGAATCAGATGGACAAGAGGGATGATATGCATTTCATCCTGGTAGTAGAGATATTAAGATGGGCTATGCGGGATAGTGATAGAAAGCCCACCTTCGAATTA
Source organism: Petaurus breviceps papuanus (assembly GCF_028583685.1). NCBI lineage: Eukaryota > Metazoa > Chordata > Mammalia > Diprotodontia > Petauridae > Petaurus > Petaurus breviceps. The sequence continues at coordinate 9,479,988 of NW_027185697.1, read as the reverse complement.
AGTAGACCTGGGTTCCAGCCCTACTTCTGACACATAGTACTCAAATCCTTTAGCCTCTCAGTGGCCCATGCAACAACTCCTTGACAGTCTAAGTTCCAGAACAGGTGCTGATCTGCAGATATAGAGGGAGGCTCCTCCTTATGAGTCTCCTAGAGTGATGAAATCACAGATCTAAAACAATAATAATCACAATTGTCACTGATGTTTCTATGGCACTTTAAAATTATACAGTGTTTACCTGAAGGGACTCCTTTTAGAATACCCACAACCTTGTGAAGTAAATGCTAAATGAACCCTGCAGATGCCTTTGGTTCAAAAAGAAATGGTCAATTCAGTACAAGGTGAGTCAAACAAAAAATCAGATCACAGTTAATTTTCATGGGTCACCAAGTGGGCACTCAGTCCCATATGGTTCCTGCCTGTGCGACACTGCACCTGAGTCTCCTCTTTTTTTCTCCTCCACTTTCTTTTCAAATGCTCCCCCAGTTGACCCTCTCCATTTTTCATCTATCCCTTCTTTCTTTGATAACCTAACAGTTTCCATCCTTCCCTCTTCTCCAAATAATGACATGGGTCTGCCTCTGTAGGTCCTTTACATAATAGCACCTTAACCAAAGACTGTTAGCTCTCATCTCTCTGTTCCTTTCACTGTCCTGGTGTCCTCAGTCCCAGACCAGCCCTAAACCCTTTAAATTCTTACTGGGAATTGATCACTTGCAGAAAACACCATAAAATCATTTTATACATAAAACCCTGATTTGTTCTAATTGGTTGGGGGAGAAGGGTTAACCCATCAAAATCACTTCCTGCCCTCATGTCATAATGCCCTTGTTAGTTTGACTCCCTGGTTGTCTTTCATATCGTACCTTCCCCATAAAAGCAGGGTCTGTGTCTCCACTATCAAACCCAGACCCCAAAATCCTCCATCCTCCTACCCACTAGACTCACCTGCCTGGATCCCCATGAAAGCAAATGCCCCCAGGATAAGCAGCAAGGGTGAGAAAGTTCCCTTCCTCCTTTGACTCTCCATCCCACTCCACTTGTCAGTCATCCTCAACCACACCCTAATTGGAGCAAGCTCTGCTCTCCAAACTCTGCACTCTGGCAGTGATCAAAAGTGAAATAAGGCCCATATATAGATGTACTGGGTCCACCCCTCGTTTCCACCCTGCCTAGGATTGGCCCTGCTGGAACTAGCCCTGTTATCATTGCTCACTGAGATGTTTTTGCTAGACAGAACTTGAGTGTGCTTGGCAACCTTGAGAGTGGAAGTGAGATGGAGTTTATGGTTAAGGCAGGAAACACTAGAGCAGAGTCACTGTCAGGTGCTGTTGGGGAGTACTGGAGGGTGAGGGCTGGATCAGTTCCATGCACACAGATGGAACTTTTAAATGTTTCTTGAATTTAGAAAGTGCTAGGTCTCCTAATAGACCCAAAGATCTATTCTACAGGATGCCCACTACAAAAGCATGGACTCCATTACATGTGTGTATGTTTCTTACCTTATGACCAACAAGGTTTAGTTGTTCAAATATCTCCCACAAACAGAGAGCCTTGGTCCCTGTCTTATTCATCCTGGGCATGACCAAGAATCTCCTGTACACGATCCTAAACAACAGCTTATCCATCTCTGCTTGAGGATGGCTGGTGATGTGGGAGTCACTACACTCTGAGGCAGCCCATTCCACTTCAGGATAGTTTGAGTAATTAAGAAGCCTCTTTACTTTGATCAGAAATCTTCTTCTGTAATTTTCTCCTATAGACCCCAGCTCTTCTTTCCTCTA